>NC_089753.1:30983912-31243912 GCF_040412425.1 Macrobrachium rosenbergii | reverse complement strand
ATATGTATATAAATATATATATATATATATATATATATATATATATACTTATTTATGGAAAATTCTTGGAGAACTGGCAGTATACAGAGAACTACCTAGGAGAATTAGGCAGTGTATAAAAAAAAAATCTTTATGCATTAACAGTAAATTCAGAACTATCTCGATAGCGAACCATTCTAGAACTCCGCACACCACACGGTCGTATTTCTCTCTGGATAATTATTAGACCAGGACAGTACACAGCGCAATGCGCTTCAAAGTACTCTTAGAAGATTCGGCATTTACGAGATGCCGTGCCGAGTACTTAAAACAGTGATTTCTTGCGAGAGAAACATTCGCTTCTCGATAAATCAGTCCTGATAGAAGTTTGGGGTTGTGAAATTAAATTTTTCTAGGTATACAGACTGCAAGCCAATGACCGTACCACCAGAATTCAGTTGTACGACTGTACTGAATATAGAATTTAGGCCAAAGGCCAACCACTGGGACCTATGAGGTCATTCAGAGCCGAAACAGAAACTGACAGCAAAAGGTTTGAAAGGTGTAACAGTTGCACTATGAATCAATATTTAGGAGAGGGTGGAGAGTAAGATGTTTTCTGTACAGCCGCTACAGCGTATAATCAAGGCCACCGAAAATAGATCTATCTTTCGGTGGTCTTGGCATAATGCAGTATGAGCCGCGGCTCACGAAACTTTAACCACGGCCTGGTGGTTGCCTATCCTACATCGTTGCCAGAAGCACGATTATGGCTAACTTTAACCTTAAATAAAATAAAAGCTACTGCGACTAGAGGGCTGCAATTTGGTATGTTTGATGATTGGAGGGTGGATGATCAACATACCAATTTGCAGCCCTCTAGCCTCAGTAGTTTTTAAGATCTGAGGGCGGACAGAAAATGTACGGACAGAATAAAATGCGGACAGAAAAAAGTGCGGACAGAAAAAGTGCGGACAGAATAAAGTGCGGACAGAAAAAGTGCGGACTGAAAAACGTGAGTACAGTATAAAGTGAGGACAGAAAAAGTGCGGACTGAAAAACGTGAGTACAGTATAAAGTGAGGACGGAAAAAGTGCGGACAGAAAAAAGTGCGGACAGAAAAAAGTCCGGACAGAAAAAAGTCCGGACAGATTAAAGCGCGGACGGACAGACCAACCTGGTACAAAAGTTTTCTTTTACAGAAAACTCGAACTGAAAAACGAGGAAATACAACAGGAAAAAGTCCCCATCCAACTCAAAAAAACAATATCTTAAGCGCACAATAACAAATAAAACCAAAACATCTCAAAACACACTACGAAGGCAAAGCACCTGTAGGGTGGGGTATACGTGCTTGCTGCGTGTTCACGCAAATTAGACAGCCCATTGCGCACGAAAAACTCGTAAATCTAACTTTATTTCCTGCTCGGCCCAAGACCCCACTGCATATAGGTGGCTCAGGTGGGTGCTGGCTGCCCAAAAGTTGCGGAGTTCGTGCGCATGCGTTGACGGATCTTATTAGCAAACATTCCCTTTTACCAAAGTTCAGTGTTTTTATTTCTTCATGAAGATTTGCCTCAACTTCAGAGCGGTTGCAATGCGAGTGTTCCAACGAGCTTGTTCAGAATGTGATCCCCCTCGTAACATTCCTCCCTGCCCACTCCTCGCCCCACCCATCTCCCCCCTCCCAAAATCCGACCATGCCCACAGATCGTTTGGCATAGATTCCATACCCAGAAGAGAGAGAGAGAGAGAGAGAGAGAGAGAGAGAGAGAGAAGAGATACAACTCGAAAATAAACAGTGAATCAGGCGAACCTTTCTTTTTCAGCGCCATCTTGGATTCGGTCCTGGCCAATTTGCAACACACGAGAGCTGTACGAGACTAGACCATTATTCACCGCCGGGGGACCGTTTTTCTCGCTTCTCTCTCTCTCTCTCTCTCTCTCTCTCTCTCTCTCTCTCTCTCTCTCTCTCTCTCTCAGGCTATTCTTAAATTAAACGTCTGTTGTCCTGAATTGCAACTGTCAAGCTAAAATAATTAATTTCAAAACTTCATACAAAATTTATATGTAATTATATATATATATATATATATATATATATATATATATATATATATATATATATATAGCTTACCCCATAAAAAATGGGAAAAAAGCACGTTACAAAAATAAGAAAAGAAAAGCAACTGTCAAACTAAAATAATTCATTTCAAAACTTCATACAAATTTTATATATATATATATATATATATATATATATATATATATATATATATATATATATATATATATATATATATATATATATATATACATAGCTTACCCCATACAAAATGGGGAAAAAAGCACGTTAAAAAAAAATATATATATATATATTATATATATTGTAAGGTGCAGATGATGCACTTATCAATTATAATTCCCACGGAAGAGAGAATACTTCATCAACGGGTACTTATTTCTCCCTTGTGATTAAAAAAAAATGTCGAGCGTGTATAAATCACAAAACTAAAACGGGAATTTCATTGCCACCTGTTCCATTTGTCCTTAGAGTTTTTTTTTTTTTTCAAAGATTCCAAAGTTTTCGATTTAAAAGAGACTGCGCTTTCTCCAGCTGATAGCAACAATCCAATTCGAGACTTCTGTCAGCGAGGCATTGTTTCCTATATAAACAAGTAAAAAATGCTTCGGCGCAATCGAGCTTTCTGTACAGCGTATAATCAAGGCCACCGAAAACAGATCTATCTTTCGGTGGTCTCGGTATAGTGCTGGATGAGCCGCGGCATATTAAACTGCAACCACGGCCCGCTGATGGCCTATCCTATATCGTTGCCAGAAGCACGGTTCTGGCTAACTTTAAACTTAAATAAAATAAAAACTGCTCAGGCTAGAAGGCTGCAATTTGGTATGTTTGATGACTGGAGGGTGGATGATCAACATGCCAATTAGCAGCCCTCTAGCCTCAGTAGTTTTTAAGATCTGAGGGCGGACAGAAAAAGTGCGGACGGACAGAGGGCCGCCACAACAATTTGCTTTTACAGAAAACTAAAATGAGGTTGAGTCACAACTGCCTCATCAAATTTTACCAAAAAGTGCAAATAAAATATGTGGAATGCAATTTCAACAGAGTTACATCTATACTGGTAGTAAATATAAAATAAATTATGGCTCTAACTGACATTATGTAAAATTACTGAAAAAAAACATCACTTTGAAGTTAATCAGAATATCAAGCACTATGGCTGATGGTTGCGTAACTTATATTAAAAATAAAAATATGGTACATAATTTTAAATATGTAAAATGAAATTATAATTTTGACCACATTTTTTTCCCATCGAAAACAATTACCTTTTACATTGCACAAACCGCCTTTTAAATCTCTGCAAAATATATTACACTGAAATGAATTGTAGATGATGAGCTCTCTCTCTCTCTCTCTCTCTCTCTCTCTCTCTCTCTCTCTCTCTCTCCCATCAGCAGAAAGATCATCCCTTACACAGAAGGTTTCTTTCAAAGATGACAACAGTCGACCCTGTTTACAAAGACGCGTTCATTCCTCTTCCTTCGTCGACACAAAAACGCTATGCGAATGCAGTTAAGAACCTATAGGTTGGGGAAAACACTACCCACAAATCGGCAAGATTTTCAGGCATTCAAATAGAGACAACGCCGGTGTCAAAATAGTTTTTTTGTAATTTTTCATTACAAACTACGACCAAATATCTGACGCAAATATTTAGATTTTAGAGAAAAGAGAATGTTCCCCTCCATACCAAACTGTTAACTGTCCCTCCTACGGGCCTGAAGAACGTAGCCATACACCAGACGCTCTGCAACTCCACACTACCTTACTTCTGAGCCCATCTACGGGGTCGTCATGTAAATCATTACTGCAGATAAACTAATTTCATGGCTAACTCTAACCTTAAATAAAATAAAAACTACTCTGGCTAGAGGGATGCAAATTGGTATGTCGATCATCCACCCTCCAGTCATCAAACATACCAAATTGCAGCCCTCTAGCCTCAGTAGTTTTTATTTTATTTAAGGTTAAAGTTGGACGTAATCGTGCTTCTGGCAACGCAACAACACAGGCCACCACAGCCGGCTGAGAGTTCCTAGTTGGTCTTGGTTTCATGGGCAGCGGTTCATACAACATCATACCAGACCACCGAAAGATAGATCTATTTTCAGTGTCCTTGATTATGCGCTGTACAGAAAACTCGATTGCGCCGAAGAAACTTCGGCGCATTTTTTACTTACTACAGATATTCTTGAAGGTCGTCCTCTACAAGGTATCTATCAAGCGAGTCCCATTTCTTTGTCAGTTCCAGGATACTGACAAAGTATTTGTTGGGCGCCTTATTTAATTATGTATCGCTCATTCCTTTCTCTTCTCCCTCAAGGATCAAACTTATTCATTTCCTCTCCCCCTTCTTCCTTCCCGGCAGTAACCGGAAATGCCTGCGCAGACAAGGAGGTCCCCCAAACAAGGGGGTAGAAATCTCTAATTGGGAATGGTTTTCACATATACCCACTATGTGGAGAGAGAGAGAGAGAGCGAGAGAGACAGAGAGATTCCTCAAATAAGGGAGCAGAAATATCTAATTTGGAATGGTTTTCACATATACCCACTGTGACAGAGAGAGAGAGAGAGAGAGAGAGAGAGAGAGAGAGAGAGAGAGAGAGAGAGAGAGATTCCTCAAATAAAGGAGTAGAAATATCTATTTTGGAATGGTTTTCACATATACCAACCATGTGAAGAGAGAGAGAGAGAGAGAGAGAGAGAGAGAGAGAGAGAGATTCCCCAAATAAGAGGGTAGACATATCTAATTGGGAATGGTTTTCACATATACCCACTATGTGAAGAGAGAGAGAGAGAGAGAGAGAGAGAGAGAGAGAGAGAGAGAGAGAGAGAGAGACCCCTTTGACAGACTCTAGACGGGTAGCTTTCATTGTAGCATATTTTAATGGTATATTTGCGTCTTTACATAAAAAAAAAAAAATGTTTTCAAACCCAAGTGATGCAGACTTCAAGTAAATAATTAAGAGTATTTTTCCTGCATTCGAATAATGGTCGACAACAATCATTATCAACAGGCGATTTTTAAAAACAGAATGACGATCACAAGTCTAACTTAAATAACAAGCTTATCTTAAACGAACAACTCGATTCTGAAGAAAACATCTGAAGGGACCCCGTCGCCAACATATATATACCATTAAAAGCTCGGTTAGCAAATACACTACGGAGGACCGGTGCCAAGGGGAGGGGAAATAAAAAAAAAAAAAAAAAAAGAAGTAATAGAGTCTCCCCTTCGCCGTCCCTGAAAGAGGTCATAGAAAACACGGGAACAGAAGCGCTTCTGTTGCGTTCGTGAATTATGGTTTGAGTCATAACACAGAACTCAGGTTCGCCCCCTCTCTCTCTCTCTCTCTCTCTCTCTCTCTCTCTCTCTCTCTCTCTCTCTGTGGGTTAAAAATAATGCTATAGATAAGGCCTGATGGCTGTATATATATAGTATATACAAAAATGCGATTTCTCAACTTGTGAACAACATACATAAGACACAACTCAGGTTCGTCCTGCTCTCTCTCTCTCTCTCTCTCTCTCTCTCTCTCTCTCTCTCTCTCTGGGTTAACTATAGATAAGGCTTGATGGCTGCATATATAAGGAAATGTGACTTCTCAACTTGTGAACAAGATACATAACACACAACTCGTGTTCGTCTCTCTCTCTCTCTCTCTCTCTCTCTCTCTCTCTCTCTCTCTCTCTCTCTCTCTCTCTCTCTCTCTCTCTCTCTCTCTTGTGGGTGTGTAAAAGTAAAGTGACTAGATGTGTAAAAGATAAAGCTAGATAAGTCTCTCTCTCTCTCTCTCTCTCTCTCTCTCTCTCTCTCTCTCTCTCTCTCTGGATAAAAAATAAAGCTAGATAAGTCTCTCTCTCTCTCTCTCTCTCTCTCTAAAAAGTCTCTCTCTCTCTCTCTCTCTCTCTCTGGATAAAAAATAAAGCTAGATAAGTCTCTCTCTCTCTCTGGGATAAAAAATAAAGCTAGATAAGTCTCTCTCTCTCTCTCTCTCTCTCTCTCTCTCTCTCTCTCTCTCTCTCTCTGAGGGTAAAAAGTAAAGCTTAATAAGGATCTCTCTCTCTCTCTCTCTCTCTCTCTCTCTCTGTGTGTGTGTGTGTGTGTGTGTGTGTGGTAAAAGTAAAGCCTTGATAAGGACTGATGGCTGCATAAATGGAGAAATGTGACTTCTCAACTGGCGAACAAGCCCATCCACTAACCTTTCAATTAAAGGAATATCTAAGAGCGATCTCTATAATCGCCGGACGATCATCTACAAAGGAATTAATGAATGAGGTCAAAAAGCGTATACACAAGACCACCTCATGTCAGTGAGCGATAAATCATTAGCAGATGTCAGATGCGCTCGGCCGTGTTCATTTCTGGGGTCTCGTCACAGTACCCTAGGTTATATTACGATATACTATTGTTGGCATAGCAAATAAATAAGTAAATGTATGTATGCATATGTATACATAAATATATTTGTGTAAATAAATATATTTATATATATATATATATATATATATATACATATATATATATATATATATATATATATACATTATTTGCACATATATAATATACACTTACCTACAAAAATATATATATATATATATATATATGTATATAATTATATATATATAATATATATATATATACAATTATGACCAATATATACTGTATGTATATATATGTATATGTATGTATATAATATACATAAGTGTTTGTGTGTGTGTGTGTGTATGTGTGCAAGGACATAAAGTAAACAACACATACAACCTAAGACCCATTCACCAACACCAACAGTCTCAAATCCTTAAGAGGAACAGACCCACTCTCATTTCCATTCCGGCGCCCCCTCTTTTTCTGTTTACATTACCTTGACAACTTTCCGGCCGTGAAAGTGTCCCTGTCACCTCGAAGAAAAAAGAAAAGGGGAAAAAAGGAAAAAAAAAATGTCAAGATAATCTAGCTTTCACTAGATTTGCCAATGAGCAACTCCTACGCGCGTCTCATCAGTGCCCCCACCCACGCACAGCCTTGTCTGATTTTGACATTTCTTGGGGGGAGGGGGGGGCGGCGGCTGTTGCGAGCTTAACTAATACTACGAGATTTGGGAAAAAAATTGTCAAGTGGCCAAGAATTGAATGAATTGAAGGCAGAGTTCAGGCTAAAGGCTAAACGCCGGGACCTATGAGATAATTCAGCGCTGAAACGGAAATTGACAGTAGGTGGTTTGAAAGGTGTAACAAGTGGAAAACCTCGCAATTGCACTTGAGTCAATTTTTATGAGAGGGTTGAGGAAAGTAAGATGGAAGAAAGATAATACGAAAGGGGTCGCAGCTAGGGGTCAAAGGCACGCTGCAAAGAACCTCAAGTAATGCCTACAGTGCACCGCATGAGGTCCTTTGGCGGCACTACCCCCCTAAGGGGAAAGCAGCCAAGAGTGAAAGCAATGACTCAAGGGTGATACACGCTCCAACCTTATGACGACACTGAAAAAAATAAGGATTCATTTAAGGAAAATAGGAAGTGAATATCAAAAAAAAAAAAAAAAACACCTTTAAAAGAACTAATTAGAAAAAAGGAACGAAAAACGAAACTTTATTAAAGCAGAAAATCAAAAAGTAATCAAGAAGATTATGAAAATAATTTTTGAAACTCAAGAAAAGAATTCAACATCCTGAAAATAAAACTGGTTATAACATTCGCCACCAACCTGGAGATTAAAATAATACAATCGGCAAAGCAAGGATACTTAACGGTCAACGAAAACAGAAATAGTCAAAAGGTGACATCACGATAAGGAACGGAACAAGAAAGAACAGATGATGTCCACAAAACACAGAAATGAGAAAAATGCATAACAAGAAGTGTGGATGACGTCATTCCCCCAACATACTGGTTTGATCAGTGAATCATAGATCAAATGAAGTGGCCAAGATTAGATTAAAGGACCTTTCTTCCCCCCCGCCCTCATTTCATCCTGAAATCTGCTGTGGTCTCAAAAATCATCTAATAAATTGTATTTATCCAGTATGTTTTCGACATTTTAACGTAAACTTCCAATCGCTACAGAATGGAATGGAATATGAAGTTTGGACTTGCTGTAATCTCAAAATTCATCTAATGAATTATATCTATCCATTATATCGTCGATATTTTAATGTAAACTTTCATCCTGAAATCTGCTGTGGTCTCAAAAATCATCTAATAAATTATATTTATCCAGTATGTTATGGAATTTTAATGGAATTCTTACAGAATGGAATGGAATTTGGAGTTTAGACCTGCTGTGGTCTCAGAATTCATCTAATAAATTATATCTATCCATTATATCGTCGATATTTTATTTTCATCCTGAAATCTGCTGTGGTCTCAAAAATCATTTAATCAATTATATTTATCCAGTATGTTATCGACATTTTAATGTAAACTTCCAATCCTTACAGAATGGAATGGAATATGGAGTTTGGACCTGCTGTGGTCTCAAAATTCATCTAATAAATTATATCTATCCATTATATCGTCGACATTTTAATGTAAACTTCCAATCGCTACAGAATGGAATGGAATATGGAGTTTGGACCTGCTGTGGTCTCAAAAATCATCTAATAAATTATATCTATCCATTATATCGTCGACATTTTAATGTAAACTTCCAATCGCTACAGAATGGAATGGTATATAGAGTTTGGACCAAAAGCCAAGCACACTGGGAACCTATGAGGTCATTCAACTCTGGAAAGGAAACGGAGAATAGGTAGGTTTGAAAGGTGTAACAGGAGGAAAACCTCAAAGCAGTTGCGCTATGAAATAATTGTTAGAAGAGGGTGGAGAGACTATGAATGGAGGTACAGTAAAAGGAATGAAAGAGAATTGCAGCTAGGGGCCGAAGGCACGCTGCAAAGAACCTTTAGGTAATGCCTACAGTGCACCGCATGAGGTGTACTGACGGATACAGTATAACTGTGATTAAATGCAAAGCACTACCACCAATCATGTGGCACACTGTTGGAAGGATTCCAAAACAGAAAATAATTATGAGCTGGATATAATACCCGCAGACACCTTTCTAAGTTCACTGGGATCGATTCGAATGAGAAAGATGTTTATGTTAACAAAATCCAGGACAAACCAACAACAATATGAATAATCAGGAAAAAAGGTGAAAATGTTGCACATGAATTCGTAAAATTAACAAGTAAACAATGCGCCGAAGTTTCTTCGGCACAATCGAGTTTTCCGTACATCGTATAATCGAGGCCACTGAAAACAGATCTATCTTTCGGCGCCTCGGTATAATGCTGTATGAGCCGCAGCCCATGAAACTTTAACCACGGCACGGTGGTGACCTAGCCTATATCGTTGCCAGAAGCACGATTATGGCTAACTTTAACCTTAAATAAAATCAAAATTACTGAGGCTAGAGGGCTGTAATTTGGTATGCTTGATGACTGGAGGGTGGATGATCATTATGCCAATTTGCAGCCCTCTAGCCTCAGTAGTTTTTAAGATTTTGAGGCGGACAGGAAAAGTGCGGACAGAAAAAAGTGCGGACGGACAGACAAAGCCGGCACAATAGTTTTCTTTTCAGAAATCTTAAAAGATAAAAGGCGAACTGATGAGAATTAATTGTCACAATCTCTTTTCTACGTGATTATAAAAAAAAAAATCGCTAATTTTAAGATAAAAAACGAATTAAAAATAAACCTAATTCAGAAGGAACACAACATGCCGAAATTAACATAGACTGCACTTTACCCAGTGACTAGTAAACGTCCTATTTGACCCTCAAGACGCTTACACCTGTATTATTTTTCTTTTTAAACATTATTTTATGTCGAGGTGCCACATACCCAACTGCATGTGCCAGGGATTTTTTTTTATTATTTTAAATCTGGAAAGGTCTTCTGGGTATACAGTGCTTTGATGTAACCGCCTTTATGAGTGAGGGGGGCTGCAATGCCACTTTTATATTATGCAACACTGGCTTAGTATCTGAGACTGATTACTGTTTGGAAGAGTTTTGCCAATTTCGTAGCTTTTCCCTCCTTTGTGAAATACATACGTGAAAGCTCACTTTAGAAAATTACGGTCATATCAGTGCTTGTTCAACTTTAGCAAGAAATTCAGGAATAAATGCCTGGATAACCTACAGGGTAACAAAAACTAGGTGCTACAGTCACTCAAAAATGTTTAGCAACATACTTCAAAATTTGGCGCTACTTGGCAACTCCGTCGTACAGGTATGAAACGAGCACAGACAAGACTGGTGCGTTACACCGGTTTTTATTTCTCTCTATCATTACTATAAATCCTTTATTTCTCTCTTTATCATTATGATAATTCCTTTATTTAATCATTAATTCTTTCTCTCATTCTCTCTGACACTGAAGTATGCACTGGGAGTTACCAGACTGGTTATTTATCCTTGAAGAAGAAAGTCTCTGAATTGACTCCCGTAAGGACTGAATGTATGACTAATTATAGTTTTTTATTTGATCCTTTTACCCTACCATCACGAGGGAAATTTTTCAAAATGGTTCGTTATTTTTCGTAATGCAGATTTTTCACTCACCACTCTTTTTATATATTGTTAACCGTGTGCTTAATAATCAAAGTCGAATAAGAAAAGCACATTTCCTCGTATATATAAAAGGATTAAATTATTGTCAGGTGAACGAAAACTTCTGGAACATGTTGCAAAACATTTTTGAGTGACTGTACGCTGGAGAATCTGTGAGCTAACGTATTTCAAGAAACAATGACCACTTCCACGGAGCTCACTCAATTCAATTTTGATTTAGAAATCATATTCAAAATGAGCCAAAGACGCCTCAATACCTAAGTTCAATCAAATGAATAATTTAACGTTTCCCCAGATAAAATATTCGGATTTGTGCTTTATGCGCATGCGTGGATACAGTAATGCAACTCAGTTTAAACGCATGCGTGGATATAGATTGAATTGAATATAGAGTTTAGGCCAAAGGCCAATCACTGGGACCTATGAGGTCATTCAGCGCTGAAACGGAAATTGACAGTAAGAGGTTTGAAAGGTGTAACAGGAGGAAAACCTCAAAGCAGTTGCAATATGAATCAATTGTTAGGAGAGGGTGGAAAGTACTGTAAGCTGGAAGAAAGAGAATATGAACGGAGGTAGAGCAAAAGGAACGAAAGGGATTGCAGCTAGGGGCCGAAGGCACGCTGCAAAGAACCTTAAGTAATGCCTACAGTGCACCGCATGGGGTCCACTGACGGCACTTATCCCCCTACGGGGAAGTTGTTCATATTAACCAGAACTGGCGCATTTCAGAGAAGAAAATTAATCAATAAATCAGATGGTGTAAGTGACACAAATTCTGCTCTCTGAACTTGACACAGTTCCTGTACTGGTTTTGCTGTAACCATGAAAATACAGGTCACAGATCTTATCATCAGGAGAAGAACTGGGCCAACACAAAGACCATAATGCCAATTTTCGCCTTCTTTCTCGGGCTTAATCAGCCTCATCTTTCTCTCTCAAATGTAACAGGATTCTTCCACTTCAAAAAAAAATATAGCCTCAAGACTCAGAAGACACTTCAGATTTTTGGTGATTTATAAGCCGAACACAGAACACTGTGCCAACTGTAAAGAAGCGTTTTCATTGCAACTTAATCGTCAGTCTCTCTCTCTCTCTCTCTCTCTCTCTCTCTCTCTCTCTCTCTCTCTCTCTGCATGTAATTCAGCTCGTGCCAGGCCGTACACTTAATCCAAAATTAAGAGTTTTGCAATGTTATACTTAATTCTGTAATGTTACAGAACTTCAATAAAAACAGGTTTCCAAAAAACGCACTGCACTGCCGAACCAGTTTCAAAATGCTTAAGCATGCAACAGGGAGAGAGAGAGAGAGAGAGAGAGAGAGAGAGAGAGAGAGAGAGAGAGAGAGATTAGAGATAACATCTTTACAGGTGGTAGTTTTTACGTAAAATGTGCTTACCTCTGTGTCACACTCTTACTCGCCCCCCTCCCCCGGAGGTTCAAAGGCTCTGTAAACACACGTCATATATACATCAGCCGCGACAAATAAAACCAATAAAAACACCCTCCTTAAAAAAAAAACACACAAACACAAACACACAAGCTTCGAGTTCGACGAACCACGACTTTGCCTCGAATTATGAAAGTTATTCTCACGACGAAGCACAAATTTATGTAAGATAAGACGGCGCCCAATTAAAATCTTAAATGTTAGATCAAGGAAAGTCAGCCCTGAATAACAAGAACATCTGATGTTGACGCTACTACTACTACTACTACTACTACTACTACTACTACTACTACTACTACTACTAATAATAATAATAATAATAATAATAATAATAATAATAATAATAATAATAAATAAAAAAATTAATAATAATAATAATACTCACTGTAATCTGTGATAATTTTGAAAATGGGAATCGAAATGGAGAAACAAATTCAATTATGTGGATTTGTTTCTCCAATATAATATATATTCAAAGATAAAATCTATAATAATAATAATAATTTACAAAAATCTGTTCGATTCCCATTTTTTGAAAAAAAGGGAATCGAACAGATTCTATTGATTCCCGTTTTTTGAAAGTTCTCTATACAGATTTATCTTTAAATATATGTACTGTATATATACATAACAGTGGATTTGTTTCTCCAATAATAATAATAATAATAATAATAATAATAATAATAATAATAATAATAATAATAATAAACCTCAAACTCTAGATCGACTACACATAAATATGATAAAACGATTAGCGAAGGCTGAAAAGAAATCGTGACCTCGAATACATAAAACTCTCAGGACAAAGAACGCCTTCTGGACTGATGCATGCCCACGAGATTTATGCATATACATACCCTGCATATTAATCATGCAATCACGTCTATATGCAACGTGAGCTACATACTACTAAGTAAACGTGGAGTTAATGACTAAGAAGTATGACAAGTAAAAAATGGGCAGAATCGAATTTTCTGTACAGCGTATAATGCTGTACGAAACTCTCAGCCGCGGCCCGTGAAACTATAGTGCTGCCAGACGCACGACCATGGCTAACTTTAACCTTGAATAAAATAAAAACTACTGAGGCTACAGGGTTGCAATTTGGTATGTTTGATGACTGGAGGGTGGATGATCAACATACCAATTTGCAGCCCTCTAGCCTCAGGAGTTTTTAAGATCTGAGGACGGACAGAAACCTACTTACTCAACCCGTTGGTGTTGCAGGTAGACCCATTTCTGCCAACATACCTGGAAAAGAAGAAAAGGTAGTCAGAATAATCAGGTGATGCATTACTATACTAAGACTATCAGTTAACGAGAGCATGAAGTCCCCTGTAGGAGAGCAATGCCGTCAGTGCACCTGACGAGGCGCACTGTAGGCATTATTGCTTAAGGTTCTTTGCAGCGTGCCTTCCTTCGGCCCCTAGCTGCTGCAACCCCTTTCATTCTTTTTACTGTACCTCCATTCATATTCTCTCCCTTCCATCTTACTTTCCACCCTCTCCTAACAATTGTTTCATAGTGCAACTGCTTTGAGGTTTTCCTCCTGTTACACCTTTCAAACCTTTTGCTGTCAATTTCCGTTTCAGCGCTGAATGACTTCATAGGTCCCAGTGCTTGGCCTTTGGCCTATATTCTATACTATGTCGAGAGCATAATCTCAAGCATTATATGATCTCCTGTTTTCATGAGCTCTTTATACATAACTGATAAACGACCACCAAACTCTTAGTAACTGCAATACCGCAATACCCACAGATTCACGCAAGTACCCAAGAGGCAAATCGAGATCGATTCCGTGCAAGAAAACTGCAATAATATCCTGTTGTCGACAGCATCCGGGTCCTGAAGTAACCCAGCAGCCTTGTAGACCGTGTCAACGCCACCACCAATTATGAGGCATGACGCTCATTAAATTCACCGCCTAATTACAAAATCTATAACTAATTCCTTTCGCGAATTGCTAATGCCCTTTTTGCACTGTTCCTAGTATTTGCGTTCTGCGTTCGTATATATCCAAAGAGGGTACGTAAACCGTTTAATACACGGAGATTCTTCTTACCATTACTGAGAACGGATAACTGCACGAGAACGGATAACTACCTGTCAAAATATCCGAACAGAAGACAGTTGGAATGCGCATTGAGACAAGCACGATCCTACGATCGGCCGGGGAAAGCGGGAGGAGGTGGGTGGGTGGGAGTGGCAAAAAGTGCAGTGGAGAGGGGGGGGGAAGTATCCTTCGAAGGGGAGATACTTCTTTGAGGAGGAGGTGGGGAGGAGGAATGCGGGGGGGAGGGGAGGGGGGGAGGAGGAGGAGGAGGAGGAGGAGGTAGAGGTTAAGAAGAAACAACAAAGGATTCCTCTGATCATTAAGGCGAGGAAGGACATAAAGGATAAATGAGGAGAAACAAGGAGTGGGGAAAGGACCTCGAGAATGAAGATGTTGAAGGATAATGGAGAGAGAGAGAGAGAGAGAGAGAGAGAGAGAGAGAGAGAGAGAGAGAGAGAGAGAATGAACCTACCTGGCAAAAATTTTCCCTCCGGAGTGAACCAACCCATCCGGGGCATTTTAGGGATGGTATGCGGAGGGTTGGAAACCCTTTTAAAAAGGGTCTGGACTGAGACCGTTTAAACAAATATTTTTAAAAGCATCCAATTGCGTTTAATGAAATAACTCTTAATCCATTCATTCGTTCATTTATTCCTCTCTCTCTCTCTCTCTCTCTCTCTCTCTCTCTCTCTCTCTCTCTCTCTCTCTTTTATATATATATACATATATACATACATATACATAATTATACATGGATATATGTATATATATTATATATGTATAAGTTAGTATGACCTTCACTGTAGGAAAACAGGCTTAAAAAGCGAAGAGAAAAAAAAAAAAAAAAAAAAAAAACTCTAACAAAGGAAAAACAAATAAAAGCAAAACGCAAAACAAAAGCTGCCCACGACTACACCCAAGTCATTGCTTATGGATGCCACAATAATTAGCCTCGACTGCAAGATGTGCTTTTGGGTATTCAAGCACGAAAAAAATAAAAAAATATATATATGTTTACCGTCGACGCGAACACAAGAACGCTCTCAGGACGAGGTAGGGGACAAGGACTGCGACAGATCACGAGGCTTCCTGTCTAATGTTCGAGGAGATAGACAGACAAAAAATAAATTAAAAAATTGGTTATAGCCAGTCAAGAGCAGCTCCACATAGCTTCCAGAGGTCCTAGAACGGGAGGGGGAGGGGAGGAAGAGGGGAGGGGTGTCCTGACGGAGAGGAAACACTGGAATGTAACGAAATGTTGGACGAACAAAGATGATGCCCGGGACGTGGGCATCCATTGTTGGCGTTATTCATTACAATCGTTGGTTTTATAGAAGGGGTCTTTATCACTTTTATATAGTTTTGTGTAAGGATTCTTTATAATTATCCATTTTTTTTGTAGGGAGTCTTTATCATTTTAATGAAGTTTTCTGTAAAGATTCCTTATAATTATCAATTTTTTGTAAGGAGTCTTTGTCAGTTTTATATAGCTTTGTGTGAGGAGTCTTTATCGTTTTATATAGTTTTATTTAAGGAGTCTTTATCAGTTTTATATAGCTTTGTGTGAGGAGTCTTTATCATTTTATATAGTTTTATGTAAGGAGTCTTTATCAATTCTATATAGCTTTGTGTGAGGAGTCTATCATTTTATATAGTTTTATGTAAGGAGTCTTTATCAATTTTCTTCATCATTTTATAGAGTTTTATGTAAGGAGTCTTTATCAATTTTCTTCATCATTTTATATAGTTTTACGTAAGGAGTCTTTATCAATTTTATATAGCTTAATGCAAGGAGTCTCTATCATTTTTATATAGTTTTCTGAAGACTATAATTTCAATAAAGTTTCATGTATGCAGACTATCATTTTAATAAAGTTTTATGTACGAAGTCTACATCATTTTTACATATTTTACGAAAGAAGACTTTTATCATTTTTACATAAGTTGCCTTGGCCATCTTGTATAAGATCTGACCACCTGTAGTTCAAAGACAAGTCTAAAAAGTTAAACACACGGAAAGTTGTAAAGAACTTTCCAAGCAATCTTCAGTCGGCATCACCATCTTCGAGGAATGCAAAGGAATAAGTCACACAACCCGTTCCCGAAGGACATTTTAAATGTCAATGAACTGAAGTACTTCAGTGCCACCGTTAAAAAAAATTCATTACGTGCGGTTTTGCGGGAATTTAACATTCTGGTTAAATATCCGCGCATGTTAAACTTCACTACAGTCGATGCAGTTCCGGTTGTTAAAAAAAATATAAAAAGGAATTCAACAGAATATTGATCGCGTTTGTGCATATTTTCATTACGAAAAAATCTAGTTATATTAAAAAAATAAAAAGGAATTCAACAGAATATTCATCGCGTTTGTGTATATTTTCATCAACAAAAAATCCAATTATGTGGGAAAAAATAAAAAGATTATTTATCACGTTTGCGCATATTTTCATTAAAAAAAATCTAGTTATATAAAAAAAGAAATTCAACAGAATATTCATCACGTTTATGCATATTTTCATAAACAAAAAAATTTGGTTATAATGAAAAAAAAAAAATAAAAAGGAATTCAACTGAATATTCATCAACTTTGCGCATATTTTCGTAAACAAAAACAAAAAAAAACTCACACACGAGTTTAATGGAATCTGCTGACATGTTTGTGTCTATCTCTCCATAAGCCTAATGACTTGATTACAAACATGTACGGGCAACAAACACCAAAAAACAAACTGACAAAAACAAAACAAAAAAACAAAAAATGTCTGGCATGAGGAATGCCACAAAGAAAGGGAGGCAGAAGAGGAGGTATACCCAGGAACCTGGGTATACCCTAGGAACCTGGGTATACCCTAGGAACCTGGGTATACCCTAGGAACCTGGGCATACCTAAGAACCTGGGTATACCCAAGGATCCTGGGTATACCTATATCGGAGGAGGAGGGGGGGTTATAGGGCAGGAACTGGGTACAGCAGGGTATGGGGAGTGGGCATGGGATGTCCTGGACATCCGATACGATACATAAACACGCCAGTCACATCACACGAGTCCCAAGTAAAGTACCCCAAGGGTCAAAGGTCAATCTCATCAAGAGAGAGAGAGAGAGAGAGAGAGAGAGAGAGAGAGAGAGAGAGAGAGAGAGAGAGAGAGAGAGAGAGTTTAACGAATGATCTAATCAAGAGAGAGAGAGAGAGAGAGAGAGAGAGAGAGAGAGAGAGAGAGAGAGAGAGAGAGAGAGAGAGAGAGAGAGAGAGAGAATTTAACGAATGATTTGATCAACGATTAGAGAGATTCAATCTCATCAAAAGAGAGAGAGAGAGAGAGAGAGAGAGAGAGAGAGAGAGAGAGAGAGAGAGGAAATTTGACGAATAATTTGATCAACGATTAGAGAACTTCAATCTCATCAAGAGAGAGAGAGAGAGAGAGAGAGAGAGAGAGAGAGAGAGAGAGAGAGAGAGAGAGAGAGAGAATTTGAATGTTCTAATCAAGGATTGAGAGCTTCACTTCAATCAAGAGAGAAGAGAGAGAGAGAGAGAGAGAGAGAGAGAGAGAGAGAGAGAGAGAGAGAGAGAGAGAGAGAGAGAGAGAGAAATTCAACAATAATCAAGGCTTAGAGAGATTCAATCTCATCAAGAGAGAGAGAGAGAGAGAGAGAGAGAGAGAGAGAGAGAGAGAGAGAGAGAGAGAGAGAGAGAATTTAACAAATGATTTAATCAACTTGTACATTTCTACTGTGCCATCACAGTCTACTCCCAACTACCACCCACAACAGTCTCTTAGCAGCCAGGAACATACATATCATCATTCAGGACTACATAGGCATAACCGCCATGTCCGGTTTGGGAACTGAAGGAATAGCGGCAGGTTTTAATATTCAAAGCCATATTTATCACTCTTAGGAGCTAATTCAAATGCAGCGTCAGATAGATAGCCAACAGTCAACGTGTTTTTTACCGCATATATATTATTATTATTATTATTATTATTATTATTATTATTATTATTATTATTATTATTATTATTATTATTATTATAAAATCAATTCGCATAATGCAACCATTTTGTTCAACTATTATTATTATTATTATTATTATAAAACCAATTCGTAATGCAGCCATTTTATTCAACAATATTATTATTATTATTATTATTATTATTATAAAACCAATTCGCGTAATGCAGCCATTTTACTCAACAATATCATTATTATTATTATTATTATTATTATTATTATTATTATTATTATTATAAAACCAATTCGCGTAATGCAGCCATTTTATTCAACATTATTATTATTATTATTATTATTATTATAAAACCAACTCGCGTAATGCAGCCATGTTATGCAACAATATTATTATTATTATTATTCAAAACAAAGCAGTTCATGCATTTTGCATCAGCACTGAAATGGCCGTAATGGCCGCAGACTGAAATAACGCACATCGTAGCAATTCTTATTTACTGCTTCGTCGCTCGCGTGGGAAAACAATGCAAATTATATCAGTAGCGTTATTAGTTACAGCAGGAAACGAGCCAAGTAAATAACACACTCGGCGCAGGAATCTGTTACAGCCGAAGGTCGTCGATATCTCTCTCTCTCTCTCTCTCTCAGAAGGACGTTCGAAACAAAGCTTCATTATGCAAACTTGCAAGCGCATCCTCAGTGTTGTTCCAAAGACGAGAGGTGCTCCACCACCCATACAAAACGTCAGTTCGGTCCACATTCAACGTAAAAAGAAAAAAAAAAAAAACTGGCGAGAATCTTCCCAAACCAGCCTAATCCTTGACCACCTAACGTTCGCTCATTCCTCAAGGTTTACCCGCCTCCTTCCGCGCTGAATTCTTCGGTTTTGCCATTAGAACAAATTACGTTAAGGCCTGCTTCCTGGTTACGCATACATATATACCTATAGAAATAATCAACGCACAATCACGTGTGGAACAGAAATAAAATTTCTGACACACATCAGGATCGAACTCAGGTCTTTCAACTGAACGGCAAGGGCGCTGCCCACTAGGCCTAGTGGGAAGAGTCCTTGCCTTTCAATTGAAAGACCTGGGTTCGATCCTGATGTGAGTCAGAAATAGATATACCTATGCACAAGGTCTAGACTCTCTAGACCTTGCCTATGCACGTCTACCCTGTAAACCCACACGTAAGCAAGCACACGTGTCCTGAATACAGTCCATTGCACCAGAACTCCAGGGAAAGATAACGTTCGATTATAGACTTTACCTCATATCTGTAGTAACACACCTATCAACAAGACCTTTAAGCCGCGAGCACACTCAGCACGAAATCTTACATCATCGCAACCAGCCGCCCAAAATGAGAGAACCGACCAAAATAGCCCCTTTTCCCCATACCATACTCCCGAAGCATTGATGGAGAATCACGCCCGTCATAGCAGAAACGCGTGCGTTTGCATACCGTCGCCATGAGATAATGGGAGGCAAAATAAAACGCTTCACAACAGATGACAAGAAGCCCTTTGAGGGGAGGAGGGGGGGAGGGAGGGGTATGAGTGCGATGCGATGACGTCACGGCTTCTGCTGGCAATGTTTGGAATTTCTGTATTAGTTCCGATTACAATTCCTCATCGTCATCGTGACGGAATTTATCGGAGGTGGATTGACATGGCGCCATTAAGGAAATAATGACGTAAGTCAATTATTGAGAGAATATCTTAGTTCTCCCCCCAAAAGTAATAATGATTATCAGGAATATAAATCAATAACGTATTATTTTGAGAAATGGTTTCAAGAAATTTCAGTCTGGAAAGTAAGCTTTCTAAAAAAAAAATGTTTGTCTGGAAAATCAATTTTAAAACCATTTGTCAGAAAAATGTTTTAAAACATTTCTGTCTGTAGAATAAATTTTTCAGAACATTGCAGTCTAAAAAAAATATAAACATTAAAATTTAAAAGTTTAAAAAAGACATTTCAGTCTGAAAAAACAAATTTTGCAAATTTCTGGAAATTAATAAAATGATAACTGCCTGAAAAAATATTGAAACGCTTGTCTGACAAAATATATTTGACCTGTCAATGACTTAACTTATAACAATTCAAGACTCCCAAATAACTGACATCTGACTTAGAAGATAAAATGTTCAAGTTACTTATAAAACCAAATAAAGCCTAATTTGAACCTGGAAATATTCAAATATGGAAAAGCCACAGCACTGGTCAGCCAACCTGCCTTATCTAATCCTTAAAATCTTTCACACAAAGCCCAACGGTCTGGAGCGTATTCTGAATACCTCCGGGTGCGTATTTGTACGCATACTACGTATAAGCTAGTACTACTACTAGTCTCTCTCTCTCTCTCTCTCTCTCTCTCTCTCTCTCTCTCTCTCAAAGTAGCTTTGGTCGGTTAGACAAAGAATCTTAATTCCCTCACACACAGGCACATACGCACACACAAGCCCTTGGCCCACCATGTTGGGGGCCAGGTCCGAAATGCCATTAAATATGGGCACTTCATCAGGTATCAACACTTATCTGGATTGGAGGACCTTGTTCCGGTCGCTGAATTCATGGCAGTGAGAAACCTTTTTGAGTCCTTTATCAAAGCCAAACCATTAGAGAGAGAGAGAGAGAGAGAGAGAGAGAGAGTTTACTCAAGTCTCTAAACCTATTAAATAGACATATAATTCACCCAAACTCCGTACAACGTGAACTGCAATAATCAATGGGTCATGATCCATGTTTAGACCTATACTGCATTCAACCCGGGGCCCAGCCTCACCCACTATTGACATCTGTATATGTATACAAACAGAAGGCATCTCGGTGCAAGTTTCAGGACAAAATACAAACGTCGGAAAAAAGCAAAAGTTCGTTGTCATTTTTTTCTGGTCGGCTGAGATTTCCTTATCAGCCCTTCCCAACTGCCTTTGACAAACCGTCCTTTACCGGCCATCGAGGCCATTAGTCTAACGAATTTCACTCTATAGAAACTGAAACTGGAAAAATAAGCATACAGTACATATCAATATAGAGATTAATTAAACATTATGAAAGCGCAAGGGATAATAAGCAACAAAAACGTAGCAAAAGTTTATATAGGACAAATATCGGCGCATACCATGACTGGCAACCCTGTTAACCTGCCGCTACTCCTCCTCAACCGCCTGCCTGCGTCTCCTTCAGTAGAACCCCACCCCTCCGCTCCTCTCCCACCTTCCCACCTCCTCCCCCGGTCCCCTGAGTCACCAGGCCGGAACTTATTTTGAAAATTGGTCATCCTCCTAAGTTTTAACGGATTCTATTTTAACTGTCTGGACCGAGACCGTCGCCACGCCCAGGTAGGAACTATTTACCTGGATTCCAGTAAAGCCCGTTTGTGGTCGGTGGGAAAATTATAGTAATGACAGTAAAATCAGCAATTATTAATGAAGGTATCATTAACTCAATAACCAAGTAATCAGTCCCATCAACTGACTTACAATACCGAATAATTATGATAATTATATTCTTCCCAGACAAACCATATCAATGTTTCGACTAACGACAAAGAAATTTGTCATTGACGATCTAATCCAGGTGAGATTTCCGCATCACAATCGTTTGAGCGATACGTAACCGCGAGAACATTCCATCAGTTTGATTTACGAATTATAATAAGAATTTCCCGACGTTATTTTGAGTAATGTCTATAAAATGACAAGATATAACGGTTATAAAATGCAGACATTTTTTTATAACCAAAACTATGTTGTTCAAGTAACTAAAGTCAGTTGTCTACAGAGGACACTCAATATGACAGTGAGGGGTGTGTGTGTGTGTGTGTGTGTAGGCCTATATGTATGTGTGTGATTGTGTGTGGGGGGGAAGGAATGGCCAACTGCAACCCACAACAGTTACCCAACAACCACGTATAACACAGCTAAGCCAACGAGGACATCTGGAAGTTAAGGAAACAACCTCCAACGCCCCCATAATATCAATCACTCCTTGTCCTTTTCGGGGGTCGATCGCTGGTCATTCTGCGAGCTGAACCAAGGTCCTAGTTGAAAGGGCTGCATTCTAGGCTACGAGGTAAGAGAAAGGAAGAGAGTAAATTTCTGAAAGTTTCACTCTCTCGGTGGGTGGTGGAGAGAGTGAAAAAAAGGATTACGTCATGTTCATTCCCCCTCACGAGGCGTCCCCCTACCAACGCAGGATAACTCTTCCCCATCCCCCCCCCAACCCTTCTTCCTCCTCCCAGGCAGTTACCTGGTTACTCACTGACACGAACCCCATCACTCTCACTCACGGTGGTGGGACCACCTCAATTTAAGCCATATCCAACACCTCTGGACTCTAGGCCCTCTTATTGGCCAGCATTCTAGACTTCTAGCTCAACGCCTACAAATACCTGAGGTATTTGTTACGATTATTTTTGGGTCTGGTCTAGGTAAGGGGATTATAGACAGCCAGTCCCAACAGCAATTACTTTACTGCACAATATAACTGACTCGTTATAACAGCAATTACTTTACTGCACAATATAACTTACTCGTTACTGACTATAAGAACATAACAAAACGAACAACATAAGAATTCAGCGATGCGTGTAAAGCTCTTTGACCGTTTTTTATTGATTACTTTTTTTTTTTTTTGTGAACGCGCAAGAATCTCAGTTTTCGTTTGTTCTGTAGTTAGCCCGCTGGAATACTGACAGAAGCAGAGGGGGGCAAAAACTCCCAAGGCTCGCCATGTCCACGCAACCGTCGCTTCTTCTTCTTCTTCTTCTTCTTCGAGTGTCCTATAAGTCTTCTTGGATGTACAGGAATGTCAATGTCGCAGAGCACGACGCCGCTTCAGAAGGGCGCGCAACAGGTCGCTGCCCTCGGCTCCAGGTGGAATTTATTGCTGCACGTTTCATCTACTGCTTCCCGCCTGTTAAGCTGCGACTATTTTTTTTTTTTCTTTTAGAAGATGGAACTTATTCACATAGAGCAAGCCCACCAAAGGGGCCATTGACTTGATATTCAAGCTTTCCAAAGAACATGGCGTTCATTTAGGAAGAAGTAAGACGAGGTAAAGAAAAACACAGAAAGGAGAGACCCCACTTATTAAAAAAATAAACTGATTAATAAATTTATATTATTTTGAATAATCATGAACCTAGACCAGATGCTATAACTCACGAGGCGTCTAGAAAATCACCTCTTGATTTACGATGTCACAAACGCGCCAAGAAAAGTTTGAGAAATGCCAAAGACCAAATTTTATAGACGTCGCGACTCTACCCTTTCCGGATATGACCAGACCATTGATTACGCATGGGAACTTCCAAGGCGCAGTCCAGCCCAGTTTCCGTCGTGGAAGGGTCAGACAAATTCTGACCGATTTGCCCTTTGTTAACCTGCTGAGAATTCCTCTCCCTGCCGCCAGGGGGCGTAGAGCCTTGTCCGTTCCCTGGACCTGACGGGAAAAGGAGTGATATGGGAGCGTGTCCTTATTGTTATTTATTATTGTTATCCAGAAGATGAATCCTATTCATACGGAACAAGCCCACCAAAGGGGCCACTGACTTGAAATTCAAGCTTCCAAGGAATATGGTGTTCATTAGGAATAATCAAGAGGTCTCATTGGGTAACAGCGATAAAATACTTGCTTGATTATCAGTATATTATTGTAGATTACAAGAGCGACTAGTCCCTCGTTAAAATTACCTTCATAACTGAAACTAAACGCGAAGAACAGCTCCTTTTGTTTACTAAACCTCTTGAACCTCAATATGCTCAATCTGCAAGTCCCTGTGCAGCGTATTATGCAAGTGGCATGCAATTTCCGGCCGCCTGCAAAGGCAGGAAATCTTCACAGCGTCATCAGAGCAAACAAGAAACCTGCTTTGCATAACAAAAAGCACTTTTACAACTAAATCGTTTCGCGTTCCAACTTCTAAAGGGTCTCTCAAGACGCCTTGATGACCGCAATAAAACTAGAGAGAAAAAAATTCCTCGGTCTGAATCGAAGCAAGCGCCCCATTACCCAGCCTTCTGAATTTTATAAGCCCTGGTGCTTTTATGCCGAATTTGAATGATACAAAAAAAATTAAGACCACAAATTGCCAAAAGGGGTAACAAGCTGCAATAAGCTATGTCACAAGAATTTTTCCTATCAGCAATGATTGCAAATGTGCGTATTATCCAGAAGCTTTAGAACGGAGATGGGATGCACGTTAACGAGTGAGCTCATATACAACTCATTCTGCTACAGGAATAAGCGTCATCTCATCATTCCCTTGATTCTCCCAAGTAACAGCAACCAGCCGCCGTAGGAGGGTAGGGCCGTCAGTGCATCTCATGCGGTGCACTGCAGGCGTTACTTAAGGTTCTTTGCAGCGTGCCTTCGGTCCCTTTTACTGTACCTCCTTTCATATTCTCTTTCTTCCATCTTACTCCACCCTCTCTTAACAATTGATTCATAGTGCAGGTGCGAGGTTTTCCTCCTGATACACCTTTCCAAACTTTTTACTGTCAGTTTCCGTTTCAGCGCCGAATGACCCCATAGGTCCCAGTGCTTGGGCCTCTGGCCTAAACTCTACATTCAGTTCAGTTCAAGAACAGCCAGAGGCAAACTCTCCCTCGTCTGAATTTCACTCCGAAGGATAACTTGAAGCCATGCATACTCTCTAAACATCAGCTTGACTTTATGGAGGCAGTAAATAATGCAGACTCCTTTTTTTCCCCCGCTTCCCAAAACTCCCCAACTGCCAAGACAGACTGCAACTAATACGCCCCTCTCTCTCTCTCCCCCTACCAATCCCCTCCCAGGCTCCCTACCAATCCCACCCTCCTCCGAGTTGCTTCAGTTGCAGGAACTGGCTGTAAGAATGCGCCAGCCAAGATAAACTTTATTCAGGGAAAGTATTTCGAGAAAAGGAACTGGGGTCGTGACTAACTCCATTAGATAGATATGGAATTGTCGACCATAATTCTTTTAATGAAATACAATAGAAATACGGTGGAAATTAATCAAAATAACCTAATGGCTAAGAATATAAAAATACAAAGGATTAAACAGGACTCCCGTGGAAGTTTGTCCACTACAATGGCGTCAGCTTTCGTTTCAACTTTCTCTTCTCGGCGTCCTAATGGTACGTAATTACACGTATAACATGACATTACAACATGACATACGATTTAGCCGCGTGAACACGAACAATATTAAACATAGTGGCTTCAATAACGTATGACCTAAGCGTTTCTGTTTTAAACCATTTTGACCTATAGACCACTTGCCCCGTAGGGGGTTAATGCCGTCAGTGCATCTCGTGCGGCGCACTGTAGGCGTTACTTGAGGTTCTTTGCAGTTGCCTTCGGCCCCCTAGCTGCGACCCCTTTCGTTCCTTTTACTGTACCTCCTGTCATATTCTCTTTCTACAGTCGTACTTTCCGCAACCCTCTCCTAACAATTGATTCATAGTGCCAATTTCCGTTTCAGCGTTGAAAGACCTCACTGGTCCCAGCACTTGGCCTTTGGCCTAAACTATATTCAATTCCTATAGACCATTTAAACAGCAGCTTTGAACCACAGGAGAATAATTCTTTTAATAGACTTTGATATCATCCCGAGTTGACGGAGTTGATTTTCGCCAAGCTTGACATTCCACATTGATGACCACGGAGGTTTGCGATGCTAGATAAACAAATCCCATGCCCTTGGATCAAGATACCAACCACTGCATTGCTCTGCATTCTGCAACGAGCCATCACGCACGCTGCTTGTGAATGCAACAGCATGCAGGCACCGTCGGCGTCAAGAAACAAGACCTGGATCTGCATTGCATAAATGCATCGAGAGATTGCAAGTGGTGGCTGTTGTGCTTAGGCTGTTGGGTTCTTGTGTCCGCTGAGAGAGAGAGAGAGAGAGAGAGAGAGAGAGAGAGAGAGAGAGAGAGAGAGAGAGAGAGAGAGAGGATTTACTTGTTGAGCAACTTTAAACTAGAATATATTCACATAGTCTCCTAAATTGAGGGTTCTGGGGTGTTTCAGAAATATTTGGAAAAAAATAAATTGCAAGAGCGAAGATCTTATTTTCAATATTTCAGGAGAAAGTACTTTAAGCCACTGTTGACGGCAACATTTTATTCTCTCTCTCTCTCTCTCTCTCTCTGGAAGTTATCTCATGTTTGTTATTATGTATTATATTATGTATATTATACTTTTACTAAGCATCAACAACTTCATTTTATACTTCCCTTGGAAATTTAGCATTGAAGGAAATTAGGAAGATTCTCTCTCTCTCTCTCTCTCTCTCTCTCTCTCTCTCTCTCATCGCATGATTTATATTGAGTATATATCATTTTACTAAGCATCGACAACTTCATTTTACACTTCCCAAAGAAATTTAGCATTGAAGCAGATTAGGAGGATATTCTCTCTCTCTCTCTCTCTCTCTCTCTCTCTCTCTCTCTCTCTCAGGAAGTTAGCTATGTTTTAAATTATGTATATATCATTTCACTAAGCATCAACAACTTCATTTTATACTTCCCTACGAAGTTTAGCATTGAAGCAGATTGGGAGGATTCTCTCTCTCTCTCTCTCTCTCTCTCTCTCTCTCTCTCTCTCTCTCTCTCTCTCTCTCTAAATAAATAAATAAATAAATAAATAATTAATTAATTAAATTAATTAATTAAT
The DNA here is from genome assembly GCF_040412425.1 of Macrobrachium rosenbergii. Classification (NCBI taxonomy): domain Eukaryota; kingdom Metazoa; phylum Arthropoda; class Malacostraca; order Decapoda; family Palaemonidae; genus Macrobrachium; species Macrobrachium rosenbergii. Next base: position 31,217,126 of record NC_089753.1, on the reverse strand, counting down.
TGAAATAAATAAATAAAATAAATAAATAAATAAATAAAAAATTAAATTACGGTTATTATTAAAATGCTGACAAAAGATTTGAAGCAGCCCCGGTTCAACACTCATGCCCATGGCCCCACTGACAGATCCATTGCTCAAAGCTACCAGAGAATGAACACAACACGTCCATTTGTCGTCAAGATGGCGGACACGAAAATGCATCTGGGTGTGAGAATAACGACCCGTATTCAAAACTGAGAAACTGCTATTTAAAAGGCAATGTCAGCGCCTCCACTTTCCTGAACCAATATAGCCCTGGCAATCGCCCTTTAGCAGACTATTCCTCTGAGCTTAACTCTACGTGAGGATTATCCAATTATTCCAACAAATGATGTGGATATTTCAACACACGAGTTAAGGAAGAGTTGGGCCGTTTTCAGTGAGGTTTTTGTAATCTATAATAATAATACCTGAGTGGATCTTATTTGTCCTCCCACGGATGACAGTAGGGGAGACATGGCACAGCCACCCACCCCCTGCAAACCAGTTTGTCCGCCCCAGGTGGTGGCGGGATGGGTAGGGGAATGGGAGGGTAGGGGAGAAACCACCCTCTTCTTGCAAACCTGTCTGTCCACCCCGGTTGGAGCAGGGTAGGTAGGAGGAACGGAAGGATAGGGGACACATCCACACTCCTCCTGCAAACCTGTTTGTCCGCCCAGGTGGAGGCGGGGTAGGTAGGGGAACGGGAGGGTAGGGGAGATATCCACCCTCCTCCTGCAAACCTGTTTGTCCGCCCCAGGTGGGGGTGGGGTAGGTAGGGGATCGGGAGGGTAGGGAAGACAGCAGCGCCGGGTTTCAGTGTGCGTAGCGCGCGCCAACAAGCTCGTGATAAAATAAACTAAATAAACTAATAAACTAAATCCAATGTTATCGGAGAGAAATGCATTAAAAGTCAGAATAAAAAGAAACTCACAAAAGAAATTTACATAAACAGAGAAGAGACAAAGTTGGACCAATTAATATCAAATTTAAGACTAGGAACAGAGAACTGAGTCCAAAGGCCAAGCACTGGGACCTATGAGGTCATTCAGCGCCGAAAGGAAAATGGTAAAAGGTTACAAAGGTGTAACAGGAGGAAAACCTCAAAGCAGTTGCACCATGCAAACAATTTTAAGAAGAGGGTGGAAAGTAAGATACAAGAAAGAATATGAACGGAGGTACAGTAAAAGGAATGAAAGGGTTTGCAGCTAGGGTGTCCGAAGGCACGCTGCAAAGAACCTTAAGCAATGCCTACAGTGCACCGCGGGTGAGGTGTACTGGCGGCACTAGGGGGTAAATCACTTTAAGCAAGGATAAGGACAATCCAGGGGGCGTGTAACTCCCGCGGGAATAAATCCCACAGATCAAACTTCCTTGTCGACGCCCTTCCTCTATTTGAGGGTAGGGGGAGAGGGTCAAAGGGTCTGTCCTGACGGGGGGCGCGGGGGGTTCAAAGGGTCTGTGTCCCGGGGAGGAGGTGGTTTTTCTTGGACGTTCTGCCCGACAGAGGCTTCTCCCTTTTTCGAGACCAATTAGGAGGATTCTGACTCCACTGGCTCCGCCCGTCTTCTTTCCGGTTGTATGGAATTAGGGGGTTAATTCTATTTCCTCTCTCTCTCTCTCTCTCTCTCTCTCTCTCTCTCTCTCTCTCTCTCTCTCTCGATTCTATTTCCTCCAGTAGAGAGACTTGGAAATTGCTTGATATTTTCAAAAATTTAGATATTGCATCAAACAAGCTCTCTCTCTCTCTCTCTCTCTCTCTCTCTCTCTCTCTCTCTCTCTCTCTCTCTCTCTCTCTCTTCTCTTCTTCCACCAGAGAGATTTGGGAATCTGATATTTTCAAAATTTAGAATTTGCCGTAAACAAGCTTCTCTCTCTCTCTCTCTCTCTCTCTCTCTCTCTCTCTCTCTCTCTCTCAATTCTATTTCCTCAAAAAGAGACCTGGAAATTGCTTGATACTTTCAAAATATAGAGATTGCCATAAACAAACTCTCTCTCTCTCTCTCTCTCTCTCTCTCTCTCTCTCTCTCTCTCTCTCTCTCTCGTATTTATGGAACGTTTCCCCAAAAACTGCAAAATATTTGCCTTACAAACTTCCTGTATAACATGATAACCTAGTTAACGGTCTCTAATAATCTCTAATAATAAACTGAGAAAGCCTTGCAGACACTTCCTACCTAGATTGCACTGACTCAATTATTTTTCATTTTCAAAAGAGACCTGAGAAATTGCTTGATACTTTCAAAATATAGAGATTGCCATAAACAAATCTGAAGGTCTCTCTCTCACCTCCACTCCACGCCCCATATTCTTTCTCTCTTCTCAATAGCTCTCCACACATCTTCCTCAACCACCTCTCTCCCGGCTATGGAACGACCTGAAAAACTGGCCAAAATATTTGCCTTACAAACTTCCTGAAACATGAAACTCAAGTTAACGGTCCTGAAATATCTAATAATAAACACACAAACCACAGACACTTCCTACCTAGATTGCACTGATTTTATTTTTCATTTGAGTCGAGAGAGAGAGAAAGACATTTTGTCCTTCATAAAAATCGTGAAAAGGTCGTCGGCGTTCAACCCACCCACCCACGCCCCCATATTCTATCTGCGACCCCTCAATAGCCGCCCACACATCTTCCTCAACCACCTACGCCCGGCTCTCTAACGACCTGAAAAAATTTTTGCCAAGACAGCTGTAAAAAGTCACCCGGGGAATACAGTTATCCAACTCATGTGTTCTCAAATTGAATACCTACAGACACACACACACACACACACACACACACACACACACACGCTGGCATAAATTATCATCGCATATTTTCTCCGGGTTTTTTAAAGTCGATCGCGGAGGGGTATAAGGAAGGACATTTTTGTCCTTTTTATAAATAATTCCTAGGGGAAAAAGGTTATCCACACGCCTTCCTCAAATTTCACTGAGAGAGAGAGAGAGAGAGAGAGAGAGAGAGAGAGAGAGTGTTTTCTAAAGTACCACTATAGGGAGCAGATTCCACACCGTGGGGAAATTTTTGTCCTTTTTATAAATAATTCCTAGGGGAAAAAAGTTATCCACACGCCTTCCTCAAATTTCACTGAGAGAGAGAGAGAGAGAGAGAGAGAGAGAGAGAGAGAGAGAGAGAGAGAGAGAGAGAGAGAGTTTTCTAGAGTACCACTATAGGAAGCAGATTCCTCACCACGGGGAAATTTTTGTCCTTTTTATAAATAATTCCTAGGGGAAAAAGGTTATCCACACGCCTTCCTCGAATTTCACTGAGAGAGAGAGAAGAGAGAGAGAGAGAGAGAGAGAGAGAGAGAGAGAGAGAGAGAGAGAGAGAGAGAGCAACTTTCCTAGAGTGCCATTCTACGAAGCTAATTTTCCATACCTGGGTGGAATGAAGAGAGAACATGAAACCATGGGAAAAGTTTTGTCCTTTTTCTTAATTCTAGGAAAAAGGAAACGCTTGTCCACAACAGCTTCCTCAAATTTCACCGAGAGAGAGAGAGAGAGAGAGAGAGAGAGAGAGAGAGAGAGAGAGAGAGAGAGAGAGAGAAAGGAGAAGAGGAAGAGAGAGAAAGGAGAAGAGGAAGAGAGAGAGAGAGAGAAAGGAGAAGAGGAAGAGAGAGAGAGAGAGAAAGGAGAGAGAGAGAGAGAGAGAGAGAGAGAGATAAGGACCGACTTTCCTAAAACTAACACCATAACAAACAAATTGCAAACGGGGTCAATTAACCTGACATTTTGTCATTAAGCAAAATAAGAGTGTAATTCTACCCGTAAGTTAACCGGGAGAGAGAGAAAAAAAAAAACTACCATTAGGCAAAACCAGGAAGCAACTTCTACCTACAGTAGGTTAATCTACGCGCCGCTGTGTCAACGGGGTTGCACAAAATGAGTCACCGATTTAAGGGCTTTCCGTGAGGGCATCGGATCTCCCGTCTAAATTTAGCGAGTCGCCAAGTCCCCCCAGAAGTTACGACATACTTTATGAGTCGGCAATTAAATCATTCTGCAGCTGATGGCGGAGACATTACCTTAACTTTACCTTGGCCTCGGCTCGGCCTCCAATCAGGAGAAGGTTAATTTTATGTGGTAAAGTCTCATACACAACCCCTCTGAATTGAACTGGATATAGAATTTAGGCCAAAGGCCAAGCGCTGGGACTTATGAGGGCATTCGGCGCTGAAACGGAAATTGACAGTAAAAGGTTTGAAAGGTGTAACAGGAGGAAAATCTCAAAGCAGTTGCACTATGAATCAATTGTTACGAGAGGTTGGACAGCAAGATGGAAGAAAGATAATATGAATGGACGTACAGTAAAAGGAACGAAGGGGGTTGCTTGCAGCTAGGGGCCGAAGGCACGCTGCAAAGAACCTTTCGTAATGCCTACAGTGGCCCCCGTGAGGTGCACTGACGTCAATACCCCACTACAGGGATCAGAATCTATAGAAAAATCATCGATCAAATCACAAAGCAAAAACCAAACACGGGTAAACTCACACAAAGCTTAAAACAAAAATGATAAAGAAATGACACCTCTCCCAACAAAATCTCGAGCAAGCGTCAAATCAAATGCCTTCGCTTCATTACAGACCTGGAAAAAAAAACGATTACCCCCAACAGGGAAGAAAGACGTTTAAAAAGACCACACTGTTTCTTTTTATATCGCTTACTGCCATGAGAAAAAAAAGAGTATACGACAGACAACGTACATATTCATAAACAATTTGCATAGCTTATTTGCATGAGCCCCGACGCCGCCACCACCAAGCCACTGACGAGAACCAACGCGAGATTCCTCCCTTTCTCCTGCGTCTGAGTCTAACACTTCACAGGGGCGAGTTGCAGTGTTTTTAAACTAGGGAGAGAGAGAGAGAGAGAGAGAGAGAGAGAGAGAGAGAGAGAGAGAGAGAGAGAGAGAGAAGGTTCCTTTTAATTATGTACCAAGGGCTAAATTTTTTGCAGGAATATATATATATACAAATGTTTGGTAGTAGCATTCTATGAGAGAGAGAGAGAGAGAGAGAGAGAGAGAGAGAGAGAGAGAGAGAGAGAGAGAGAGAGAGAGAGAGAAAATACGGTTCCTTTTAAATACGTACCAAGAACTAAATTTTTTGCAAGAATATATATACAAATATTTGTTAGCCATTCTCTCAGAGAGAGAGAGAGAGAGAGAGAGAGAGAGAGAGAGAGAGAGAGAGAGAGAGAGGCGGTGAATACGGTTCCCTTTAAAAAATGTATACCAATTATTTTCAAGAATGTATGTACATATATTTGCTAGTAAACATTCCTCATAGTTAGATATAGCCTAGTTTGGATGTTGAAGGGGGTAACTAAAAAAAAAAAAAGTGTAAGTTTCTTCGGCGAAATCGAGTTTTCTGTACAGCAAATAGTGCTGTATGGGCCGCTGCCCATTAAACTTTCAGCCACGGCCAGGTGGTGGTCTATCCTATAGCGTTGCCAGACGCACGGTCATGGCTAACTTTAACCTTATATAAAATGAAAACTAGTGAGGCTAAAGGGCTGCAATTTGGTATGTTTGATGATTGGAGGGTGGATGATCAACATACCAATTTGCAGCCCTCTAGCCTCAGTAGTTTTGAAGATCTGAGGGCGGACGGACAGACAAAGCCGTCTCAATAGTTTTCTTTTGCAGAAAACTAAAAAAAAAAAAAAGTCTACGGTCAAAGGATAACTTCAAAACCACCTTTTATGTACAGCCCTACACAGGGATAATTCCCTCTCTGGCGGGCCCAAGTACGTTTTCAAAACCAGGTGCTTCTTCTTATATATTTTATAATTATTGTCTCTCAGTGCTTTTCTCGTCAGTACCGTAGCTCCTGCAGAATAGGAGAGTCTAGTTCTGTTTGAAATTTGCTTTCTTCGTGTATGTTCGTCACTCCCCATGGTGCAATGATCCACACCTCCAGTGCAAAGGGATCTAGCAACAAGATATTAGTTGTGGCGTGTCGATATTTCTCTCTCTCTCTCTCGGCAGAATATTCGGATCGAAATGTCATGACAGATAGGACCTATACCATTCGTCACCGAGTTGACATTCTCGTCTAAGCAGAGGCAGATAAGGCGAAGTGCACATCAGTTCGTTCGGAACATGTTTATATAAATATGGAATACCAGTTCGTTTGGGACATGTTTATATAAATATGGAATACCAGTTCGTTTGGGACATGTTTATATAAATATGGAACATGTTTATATAAATATGGAATACAGTTCGTTTGGAACATGTTTATGTAAATATGGAATTAACGTTTAATAAATATGGAATACCAGTTCGTTTGGACATGTTTATATAAATATGGAATACCAGTTCGTTTGGGACATGTTTATATAAATATGGAATACCAGTTCGTTTGGGACATGTTTATATCAATATGGAATACCAGTTCGTTTGGAACATGTTTATATAAATATGGAATACCAGTTCGTTTGGGACATGTTTATATAAATATGGAATACCAGTTCGTTTGGGACATGTTTATATAAATATGGAATGCCAGTTCGTTTGGAACATGTTTACATAACTATGGAATTCATCAATATGGAATACCAGTTCATTTGGAGCATGTTTATATAAATATGGAATCCCTTGAATTCACTTTCGGCTATTTGGTGAAACTGTCAATTTATGAACATATATGTACACAAAGGCTTAGTAATAAGAATATATGAAATATACGTAATGTGTGTAAACAGAATTTTAGAAATGCGATGGATACTTCTCAGTTATGTTACAATCGTGTATTAATATATCGATTACGCATACATTTTCAAAACTAGTTAATGTGATAACACTTACGGCGAAGGCTGGCAACGACCTTAATTTATTTTTATTATTATTATTCAGAAGATGAACCCTATTCATATGGAACAAGCCCACCAAAGGTGCCATTGACTTGAAATTCAAACATCCCAAGATTACGGAGTTCATTCAAAAAAAAGGAACAAAAGTTAATGAGAAATAAAGAAAGAAAAGATTAGTCATTAGAAAAGATAAATTAACAAACAAATGAATCAATAATATACGTAAAATATTAAAATGCATCATGTACGTACGATAACTTAAATAATGAAAACTTCGCACGTTCGTCAAAGAGTCATGTCAGACCGTACTGAAAAAACAAAGCTCATTTTGAGCAGCAGAAGAATCTCGTATGGACGTCCGCGCCAAATTTACGGCCATGAACATACGAAGTTAGCGTCGTATGGTAATGCTTGCGCAGTATTTTACGCATACAAGATGAACGCCCACGCACAGCGACTCGTACAGAACGGCGAAAAACCCCTGACAAACAGAATTAACGAAAGAAAAACCATTAACGACGAAAGGAGCGGAAGAGAACGATATGTGTGAACAGCATTCCGGTCTTAAGCCTCGTTAAGTGTACAGTCCCGACGGCGCTGATTCCATTATGCTCCGCCGTCCGGTTATCGAGTCATCAAGTCCATTTTCTTCCCCCCATTAAGTGGACCTGGAGCATTGCTCTGGGAAGATAATGTCTATATCTGTATAAGGATAAACTTGCTGATAAAACTGGAGGCTATCGAATCGAACAGAACAGAATATAGGCCAACAGTCAAGCGCTGGGGCCTTTGGGGTCATGCAGTACTGAGAGGGAGTCAGTCAGTCAGTCAGGTTTGAAAGGTGTAACAGAAAATTTTTAGAGAGGGTGGTAAGTCAGATTGAAGAAAGAGAATATGAACGGAGGTACAGCAAAAGAAATGAGAGAGGTTGCAGCTAGGGACCGAAGGGACGATGCAAAGGCCTTTAAGTGACGCCTACAGCGCACCACGTGAGGTGCACTGACAGCACTAACCCCCCTTACGGGGTTTTCAATAAGTAAGACTTTTCTTTATTTCCCTTTATTTTCTCTTGCTTCCTAAAGATATTCTAAAGCATTCAACTTCTGGAAGGGACGTCTGACGTTTATTTCTATTTTATACCCTTAGGGTATTAAATGCTATGCACCCGGTCGCCTTTCTGGTGTCATCTGACTGACCTATCGATCAATTCTGCACCGGAGGGTAAGACCACCCAGCTATTACCTTTTTCAGTGTCTTCCATTTGCGACGTTTCTGCCTATCAATCAATACAAGTGCGGGAAAGAGACACCTTCAAATACCATTTCTCAGTCCCTTTCACCTGCTGATTTTAAGTAGCAGTTAAGTAGCTACATCGTCTGTAGTATGACTCAGTGCTCTCTCTCAATACGTATTTTATCTATGTTCCTTTTCTCGGGGATATTCACATATAGAATATAGAATTTAGGCCAAAGGCCAGGCGCTGGGACCTATGAGGTCATTCAACGCTGAAAGGGAAACTGACAGTAAAAGGTTTGAAAGGTGAATCAGCTGTTAGGAGAGGGTGGAAAGTAAGATGGAAGGGAGAGAATATGAACGGAGGTACGGTAAAAGGAACGAAAGTGGTTGCAGCTAGGGGCCGAAGGGACGCTGCAAAGAACCTTAAGCAATGCATACAGTGCACCGCATGAAGCGCAATGACGGCACTATCCAACTATGGGGAAGAAAAAGAATATGAACGGAGGTACAGTAAAAGGAATCAAAGGGGTTGCATCTAGGGGCTGAAGGCACGCTGCAAAGAACCTCAAGCAATGCATACAGTGCACCGCATGAGGCGCACTGAAGGCACTACCTCCCTGATGGGGGGGGGGGGAATCCCCATATACGCCTGACTATCACCCGTCTCATCCTAACCTCCTCCTCCTCCAGCCTACAGAAAACGAAAGAGGATTCCGGAGGATGACTGGAAAAACATTCAAGGTCGAGCCACTGACCCAACAAGAAAGGTTGGCTAGAGGCGACCCCAAAACCCCCCAACCCCCCCATCCCCCCCCCAACAAACAACCCCTGCAGTAGCCTTCTTCCCTAACCTGTCCCCCCAACCTCGCAGCAGCCAGCCAGCCATTCATTCCGACTGATCGCTCGCTCCCTATGCAAATATCAACCTTTGGCATCATAATGACCTTTGTATGTGCAGCTCTATAAGGATAACATGGTGTGTGTGTTTGTGTGTGTGTGTGTGTATTTTTTTATTTATATATTTATATTTATATGTATATGTATATATGTATATTTATATATATATATATATATATATATATATATATATATATATATATATATATATATATATATATTTATATATTTATATATATACATATATATATATATAAATATATATATATATATATATATATATATTTATATATAAACATATATATATATATATATATATATATATATATATATATAAATTTACATATTATATATTTATATATATATTTATATATATTTATATATTTATATAATTTACTATACATATATACATGTACATACATAAATATACGTATATAATATACAAACAAATATATACATGTACATATGTAAATATACGTATATAATACACACACATATATATATTTGTCATAAGTATATACATTAACATCTCCGTTTACCTTTCCCTTTATTTAGACTTTTAAATAAAATTGCACACAACAGGCAGGAGTGTCTCCTGTGGGGAAACGTCCCCTATATCTCCCCCTACCCTCGCCCACGCACCCCGCCCCTATCATCTTTCAGCAGCAAAGCCAACAAACTTCCCTACGTGTTTCTACCGTTTACCTCAATTCTCATTCTCAGAAAAGGGGATAAAACTGGTAAATCCCTCACAGAGAGAGAGAGAGAGAGAGAGAGAGAGAGAGAGAGAGAGAGAGAGAGAGAGAGAGAGAGAGAGAATTATTTCTTCAGAACTATTCCAAATGATGCAGCCTTCTAAACAATAGAAACCCCATTATAACTATGACAGACCAAAAAGAGAGAGAGAGAGAGAGAGAGAGAGAGAGAGAGAGAGAGAGAGAGAGAGAGAGAGAGAGAGAGAGAGAGAGAGAGAGAGAGATTATTTCTTCAGAACTATTCCAAATGATGCAGCCTTCTAAACAATAGAAAGCCCATTATAACTATGACAGACCAAGAGAGAGAGAGAGAGAGAGAGATTATTTCTTCAGAACTCTCCTAAATGATACAGTCTTCTAAACAATAGAAAGCCCATTATAACTATATTACTGAACTAAAATGATGCAGTCTTCTAAACAATAGAAAGCCCAATTATATCTATAACAGTACTGATAAAAGACAATTTTACAAGCATGCAAGACCAAAGAGAGAGAGAGAGAGAGAGAGAGAGAGAGAGAGAGAGAGAGAGAGAGAGAGAGACGGCATAGCAAGGAAGGTTACTTGTGTAGCCCATATTCCGTATTCCCTGAAAATCTCTTTTTAAAGGGTACTTCTACTGCCTCCCAAACCTGTCAAGTGCTCCCAGTTCACTACCTATACGTACTGCAACTTGCTACTGCAACTTGCTACTGCAACTTACTACTGCAACTTGCACACAAAGTCGCCGCTCTGGTCACTGCTCTCCGCTACTGGGGGGGGACAAAGGGATACTTAAAAAAAAAAAAAAAACAAGTAAAAAATGCGCCGAAGTTTCTTCGGTGCAATCGAGTTTTCTGTACAGCCGCTACAGCGTATAATCAAGGCCACTGAAAACAGATCTATCTTTCGGTGGTCCCAGTATAATGCTGTATGAGCAGCGGCCCATGAAACTTTAACCACGGCCCGGTGGTGGCCTATCATATATCGTTGCCGGAAGCACGATTATGGCTAACTTTAACCTTAAATAAAATCAAAACTACTGAAGAGGCTAGAGGGCTGCAATTTGGTACGTTTGATGACTGGAAGGTGGATGATCAACATACCAATTTGCAGCCCTCTAGCCTCAGTAGTTTGTAAGATATGGGGGCGGACAGAAAAAGTGCGGACAGAAAAAGTGCAGACAAAAAAGTGCGGACAGAAAAAAGTGCGGACAAAAAAAAGTGCGGACAGAAATAAGTGCAGACAGAAAAAAGTGCAGTCAGAAAAAAGTGAGGACAGAAATAAGTGCAGACCGAAAAAAGTGCAGTCAGAAAAAGTGTGACCAGAAAAAAGTGCGGACGGACAGACAACGCAGGATCTGAAAAACTAATTATTTACTTAATATCTCTGCGCAACATGCATTATCTACAAAATTTAATCTAATATTTTGTTTAATTACCACTATACGAGATATGCGTATTATCAGCAAGACTTATAATCGGATTATATTATTCACGTCAATTACTAATCTCAAAATGAAATCAAATGTCATAACAGCTGATTCATACTGATCAATATTTACAATAAATAAATAAATAAATAAAAAATGTCTAAAACTGGCGCGAGCGTAAACTAAAAAAAAAAAAAAAAAATTATTTTCTAAACGTAAAACAAAAACTAAACCAAGGAAGAAGCAGCGTATGAAGCCTCAGAGAGGAATGTTAATACCTTATGACATAAAAACTCTCTCTCTCTCTCTCTCTCTCTCTCTCTCTCTCTCTCTCTCTCTCTCTCTCTCTCTCTCTCTCTCTCTCTCTCCATTCTTCGTCGGTTGCTGCCCCGAAAACACTGAGACAAAATTCTTTGCAGCCAGCCAGATAATTTCGTCCTCAGTCATCGCAACCTTTCGGACAAAAAACGCCAGAGAAAACAAGTCATAGCAGCTGAGAGAGAGAGAGAGAGAGAGAGAGAGAGAGAGAGAGAGAGAGAGAGAGAGAGAGAGAGAGAGAGAGAGAGAGAATCAAAATATGAAAATATATGATCGGTTGATTATAAAGTCGCTGAGATTAAGAAGATTTATTAAAACGGCTTCGTTTGAGAGAGAGAGAGAGAGAGAGAGAGAGAGAGAGAGAGAGAGAGAGAGAGAGAGAGAGAGAGAGAGAGAGAATCAAAATATCAAAATGTATGATAAGTTGATTTATAAAGTCGCCGAGATTAAAAAGATTTATCAAAACGGCTTCGTTTGAGAGAGAGAGAGAGAGAGAGAGAGAGAGAGAGAGAGAGAGAGAGAGAGAGAGAATCAAAATATGAAAATATATGATAAGTCGATTGTAAACTCGCTCAGATTAAAAAGATTTATTAAAACTGCTTCGTTTGAGAGAGAGAGAGAGAGAGAGAGAGAGAGAGAGAGAGAGAGAGAGAGAGAGAGAGAGAGAGAATCAAAATATGAAAATATATAAGTTGATTGTAAAGTCGCTGAGATTAAAAAGACTTATCAAAACGGCTTCGTTTGAGAGAGAGAGAGAGAGAGAGAGTCAAAATATCAAAATATATAAGTTGATTGTAAAGTCGCTGAGATTAAAAAGATTTATTAAGACGGTTTCGTTTGATACTAAATGATAAAAAAAATCCCTGTTTTGAAGAGAGACAGAGAGAATCAAAATATGAAAATGTATAAGTTGATTTATAAAGTTGCTGAGATTAAAAAGATTTATTAAAACGTCTTCGTTTTAAAGAGAGAGAGAGAGAGAGAGAGAGAGAGAGAGAGAGAGAGAGAGAGAGAGAGAGAGAGAGAGAGAGAGAGAATCGAAATATGAAAATGTATAAGTTAATTGTAGAGTCGCTGAGATTAAAAAGATTTATGAAAACGACTTCGTTTGATACTGAATGATAAAAAAATACGTTTTGGAGAGAGAGAGAGAGAGAGAGAGAGAGAGAGAGAGAGAGAGAGAGCGAGAGAGAGAGAGAGAGAGAGAGAGAGAGAGAGAGAGAGAGAGACACCATGGTATAGTTACCCAAGCCCTCGTTACTTGAAAGACGTAAGGCTTCTCTAAGAATGCAGGTTACAAAGATTACCTGAATCTGACCAATTGGAACAGTGGCATTTTAGAAGAGCGATAGGTTTAAGAAAAAAAAATGATCCTAACCTGATTAGTATCAACGTTTGAATTGAACTGAATATAGACTTTAGGCCAAAGCCCAAGCAATGGGACCTATGAGGTCACTCAGCGCTGAAACGGAAACTGACAGTAAAAGTTTGAAAGGCGTAACGGGAGGAAAACCTCATAGCAGTTGCACTATGAATCAACTGTTAGGAGATTGTGGAATATGAAAGGGGGTACAGTCAAAGGAACGAAAGGGTTTGCAGCTAAGGGGCGAAGGGACGCTGCAAAGAACCTAAGTAATGCCTACAGCGTACCGCATGAGGTGCACTGACGGCACTAACCCACCAGTGACCGATAACGACGTATATCCAAAAAAAATAAAATGTTGGTTAATTTCTTAAATCCAACTGTAGTGATTAACTGATTACACAAACTGAACCACAAAAAAAAAATACCAACAATCTGATTATCGAGTTACTCCACGACCCCAAATTGCAACACTTATGACCTAGAAGTGGAACCCGCCACGGTATTGGGTTTCGTTTCCCAAGTAAAAACTATAAATAGTCCCTGAAATCGGATCGAGGCATTAGGTATTAGTTGGCGTAAGGCGACATCCTGATGAGTGTCACGATAAGGGAACTATATAGAGCACAATAGTTTGTTGTTATTTTTGTAGTCTTTTAACAAACACTGAAAAATCCACATGAACATCAAAATCGAGTGCACCCTTTGCCACTGAAAGCTTAACACTCTTGCCTAGTACAAAAATAAGTTAGGGTATACCTTAGTTTTACCAGACCACTGAGCTGATTAACAGCTCTCCTAGGGATGGCCCGAAGGATTAGACTTATTTTACGTGGCTAAGAACCAATCGGTTACCTAGCAACGGGACCTACAGCTTATTGTGGAATCCGAAGCACATTATACCGAAAAATGAATTTCTGTCACCAGAAATAAATTCCTCGAATTCTTCATTAGCCGGCCGGAGACTCGAACTCGGGCCTAGCGAGTGCTAGCCGACAACTCTACCGACTCGTCCAACGAGGAACTCCTGCCTAGCACAGAATACTGAATTTTGGCCAAAGGCCAAGCACTGGGGCCTATGAGGTCATTCAGCGCTACAGGGACTCCTGCCTATAAAAACAAGTAAAAATTGCGCCGAAGTTTCTATACAGTGTAAAATGCTGTATGAGCCGTAGCCCATGAAGCTTTCAGCCACGGCCCGGGGGTGCCCTGTTCTACAGCGTTGCCAAACGCACGATTATGGGTAACTTTAACTTTAAATAAAATAAAAGCTACTGAGGCTAGAGGGCTGCAATTTGGTATGTTTGATGACTGGAGGGTGGATGATCAGCATACCAACTTCCAGCCCTCCAGCCTCTTTAGCTTTTAAGATCGGAGGGCAGACAGAAAAAGTGCGGAGACAAATAGCCATCTCAATAGTTTTCTTTTACAGAAAACTGAAACCTATTTTGTACTGGACACGCTCTCTAGAAACCCAAAGCACTGCAGAACTGTAAGAATCTTTTAAAGGGCTTACGATCTTTGAACAGACTACCACTAGCCCAAAAGCCACCAAGAAACAGAAAACAGAGGAATATGTCTTGGTTTACAGAGTCCCTGCAACTAGCAGACAGTGCTTGATGTTACCAATTCTTGCAAAGATTTGTACTTCTGAATTTGCGTCAGAATCCTGAACTGTTTCAGGATTCCATAGAGAACACGAACCCTTTTATCATCAGGCACTAGAAAAATTTCTTCTTTAAAATCTGATGAGCATCTAGTTTATTAAATATGAAGGACCACCCTCACAAGGTCCTCTGGTTTGTAAAATATAAAGGACCTCCCTCACAAGGCCCTCTGGTTTGTAAATTATAAAGGACCTCCCTTACAAGACCCTTTGGTTTGTAAAATGTGAAGGACCACCCTCACAAGGCCCTCTGGTTTGTAAAATATGAAGGACCATCCTCACTCTGGTTTGTAAAATATGAAGGACCCTCTGGTTTTTGTAAAATGTGAAGGACCTCCCTCACAAGGTCCTCTGGTTTGTAAAATATGAAGGACCACCCTCACAAGGCCCTCTGGTTTGTAAAATATGAAGGACCTCCCTCACAAGGCCCTCTGGTTTGTAAAATATAAAGGACCTCCCTCACAAGGCCCTCTGGTTTGTAAAATGTGAAGGATCATCAGCAAGAGAGACTGTTTAGCAAAACATATAGATCATCCTCAGCCTTGAAACTAAAAGGCTTCAAGGATGGGAAGATTTTAGCCAACAGGAGTTTTCCATCATTCGTGAGGGCGACAACAATTTCTGACAACCAGTGCACAGGCCTGAATCACTCCGGGCATAAACCTTACAACTGAAAATGTCTGGTAACCTTCAAGGCTACAGTCTGCAACAGTTTCCAGTTCAGATCTTGGCATGGCCAGTAACGGCAGGTGTAACACTTCCAGAAATTTATGGAAAAATCTTCCTCATGCATTAATTAGAAGCAAAGCTTCTCAATTAAAATATCTAGGCACACTCATGGAACAAATTCATCACCTTAAGTAGTTGAAAAAGAAAACACGAACTACAAAAATTTGTAAAACTATAATGAATCTTAGAATATAAGTATTTAGATGATATTGTCCCCTACCAAAGCCCAAACAACTTCTAAGAGCATTCCCACTAAAGAAATGTTGAGAAATCATGAAGGTTCTTGCAAAAGGGAAAACTACAACGAAATGTCTGGGTTTTATTAAAAATCTGCGGTCTTTCGTGCCACAATTTCAAGTTGCCAAACTAAATGTTACTGTAGAGTAGACTAGCTAATAAACACTAACGAAATTCAGACTGACTATTAAAAACTAAAATGCAGACAGTAGAATGACTGACAAACAGCACAGAGGTTTATCTCACAACACGCACACCCACGCATGATGGTCCACCTCTTTACAAAAATGGACGAAAATCCCTTCAACTGTGAAAGAGGAGTTGCAGTGACTCACTGACTGACTAGAGGAAAAACAAGCCTCATTCCCCTGGTAATAACGAAAGTTAGTTTCAGCAACTGAGAAATTGCTCATCATGACACCAGCGAGGAAAAACTGATAGGGTTAACCGGAGGAGATTAAAACCTTTAGGAAGTGACCTGGGAATGGGGGAGAGTTGGGGGGAGGGGAGGGGAGAGGCATCCATGAGTGGGTGGTGGATCAAGGGGGAAGAGAAACAGAAGTGTTGGCTGAGGGTGGGATTAAGGAGGAAGAAGAAGGAGAGAGAGAGAGAGAGAGACAGAGAAAGAGAGAGAGAAGTGGGCGGGCGTGTTGGTGGTAGTGTTGGTGGTGGAGAGAATCTGCTGAGGAAAGGAGGGAGGGAGGGAGGAAGAAGAGAAAGTATATTTCGGGAAACAGGGGAGAAGGCGCCGCCGGCTGCCATCTGTAGCAGACGCTGTATTTTTGGGTATCATCCTCTTACGACCCCTCCTCCTCCCTCCTCCTCCTCCTCTCCCTCGCTCCCTCCGTCAATATCCCCCCCTCCCCCTTCCCGTTTGCAGGCAACCATCCTAACCCCTTCCCCGCATCTGCCCCTCTATCCACACACCTCCCCTCCCCCCCCACCAAGCCTACGTGTTTACGATTGTAATGCATAAGTGCCAACGCCATGCAAAAGGAATTCGCCTCCACAAGAATTTCTTACTATTGGAACTTTACTTTCATAAATCATCCAAAAAAACGAAAGAGAAAAAATTAAGAAAAAAATGGAATAAATGATTTTTGGGAGCTCGCAAACCACTAACAACAACAGGAACCCAACTTAGTAGTAGAGTAGCAGTGTCGGGGACTGAAAGCCGTCTCCCCCACCCACCTACCACTACTCCTCCCGGGGTCCCTCCCGCTTCACCTGGTGCCAAACAGTGCCAACTTGGACCACACTGCCCGAAAATAGTGGCACTCGCTCGCAGTAACCCAACACCAGAGCCACACGACCAATACGTGTAGTAGCGTTGCCTCATGCAATGTTCTACAAGCGCTCGCGAGCGGTAATATGGCTGAAAATGCTGCGGACTACGTAGAAAGAAATCAAAATAAATTCCATAGAATGAAATCAAAATAAACACCACAGAATGAAATCAAAATAAATTCCACAGAATGAAATCAAAATAAATTCCATAGAATTAAATCAAAAGAAATTCCACAGAATGAAATCAAAATAAATTCCATAGAATGAAATCAAAAGAAATTCCATAGAATGAAATCAAAAGAAATTCCATCGAATGGAATAAAAATAAATTCCCGAGAATGAAATTAAAATAAATTCAAAATAAATCAAAATAAATTCCATAGAATGAAATCAAAATAAATTCCATAGAATGAAATCAAAATAAATTCCATAGAATGAAATCAAAATAAATTCCATAGAATGAAATCAAAATAAATTCCACAGAATGAAATCAAAGTAAATTCCATAGAATGAAATCAAAATAAATTCCATAGAATGGAATCAAAATGCATCAAAATTAGTTATTCACATCTGTCAATTTGGATTCATATTCAGCTAGGGAACTGAGGAGGCCTTTTACCATATATTCAACGATTTGTCAAGAGAACGAATTTATTCAGCAGTTCGTTAAGAAACTGAACATATATACTTATCTCTTCATTACGAAGCTGCACAAATAAGTTCAACAATTACGAAACTGAACGAATACATTCTACTATGCAATAAAAAAACTGAACAAATATATTCAATTATTCATTACGAAACTGAACAAACTAAAGTTACTGCTATATCATGCTTTGCATTAAGGAAATTTCCTCACTACAGCACGCGCATGCGCGCACCCACACATACAGAGAGAGAGAGAGAGAGAGAGAGACACACACGCAAAGAGAGAGAGAGAGAGAGAGAGAGAGAGAGAGAGAGAGAGAGAGAGAGAGAGAGAAATGTAAAAAATTATGAAAAGACTATAGAGAGAGAGAGAACTGTAAGAATTATGAAAAGAATACTATAGAGAGTGAGAGAGAGAGAGAGAGAGACATACACACAGAAATGTAGCAAATTATGAAAAGAATACGTGAGAGAGAGAGAGAGAGAGAGAGAGAGAGAGAGAGAGAGAGAGAGAGAGAGAGAGAAAATATAAAATTATAAAAAGACCACTATAGCAGCCCCCCCCCCCCTCCCAAGCATCCCATTGGCACAACGAAGTGACTACAACTCCCTGTTTCAATCTGGTGGTGGTGGAAGCATTCGGCAGCCACAGAAAACTGCTGCAATGGAACGTGCCCGTGGGAGCAGCCGGGGCTATTAAAAAGCAAGGAAAACAAGATTTGGTTTGGTCCCATTCAGTGATGCCTAATATGAAGTCACCGTACCATGACTGACAAAAGTCGACGCAAATGTACTGCTTATATACACACACACATGCATACATACATATATATATATATATATATATATATATACATATGTGTGTGTGTATAACTGAATCGCGAAATATGGAACGTGATGAAGATATATAAACAATGACAAAATCTGCTAAGTAAAGGACTATAAGTCGAAAGGCCTTGCAGCACTCCATTGTTTCTCTTTCCTTCGTGGATTTTGTCTATATATATATATATATATATATATATATATATATATATATATATATATATATATATATATATATATATATATATATATACATAAATATACATATACATATTTACACCTATACCCAAATATCTGAGATATTTCCACCTTTCACAACGAATGAAATTATACTGAACTAAGAGAGAGAGAGAGAGAGAGAGAGAGAGAGAGAGAGAGAGAGAGAGAGAGAGAGAGAGAGAGAGAGAGAATCCAACAATACCCCTTCCCGACCACAACATGGCCCAGCGCCAACGCAACAAAACTATAGTGAACTAGTATTTTCTAAACGAATGGGTTATAATTGACCCACTCCTAAGTCAGCCCAGATATACCAAAATACACCCCCAAAACATAAACAACAATTTCTATGGCAAAGGGCCCTTTCGGAGGACTTCTTTCCCAGAACTCTTCCACGGATATTCAATTCGAAATAGACGGTTCGTTATCTGACGAACACATAAGTTCGAGGTGGAACGGGACCGGATGAAAAACCGTCCTGTTTACACATTTGCGAGCGTCAGGGCTATATAACCTCTCTTGATCATTTTCGTTTGTTTGGCAAGGGAGGTTTGACTAGGCCTGTAAATACCTCCCGTGTCATCGTAAGCATAAACTTGGAAGCCGCTGTCACTGCTAGCGTAAACACCTTATTATCATTGCAAGAATCGTACAAGAGAGCAAGTTTAACAACTGTACAAGTTCCTCTGAGATATATGCAAAACATTAATGCAACAATCCTTGACGTGTTTCTGAGAAATATGCAAAACATTAATGCAACAATCCTAGACGTGTTTCTGAGAAATGTGCAAAACATTAATGCAACAATAAAATGTGCAAAACAAATGCAACAATCCTAGAGGAATCCAAAACATTAATGCAACAATCCTACAAGAGCCTTTGAAAAATATAAAACAAATAAAATGAGCAAAAAATATACAAATCAATGCAACAATCCTACAAAATCCTCTGAGAAATATACAAAACATTAATGCAACAATCCTACAAGAGCCTTTGAGAAATATGCAAAACATTAATGCAACAATCTACAAGAGCCTCTGAAAAACGTACAAGACATTGATGCAACAATCCTACAAGAGCCTTTGAGAAATATGCAAAACATTAATGCAACAATCCTACATAAGCCTCTGAAAAACACAAAACATTAATGCAACAATCCTACAACAGCCTCTGAAAAACGTACAAGACATTTAGCAACAATCCTACAAGAGCCTTTGAGACATATGCAAAACATTAATGCAACAATCCTAGAAGAGCTTCTGAGAAATGTGCAAAACATTAATGCAACAATCCCACAAGAGCCTCTGAACACTAACGCAACAATCCTACAAGACCCTCTGAGAAATATACAAAACAATGCAACAATCCTAGAAGAGCCTCTGACTAACATGCAAAACATTAATGCAACAATCCTCTGAACATTAACGCAACAATCCTGCAAGACCCTCTGAAAAATACACAAAACAATGCAACAATCCTACAAGAGCCTAATAATAACAAAAATCATTCAAGACCCCAACGACAAATTAAGCAGGCATTGATTTTAAAAAAAAGGACTCAAGACCCTAATCTCAAAAAGACCATTTTTTTTAAATCGCGCAAAACCCTAATCACAAAAATTTATGCATAACTATATTCCAAATTATACAATGCATCGCTGCAAGGATGACGACAAAGTTAAAACCACCCAATAACCAGACCTGCTTGCAATCCCATTTGCATTTAAAATTCTTGCAAAGATTACCCCAACCACACAACAGACTCGTGATCCCGACCCTCGCTTTTCAAATATGATCTGCGAGGCAGAAGGAATTCATCATCGTTGTGCATACGAGGAGATAAAACGGTAAAAAATAAAAATAAAAGTTACAATAAGTGCGTGGTGCAATGGAAACGGCACAGAGAGAGAGAGAGAGAGAGAGAGAGAGAGAGAGAGAATTAAATTTTGATGCGCAAAAGTTACATCTTATCATATGAATGCAATAAATTTTTAAAGCATCAAAGGGGAGAGAGAGAGAGAGAAATTAAATTTCGACGAGCAAAACTTACATTTAATCATATGAATACATTAAATCTTTACAGCATCAAAGGAGAGAGAGAGAGAGAGAGAGAGAGAGAGAGAGAGAGAGAGAGAGAGAGAGAGAGAGAGAGAGAGAGAGAGAGATTAAATTTCGATGCGCAAAAGTTACATCTAATCATATGAATGTATTTTATTTCTACAGTATCAAAGGAGAGAGAGAGAGAGAGAGAGAGAGAGAGAGAGAGAGAGAGAGAGAGAAACAGCTTCAACCCAAAGCCATGCCAAACGTCGCCCAGTTCATCATTCACGGAGTCACGAGTCTGACTGCAAACTTTGGAATGCGGGAAACAGCCACATTCCAGTGCCTTGACATTTCTTGACCCTCTCACACTAAGGCCAGAGTAACTGACATAATAATTTTTGTTTCCATTACACAAAGAATAACCTCTGTATAAATCAGCTCTAAGGCCAGACTAACTGACATAATTTTTCCCCATTATACAAAGAATAACCTCTGTATAAATCAGCCTTAAGGCCAGACTTCCTGACATAACAATTTTTCCCCATTACACAAAGAATAACCACAGCATAAATCAGCTATTTTGGGTAAAAATTAAATCTGCAAATCTTGTACTTAACTACAGACATACCCAATACATTGGGTTTATTTCGTTTGTCAGAAATAAACTTCAAAGTGTATGAACTCACGATTTACGTCAATATTTAGAAGTTCATATCGATTTCACTGAATAAATATTCATTCCACGTGCTTTCCTCAAAGACGTCACCACACCAGCTGAACCTCGATCAAGTGTCCCTTGGCACACGTTCATTTTTCAAAATGAAGATCTCGATAAAACTAACGAAAAATAAAGCTTCAAGTGCACAAACGCTTAATGAAAAAAAAATTATGGTTATTTATAGATAGTTTCCAGATAATTGAGCAATGTATTAGCTTATACGTCACTGCAATGCCGTTCGTGGTATGATAATTTGTGTCCATTTTATGCCCGGAGGGAAAATTGATGAAGTCATCTAATTTAGAACCAGTAATGTCTGAAGATATGAGAGAGAGAGAGAGAGAGAGAGAGAGAGAGAGAGAGAGAGAGAGAGAGAGGAGGAGGAAGCATATTAATTCAACGTGGGATTATCTGAAATTATTAAAGAAACTATTGAACCAGTAAGGGGATTATTTTTCTTTGAAAGACACCGCCCCTTTGAAGCAGTCAATACAAATTATTAAAATCATAATGAACATACAGGCTCATAAATCATGCAAATTCACACATCATGAAGATATGGATTCACGTAGCATGCAAGCACATATATCATAGAGAGAGAGAGAGAGAGAGAGAGAGAGAGACTTATTTTCGGTCCAGACTTACGTGCTCTGAAAGTAATGAGAAGCATCAGTATCGTTACCTGAAAAGCGAAAAAAATAAATTTAAAATTTTTCTGCTCGGTACGAGACAAAATTCAAACTCAAAATTCGTAACATGATCCATATGAATACAATCAGTAAACATACAAAAAATATAATTATTAAAAAATCCTCATAGTAGCACGAGTCTTAAAATGGAGAAGCGAATCCACAGTTATGTATATGTACATATATTTAAAGATAAATCAGTACAGGTAGCTTTCGGGAACTTGTTCGGTTCTCCTCCTTTTCAATTTAGCTTTTAAATATACAGGTTCCTCCAATATAAGTACTGGTAAAAATAACTGTACCCTCATTTAGCTTTTAAATATCTCAAATTTCTTTCAGCTGCACAAAACTTAAGTACACTAAAATTTCCTTTACAGTTCTTTTAACCCCTTCCATTCATCTCCTGCGATCATTAATCTCTATCAACTTCAAATAAATATGAGAAACTAACAACAAACTGTGGCTGATAGTAACCCGGAAGTCTTTGGAAAGCCATTCCTAGACATACTTTCAATACCTTAATACTATTGCAGGTTATGAAATATAGAGTTTTCCTTACCTTTCAAGTATTAACAAAATCCAAACCTATAAAATCACCATTAGAATCTTACTTGAGATAAGCTAAGAAGTCTATGTTATTGTAACATTTCAAAATCGAGGCTATACACAGCTGGCCCTAATCTTACCATCAACAATGTTAACTCTTGTGAAGACTGAACGCATCTTTTATCTTAAAGGAAGATACTATTCAAATAAACATTGTAAAATGAAAACATAACGAACCCTAAATAAATTTGCTACATTACAAGAGCAGTAGTGGTAGTAGTCATATTACAAAGAGAGAGAGAGAGAGAGAGAGAGAGAGAGAGAGAGAGAGAGAGAGAGAGAGAGAGAGAGAACAATTTAAACAAGTAAAAAATGCACCGAAGTTTCTGCGGCGCCATAGAGTTTTCTGCACAGCGTATAATGCTGTACGAAACTTTCAACCACTGCCCGGTGGTGGCATGTGTTGTTGGGACCTATAGCACTGCCAGACGTACGATTATGGCTAACTTTAACCTTAAATAAAATCAAAACTACTGAGGCTAGAGGGCTGCAATTTGGTATGTTTGATGAATGGAGGGTGGATGATCAACATACCAATTTGCAGCCCTCTAGCCTCAGTAGTTTCTAAGATCTGAGGGCGGACAGAAAAAGTGCGGACAAACGGCCATCTCAATAGCCTTCTTTTACAGAACACTAAAAGAGCAGTCTAACATCGAAATCAAAATAATCGAGTCTTTACAAAGTTCTGAAATAAGTTGACAAGAACTTGAGGTTCCTACCAGTATTACGAATTCTCAGCGTAAAATATCAACGATTACACAATCAAGGTTTATAGCGCACTCGAAGTCCGTACAGAATCTCAGGCGCCCCGTCAGTTCAGAAGTGGATATATGAGGGGTCTAGTGTATCCGAGACTGGGTCAAGCATTAATAAGATTAACGGTTCAGACATGGACATTATGAAATCGGTTCTGCAAAGCTTACCTTTTTTTAGTTTTCTGTAAAAGAAAACTATTGAGATGGCGTTGTCTGTCCGTCAGCACTTTTTCTGTCCGCCCTCAGATCTTAAAAACCACTGAGGTTAGAGGGCTGCAAATTGGTATGTTGATCATCCACCCTCCAATCATCAAACATACCAAATTGCAGCCCTCTAGCCTCGGTAGTTTATATTGTATTTAAGGTTAAAGCTAGCCATGATCGTGCGTCTGACAACACTATAGGAAAACTCAGTTGTGCCGAAGAAGCTTCGGTACATTTTTTACTTTCTTTTTATCGGACCAATGGATCAGACAGTGATCATCAAGCACGTATATGAACCAGAATTCCTAAATTGAAAGACAGGGCAAAAGGTAACGGCGAGACTTCAAAATACAGCCTATAATTTCTGGAAAATAAAGAGAGAAGAAAAACCAACAATGTGCGCCTGTGTGTACCTATAACCAAAGACTGGGACGCTAAGGATTCAGATGTAGTGGCACTTGGCCACTACGATAACAGATTATGATCCAGTTGTCACAGACAACATTATAAATACGCTCATGAACTAAGCAAAACAAAGGGGGTCCCTCTCTGAAAATCCCCTTCTACCTAAAAGGGATTTGTGTGTATGTGTGTGTGTGTGTGTACTGAAACAAAAGCACACTGTATCTTGAAACAGTCAACTTCTAGTACATTTGCACCAATAATGTAACCAAATGAATTGTGAGTGTACTATATTTCTCGCGATGTCTCACGACCACTATAATTAGCACTTCCAAGAGACCGCAAGTGGAGAGGGAAGTATCAGGTTGCACCTTTACGCTGAAACTGAAAAAGCCAGGTTACGGTTGATGAGTCAGCAGACCTGTACAGTACATTCCACAAGGATTAGGTGACAGCTGCCTTTTAATTTTATCTGATGGAATCCAATTCACGTTTATGATAATGCCGGAGCCTTGGATATGCCAATGTGAGAAATAGGAAAATTTTGCAAAACTTCAGATCGATATCGATGGGACGAAACCCAAAAATATTCAAAACTTGGGCGAGGGAAGCGAACAAGGTTATGTAAGGGGGCAGTGATGACTTACAACATTCACTACAGACCAGCACGTGGCAGCCATAGTTACCGACGTGGAGGCAAATCAGAAATTGTGAAGGCCATGATGGCGTGCGCATGCGCATTAACTGTTCTCAAGCACAAAACGTTAGGCCCGAGTTCGACTCTCCGGCCGGCTAATGAAGAGTTGGAGGAATTTATTTCTGGTGATAGAAGTTCATTTCTCGCTATAATGTGGTTCGGATTCCACAATAAGCTGTAGGTCCCGTTGCTAAGCAACCAATTGGTTCTTAGCCACGTTAAATAAGTCTTCAGCCCTAGGAGAGCTGTTAATCAGCTCAGTGGTCTGGTAAAACTAAGGTATACTTCTTCTTCAAGCACAAAAAATATTGCTATTTCCATCCAAACGTAAATCTATTAATACGCAAAATCTTTCTACACTAACGTGAGTTGAATTGAACTGAATATAGAATTGAGGCGCAAGGCCAAGCACTGGGACCTATGAGGTCATTCAGCGCTGAAACGGAAATTGACACCAAAAGGTCTGAAAGGTGTAACAGGAGGAAAACCTCAAAGCAGTTGCACTATGAACCAATTGTTAGGAGAGGGTTGACGAGAGTAACATGGAAGGAAGAGAATATGAAAGGATGCACAGTAAAAGCAATGAAAGATGTTGCAGCTAGGGGCCGAAGGGACGCGGCAAAGAACCTCAAGTAACGCCTACAGTGCACCGCACGAGGCGCACTGACGGTACTGACGTGAGAGAAGGAAAACAAAAATTTCAACGAAAGCCCCAGACAACATGACACTCATGGACTGCCGAATCTTCAACACGACCATCTTAATTTTTTTTTCTAACTCCGTGCAGACTAAAATATAATGATAGCAATATCTCAGCCTCAACTATCAACTTAGCCAGCAATGCTCCGATTCCTTGACAGAAACTGGACGCCCCGAGGAATCTCTTGACAGTCGTAAAATGAGATGAGCTGTCATAAACAAGGAGTTCAGTGAACACAAGCGAAAGCTGCACACTTTTTGATTGTCCTAATTCAGCCCCTCGTCTCTTAGCGAGAGATAAAATGCAACGCGGACGGCGTAAGTTCGTCCAGTAAAAAGCGTCAAGTACAATCTCTAACAGCGGGTTTGTATGTTGTTGTAAGCATATTATGAATTTAAAATGAACTTCGATGCAACCGATGACACTTGCTGCGTGAGCGCGCGTGTTTATTTTACTGCGTTCGCCCTGACGACTATTGCTAACCGGTATTTTACCATAAGTAGGCTGGAAAAAAATACTTTTAGCATCTACATATGATTAACAGAGAGAGAGAGAGAGAGAGAGAGAGAGAGAGAGAGAGAGAGAGAGAGAGAGAGAGAGAAAGGCAATCAAATAATGACCAGCATACGAGATGAAGCGATTTCAAAATCCGCCATAATCTGTCATTTTAGTACATGAACTGAACTGAATATCTAGAATTTAGGCCAAAGGCCAAGCACTGGAACCAATGAGGTCATTCAGCTCTGAAACGGAAATTGACAGTAAAAGGTTTGAAAGGTGTAACAGGAGGAAAACCTCAAAGCAGTTGCACTATGAATCAACTGTTAGGAAAAGGTTGAGGCGAGTAAGATGGAAGAGAGAGAATATGAAAGGAGGTACAGTAAAAGGAACGAAAGGGGATGCAGCTAGGGGCCATGGAAGGCACGCTGCAAAGAACCTCAAGTAATGCCTACAGGGCACCGAATGATGCGCACTGACGGCGCTACCCACCCCTAAGGGATTTAGGACACGAAGGGTGATAGACTAGAATTCACCTTAAAAGATTCAGTTTCATAATACCATTTAAATCACTCAGCAGAGTAACTCACCTACAAAGTTACCCATTCAGTAAAGCTAAGTTTGATTCACCCGGGAAATAAAATATTCAAATAATTGCAAATTAATACGAAATTTGTACAAATAAGTTATACAGACGAGGAAACGTACGTTAAGATCGGCCTAATTGTGCAGAATTGGCTCAGATAATGCCCCCCTTGGATGATGGAGACGCCCCACGTTTGACGACGTAATAACGTATATTAAACAAATGTCCACGATTAAAGATCTCTCTCTCTCTCTCTCTCTCTCTCTCTCTCTCTCTCTCTCTCTCTCTCTCGGTTCCTTTGTGTTTGTCTGCCTAACAGGAAATCTTAAGCTTTTCATTTTCTGTAACATTTGATGGTGAATATATAATTAGGCAAAAATGTCAGCATATAAATATACACATATATCTATTATATTGTATACACCATCATATATATATATTATATATATATTTATATATATAGATATATAAATATTTATGTAAATATATATACAAATAATATATATATATATATAATAAAAAAGAAATACTAAGTATTCCACACAAAGGAACGACTTACGTTCCTTGAGAGACTATCATCACAAGAGATCTTGACCAATAAGGACTAAAGCACCAGAGAGAGAGAGAGAGAGAGAGAGAGAGAGAGAGAGAGAGAGAGAGAGAGAGAGAGAGAGAGAGAGACTGGCTTTAGAAGTTATACAACGGAGCTATAAAAATAGAACTTCACGACGCACGCTCCAGCGGACGAGAAACTTCCATTCGCGTAGAAGGTGTCAACTCTACGGTAATAATAAAATCATTGCCGACTGCTTTCGTAAGTTACGACTGAATCTAGGAAAGGATAAGGCTTAAATGATCGAAAGTACTTGACATGGAAACTTATCAGGGGGAATTGAGAAGCCGTACAATACAAAAATTTGAATGCAACTTTTCAAGCGATTGGTCTGATGCAAGACGGCCCTGTAAGGAGAGTTTCAAAATACCGAAGAGAGAGATAACACAAAGAAAAAAACCGATCAAGGAAATGTAAACACCAAGAAGAAAGAAAAGGAGGGAGGAGGAGGAGGAGGAGGAGGAGGAGGAGGAGGAGGAGGAGGAGGAGAAGGAGGAGGAGGAAGGCAGGGTGTGTAGTAGGTGGGAGATAGGGGAGAGGGGAAGAGGAACATCATCGGGGTTGAGGCATAAGAGTATTGTTGGCATGAAGTGTGCCCGACCAACGGCTCCCCCAACCCCCAACCCTTCACCCTCCAAGCAACCCCTACATCACCCTACCACCCCTTCCGTCCATGGCCATACACATGACCTGCTGACCTTGGTGTGGGTGTGGGTGTGAGTGAGGACTGAGGTGGTGTCGGGGGACAGGGGAGGAGGGAGGGAGGAGGAAGCGGGTATTTGGGGACAAGAGCAGGGACAAAGCTCAACCGTGGGTGGGGACTGGACAATAAAAGACCACTCGTTCGAGACACCGCGCCAAGAAGCGAAAGAAGAAGAAGAAGAAGAATCTCTTCACTTTTTTTTACAGAATCTTAGAAGAATTAAAACAAACCCAGTCGCTTGCTTGAAGAGAGAGAGAGTTTTAGACAGCTGAAACTAACTAGAGGTGGGAAATGTGTAAGCAATTCGGATTCACAAAAGAGGGGTCAGACACCTTCCACGCTCTACCTGGACAATGGACGCTCCGATTGCAAGGGCTCGAGAGAGAGAGAGAGAACGCCCAGAATGTTTGTGGACTGTTCACGACCGAAGCTAAGCAGTACGCAAATGGGACTTACTTCCCGTGCTTAAGAGCATACGCGAGAAAAATGACACGTTCGTAACGCTTCTTGTGAGGAAATATAAAGATGTACAAATTGAAGTGTACAATGAATGTACCTACAGGAAGAGGGTATCAGTTATTAGAAAAAAAGATATATCGATCTCTTAATTTATCTGTTTTCCTAATAACTTATACCCTCTTTCTCTATTTCCCCATCACCTTCTGGTACTTTCGAATGAACACCATGTTCTTTGGAAAGCTTCAATTTCAAATCTACGGCCACTGTGGTGGGCTTGTTCCTAATGCAGAGGGTTCATTTTCTGAATAATAATAATGAACACAACTTCCTTCTCATCAAAAAGAGTCCGAGAATCGACTTTACGCAGGAACTTCCGCCATACCGAAGACCAGACAATATGCAAATCAAAGCAAAAGCCACGAGAAGACATCTTATTTAGAACTCGACGACTGAAGGCTCCTAAATGCAGTGATGAGTTTCCCTTCCCTCAAAATTCTGAAGGGATTCGCTTTCACTTTGTTTCACTTTGTCTGGGCCCTTGTACGTTTTCGAAATAAGGTGCTTCTTATATTTTATAATTGTCTTTCGGTGTCCTCTAGCGCTTAAGAACAAAAATCGTGCTTTTAAGAACATATTTGAGCTTTATGATGATGGCATGTAACGAAGGAGTTGGAGAAATTTACGAAATGGTACAGGATTACTTAAAACGAAGTACCACTGTACATGATTACCAAATTCAGTATCTATAACATTAAAAAGATACAACAAAAAGGCATACACAGGTAGAGAGAGAGAGAGAGAGAGAGAGAGAGAGAGAGAGAGAGAGAGAGAGAGAGAGAGAGAGAGAGAGCGTAAAACGAAGTACCACTGTACATGATCACCAAATTCAATATCTATATTAAAAAAATAAAATAAAAAAGCATTCACAGAGAGAGAGAGAGAGAGAGAGAGAGAGAGAGAGAGAGAGAGAGAGAGAGAGAGAGAGAAGAGAGAGAGAGAAAACGTAAAACGAAGTACCACTGTACATGATCACCAAATTCAATATCTATAACATTAAAAAATAAAATAAAAAGCATTCACACAGAGAGAGAGAGAGAGAGAGAGAGAGAGAGAGAGAGAGAGAGAGAGAGAGAGAGAACGTAAAACGAAGTACCACTGTACATGATCACCAAATTCAATATCTATAACATTAAAAAAATAAAATAAAAAAGCATTCACAGAGAGAGAGAGAGAGAGAGAGAGAGAGAGAGAGAGAGAGAGAGAGAGAGAGAGAGAGAGAAACGTAAAACGAAGTACCACTGTACATGATCACCAAATTCAATATCTATAATATTAAAAATTAAAGTAAAAAAGCATTCACAGCTTCAAACAGAGAGAGAGAGAGAGAGAGAGAGAGAGAGAGAGAGAGAGAGAGAGAATGTTGCCACCCAAGCGGGTCAAGGATCACATGG
Source organism: Macrobrachium rosenbergii (assembly GCF_040412425.1). Lineage (NCBI taxonomy): Eukaryota > Metazoa > Arthropoda > Malacostraca > Decapoda > Palaemonidae > Macrobrachium > Macrobrachium rosenbergii. The sequence continues at coordinate 31,187,571 of NC_089753.1, read as the reverse complement.
TCCAGGCCGTTTACGGTTTGTGCCTCTAGTCTTCACTCTTTCCAGCCTGCACCCTAGCTGCGACCCACAACTGTCGACTGACTAGGTACCTAACACACAACTCGGGTCAACAGCAGCACACTGGATTTTTAGTCTTCTGTAAAAGAAAACTACTGAGATGGCTATTTGTCTGTCCGCCCTCAGATCTTGAAAACTGCTGAGGCTAGAGGGCTGCAAGTTGGTATGTTGATCATCCACCCTCTAATCATCAAACCTACCAAATTGCAGCCCTCTAGCCTCAGTAGGTTTTATTTTATTTTAGGTTAAGGTTAGCCATGGATCGTGCGTCTGGCACGACTAGAGAGGTGCCAGCCGCCGACGCACCCTCACTTGACCGCATCTGGGGAGCGACTGAGCGCTGCCAAGTCGTGGCTGAGAGTTTCATACTGCAGCGAATCGAGAGTTTCATACAGCATTATACGCTGTACAGGGAACTCGATTTTTTTACTTGTCTGAAATGTCCCCATGGGTCCCGCTTCGTCCAGATCGAGATTCGATCACTTGAGAGAGGAAGTTCCACGCGTTTAAGATACATATTGCTAAACCCATAAGTTCCTCGTTGGACGAGACGGTAGAGTTCTCGGCTAGCACTCTGCTAGGCCCAAGTTCGAGTCTCCGGCCAGCCAGTGAAGAATTAGAAGAATTTGTTTCTGGTGATAGAAATTAATTTCTCGGTATAATGTGGTTCGGATTCCACAATAAGCTGTAGGTCCCGTTGCTAGGTAACCAATTGGTTCTTAGCCACGTAAAATATGTCTAATCCTTCGGGCCAGCCCTGGGAGAGCTGTTAATCAGCTCAGTGGTCTGGTTTAACTAAGATGTACTTTTTTTTTTAACTCGTTTTAAACCACAGATGAACCGTAGGCCACCAAAATGCCCTTTTCTTGCCCAGACCCGAAGAGAAGAAATAATTAAGCGATAGGCTTGCATCTTAAAGGAAAAGATAAAAAAAAAGTTATTTATATACTCTATTATACGATTCTGGTGCTCCGTAGGTTAACTTAATTTCATCGTTATTTACACTAAACTGGACTTAGGCCATAAGGTGCTCACGTTTCTTGCGGAAACTAACAGCTACTGTGTTAATCTCTTCCTTTAATTCTAACATCTTTCAATTCATTCTGGTTTAGTTACGTAACAAGAGAACTTTAAAGTTCCGTGACAAATGTTCACGTCCGCCAATCCTGGGAAAATGTTCCTCAAAGAGATCTGAAAACTAATTTAAAAAATCCTGATACTACACTACTTTCAAGTATTGGATAGAATATAGAATTTAGGCCAAAGGTCAAGCGCTGGGACCTATAAGGTCATTCAGCCCTTAAACGGAAATTTACGGTAAGGTTTGAAAGGTGTAACAGGAGGCAAACCTCACAGTTGCACCACTATGAATCAATAGTTAGGAGAAGGTGGAAAGTAAGATGGAAGGGAATATAAACGGAGGTGCAGTAAAAGGAATGAAAGAGGTTGCAGCAGCTAGGGGCCGAAGGGAAGCTGCACCTTAAGTAATACCTACAGTGCACCGTATGAGGTGCACCGACGGCGCTACCCCCCTACGGTGACTTTCGTATTAAATGAATGAGAACAATGATATTAACTTTTTTTTTCAAAGATCTACCTGAAGTATTTAATAAACAAAAATATGCCCAAGCACAAGCAATTTACCCAAACCCTGAACCCTGTCAGTTCCCCGTACCAACCAATACTCGATGCCCTACACAGCCTTTAGGTCGTTGAATCCAAAATAATTTATTCATAAGCCAACCAAACCTGCAAATGACGAAGACCCTTATCAAGGCGCAGGAGAGGAACACCCACGACTGATGTATGCATGAATGGTGAAAGCAAATGCCTGCATATTAAAGAAAAGAGAGAATGGGTGTTGAGTTGCTCTGCCGTACTCTCAGGTAGACCCAGCGCCCTGTGTCGACCAGTCAAGCAGGATAAGAAATCGGCTTTTCATAAACAAAAGATTATTCTTTCCTTGTGCGCAGCTTGGCTAGTCAATAGTCTTTTAAGTGTGTTCTGTATTCGTGCCTTCCAATAAGCCTGTGGCAGTGTGTGTGTCCCGCTGTAGAGCTTCTAGAACAGTTCCAGAGGTCCTCGTTCCTCACGCCGTTGGACTGTGGAATAGCCTGCCTGAGAATGTCGTGCAGTTGGAACTTCAGATGTTCAAGCGAAGATGCAAGGCGTCACTACCCTAATACTATTTTCCTTGCATCTTAATACATTTTTATCTGTCTGTTAATTTGTTTCTTTTTTAATAAGCGAGATCTCTTCTTTCTATATTTCCCTTTACCTCTCTAACTTCTTCCCAATGAGCGCCATATTCTTTGGAAGCTTGAATTTCATGTCAATGGCCCCTTTGGTGGGATTGTTCCGTATGAATAAGGTTCATCTTCTGAAAAATACTAATAATAATGTAAGTCCAGCTTACAGGAATGATCAAAGGCCAGAAATGAAGCACTAAGTAAAATCTTCAGATTTCAGAAGGGAATAACTAACTGAAGCAGCGCATGGAGCGCGCATGCGCATACCCTTCTCTTCACTGTTAATCAAATTGACAAAGGATAAGGCATGCGGTAGCCAGGAATTTTCCTAAAATAATACCTGCTTTGATGCATCGCTATCATAGCTTGCCAAACTATAAAATCACAACTAATTTATTTTTATCCCAACTTTAATAGATGCTGATACCATGGAATTTAGGCCAAAGACTAAGCGCTGGGATTCTATGAGGTCATTCAGCGCTGAAACGGAAACTGGCTGTAGGAAGGTTTGAAAGGTGTAACAGGAGGAAAACCTCGCAGTTGCACTATAAATCAATTGTTAGAAGGTGGTTAGCAAGTTGGAAGAGAGAGATTATGAATGGAGGTACAGTAAAAGGAATTTAACGGGTTGTAGCTAGGAGCCGAAGGGACTCTGCAAAGAACCTAAGTAATGCCTACAGTGCACCGCGTGAGGTGTACTGACGGCAATACCTCCCCCCCACTTACGGGATGGCGGGTGAGTCAGTTTGGAATCTTGCCTTACGAATCAAATACATTCATAAAAAAAAAAAAAAACATCAGTACCAGTTGACAACAATCACAATGGCGTATCCATGAGCAAACACTTGTTTTTGTAAATAACTTTCAAGTTTAGACTAACTGCCAAAAATGTTCTATTTTGACAAGTGCATCCCCCAAATAAGGCGTGGGAGCTAATAAGCATTAAATCTCTGTGGGAGATATATATATATCCATCATATAATTTTCATAATATACCCGCCCAGCACTTTGCAAGCATTAAGCTACCAAGAATTTAATAATGGCATCCACTAGGATCAAATGGCATGCGGGAGTAAATAAAGTGAACAAATTCACTATTTCAAGAAGGAAAACGAAATGGCTACAAAAAAATGATACTTTCTGAACCCTATTAAAACTAGGACTAGTTAAGAAGCAGCAAAACGCACCAGGACTCTCATCCATAAGTACACACAATCACTGGAGAAATGAAAAACAAAAGAGAAATGCACACGATGAAAGTGGAAAATGGAGAAGGAAAGTTGGGGGTGAGAAGTAAACGGGTTGGAAAGAGAATAAGGATGAGGGGGGGGGAGATGGGGTATAGAGGGGGAAACCTGCACCCATCCCCTGCCAAAAGGGATGACTATCGAGGCTAAAAATGCGCCAAAGACATTGCCGGGAGTCTTGCCTTCTGACACAGAGACTAACATTTACACGGATTCCATTCTCTGTTTCATATACGGGGGAAAATTCCTGTCTGGTTTAATTGTCTATTTGTCCATGCATCTATCTATCTATACAATATATATACACATAGGCCTATATATATTACACCTACCAGATCGTTTGCTCCCAAGGATAAAACAAATAGTCCTAACAGCTCAATAACGGACGAAAGAACCCACTGAGCTCAAAGCCTCCACCATCCATATCCATAATTAGGCATTAAGGATTAATGTCTGAAATCCGAACTAGCTGCTTAACCGTCCTCTCCTCCTCCACCAAAAAGTCGGTCAAGAAGTCTGGCATGTTTGTAAAACAAGCCCAGAAAATCCCTCCATAAAAAACGATCAGAATTTACGATAAACCGATTTAACACCACTTCATTATTTTTTTTTAAATCGAGTTCCGGGTTTACCCAGATGACAGTGCCAAGGGGTCTAACTAAGTCTAGAGAGCGGGGGTGGTAGGCATTAATTCTCTCTCTCTCTCTCTCTGGAGGTCACGACGGGAAAAATCAAAATTGCTCGAGAAGAACTCTCTCTCTTCTTCCTCGTGGGGGTAAATAGCCATTCACTGAGAAAAATCGGTTCAAAGTGACACTTCTGCACCAAGCGCCAGCTAAGATTCTTTAAATCCTGCACTTGAGACACAACAGGAAGCACAACAAACGACCATTTTTAAAAAGCAGAGATGAGTAACTCCTATATATAATTTAGCCTCTGGGGAATGAATTGAATCGAATTGAATATAGAATTTAGGCCAAGTACTGGAACCAATGCGGTCATTCAGCGCTGAAACGGAAATTGACAGTAAAAGTTTGAAAGGTGTAGCAGGAGGAAAACCTCGCAGTTGCACTATGAATCAATTGTTAGGAGAGGGTGGAAAGTAAGATGGAAGAGAGAATATGAAAGGAGGTACAGTAAAAGGAACGAAAGGGGTCGCAGCTAGGGGCCGAAGGCACGCTGCAAAGAACCTAACCAATGCCCACAGTGCCCAGCACGAGGTGCGCTGAGGGCACTATCCCCCTACGGAACTCTGGGAAATGGAAAAAGTGTCAGTACTAAAACAAAGTAAAAATTGTGAGAAAGAAGGCACATTGAAAATTTTAAACGTTCGGTGGTCAATATACAACCATTTTAAACACTACAACATCCTGGGAATTAACATCCAAATTTAAATCTCCTGTGGAACCTTAAACAGGGAAAACTCTCCGAGGCAAACGGAGGACCTAAAACATTATTGGAACACTACACTCGTAGAATAAACATCCTCATCCATTCCACTCCCTCGCGGCCCATAATGGCATCTTACTCATCCGCCATTCAAAAGAAAGGAATTTCAAATGCCTTTCGTACCTGCCCTCCTCGCTCAAGTTCGCTATTTATTTAAAACGCGCTACTTTCGTCGGCAACGTGCATCGATGCCTGGCCATTTGATTCCTGGTGGTGTTTTTAAAAGGCTGCCAAAGTCGTTCAAATTTGGTTATTGATGAATGCTATGACCTCTACCAATACTAAGACTATCATATCGCTATCTGCTGAGTTATTTATATACTTAAACTTTCATCTTTAATAGTCTATTTCCTTGAGGATTCTCGTCTGATATATTACCTGGTGGTGGAGTCATGTACGTCAACTGCAGAACGAGAGAAGGCTCAACTGAACCAATGCTGTATCTAAATTCGTGGATATTTGCAGTAGTTTTGCAAAGTCCAGCTATTCACCAAAACATCTCATAAAATATTCTACATAATCCCTCTCAGTCGCATGAATAATTCACCGCAAGGAATTCTGACACAGAAAGGGAGAAAGGTCCTTTAATATTTGACAGATCTAGTTACAAGACGTGTACATACAAAAAAAGCATTCCTTATCTACCGTCGAGTAATAAATTGCTCCCTGAATCATGTTTCTGGCGCGAAAATAACCACAAAGAAAAACCGTCGCCACAGCGTTGCCAGTTCTCTTAACAAAAGGGGGAAAGGCTCAGTTCGCTGGCTTAAATTTGGTTCCACTAGTAAACCACTACACACAGCAGGTTTTTTTTATGGAATGGGACATATATTCCTATTTTAAATCTGTGACTACATGTGAATTCAAAACTAGGGCCAGGGAAATATGGGAGTTTTAATATGCACCTATGGCAATTCTCTCAAAAAAATTAAGCCTACACAGTTCTAAACCACAATCTTTGCATATCCTGGTACCCAAAATAGATAGCAGTATATACGTAAAAAAGAATCCACTAGAGAGAGAGAGAGAGAGAGTTTCTTGCACTTTCATTCATCATCAGAAGCTGTCCATCCTAATTACTGATGGTCAGATATCCTACGAATGTGTTTATTTATTTACTCCATCTTAAGTACAGATGGTTAGGTATCCTTCTAAGAATGCATTTATTTACTATTCATAAACTAAAAAAAATTCCGACATTCGCGGATGTCCTAAAGGATAACTGGGATTACTGCTTTCAAATATCGAAACCAGTTGCTCACCCCTCAAGTAGGCCTACATTTCTACACAACACGAGTGAAGCTTAACGAAGAACTCCAATTAACAACACGAGTAAAGGCTTAACGAAAGTACTCCAAAGTTATGGGAAAACAAAAAAAAAGAGATTAATTTAAACAAAAGGCAACAACGAACATGATTGTGCAAAAAGGAGGCGGGCGAGAGAAATCACGCACTCGTACCAAAACACGTCACCCTGACGTATAATATCGAGGTCTCCTCTCCAGCCTTTCCCCTTTTCTGAAGATTTCTCCAGGAACACACGACGTCGACGATGCTCCTTCAAAAAGTTAGTGTTACCCGTCCATAAGCACCGGACTAATCTAAACATCTTCATCTTAAGAATTCTTCACCTTTTATACTTTCTCTTTCCGAGAAAGGTCCCCGTCATCAAACGTTAGAAAGTACCGCAGTCAAAAGCTGCATCATGATTAACGCACTAAGATGCTCCTCAAATCTTTGCTTATTCTCTATGGACATCATCAAACTTAATAAAAAGAAGTAAATTGCAGACGGCTTTGCTTTCTCTTTCCATGGGTCAGCAGTCGCAAATTTTAACTAAAACGCCAATGCCCAATTTCAGATTCCATATAATATTCTATGATTCTTTCCAACTTGGTTTTTTGAAGTCCATCTCGCTTTCTTTTTTTGTATATACCCAAACTTTCTGTTAACTGAACTGAACTGAATATAGTGTTTAGGCCAAAGACCAAGCACTGGGACCTATGCCGTCATTCAGCGCTGAAACGAAAATTGACAGTAAAAGTTTAAAAGGTGCAACAGGAAGAAAACCTCGCAGTTGCACTATGAATCAATTGTTAGGAGAGGGTGGAAAGTAAGGCGGAAGAAAGAGAATATGAAAGGAGGTACAGTAAAAGGAAAGAAAGTGGGTGCAGCTAGGGGCCGAAGGGATGCTGTAAAGAACCATAAAGTAATGCCTACAGTGTGCCGCATGAGGTGCACTGACGGCACTAGCCTCCTACGGGAGTTAGTCTGTCACTGACCAATCAAGGCAGCAGCTGTGACCACTCAGCGCCTAGCAGCGTTGTAAACCGAACCTTAGGAAAAAAATAAAATATATAAATGGAGGTCAGCCATGCAGTCAGTAGCAACGGTGGTGCCAAAGTAACTGTGCCAAAAGAACCGATTAAATATCACTAAAGAGGGCCAATTTTTACTTAAAAACACAAAAGCGACAGAAACGACCCTACAAATAGCACTGTCTTCCTCCCGACAGTCCAATTCCAACCGCCACAGAAGGAAATTTCCAATAGGTCACAATTCAAACAATGTATGTGTCAATAACCAAGGTTTATTAAGACCGAGGTTAGCGAGTGTACAGCAATTCATTTCAATAAATAGACGGCTCATCTTAACAGAGAGAGTACTGCAGGTGGCTAGAACTACGACCGCAATCCTTTTTAAAATACATCGTACCGGTGCTAAGGTCCATACCAGCCCTCTTTTCTTATGACACCTTCCAACAGTAATTGACTGGCAGCCTTTGGCGGAGGCCAGCTTAATCTAAAACAACCAATCCATCCCTGCATATGGAAAGCAGGGGTGTAATGTTGACTGTTAACTACTACAGAGTAACGACAGATTTGCATCCAACAGGTGGACTGTACTGCAATCGCAAATTAAGGCTTCGTGGCCTTAAGTAATGAGGATGAAACTACGAACACAAATGCTTAAAACAATGGGGATAATGCTACGAACGTATTTTGTTCTGAATGCAATGGGGCCAACAGGATTAAGAAGTGGGCAGTACAGCCCACCTGTACTCAACTCCCTAGGTGAATATAAGGAGCGGAACCAAAATCAATAGGGTATAATTGCGACTGATACCAATATGCGGTTATTAGTCGAAGCACAATTAGATCGAAACCTGAGGTGGACAGTACCAAGAATATGAGTGGGATGATAGTACGAACACACCATCTCAACGCCCATTAGTACTATCGTGTGGATAGTAAACTCTCTAAAACGAACGTCTGGACGTTACCACCAGCTCTGAAGCAATCGAGTGTCTATCATTACTACGAACATAATTGGGATCGAAACCAGTGGGTGGATAGTACTACGGATGGGATAATGGATAAAAGGCGCAGGTGGGTGAGGCGCATCGGAGAAAAACCAGTTTGCAACCTGAACGCGCGGACAAATGAACGCACGCACAAAAGCATTTGCACTCGCATTTCCTGTCTGCGTCAGCTTCCCACTCGTTGAGGCATCACAAAATCACAACTTCTGTTTCTTCGTTCGTCCTAAAAGACGTTGAAATTGAAAGGAATTTTCAGGGGAAGCAAATGAACTCCGTAAATACGCCAATTTACTGGTATCTACAAAAATTAAGTTCTGACAATGAAAAACCTGATCTCACATCATCGATAATGCTTTAGCCAAGGATAAGCCGACAACCGGATCATCTAAAGCCGAGAATGTGCGACGACTCATGCTAATTAATAAACGCGATTCGCAATATAAAGGCGCAAACGAACCTAGCAGTTTCTTGACTCCGACAATAACCGTAACATCTTCAGTGACCCGATCACCTTCATAAGCCCTCATGCCGCCAAGATGGAATCGATTGAAAGTTCCCCCTACTAAGGCTTAATGGCTTTTATTCAAGTCACCCATCACACCCCTTGCACGTCGTTTGATCCCAGGAATGTCGAGTGGGCGTAAACACTGGGCATGTGTACGTCTACAGATACACCGAGGATTATATCATAAGATTCCTGTAACCAGTGAAAGCGAAAAATGGCGCACTTTCCATTCCCTTCGATGTTCATACCAGGCGTCAAGAGAGAAAGAAAATGAATTCCAAAAGATTATATGCATATAAATTATAATTATATTATACAATGTATTACATACATGATTATATGAATGCACAATTTACACAACTTCATACATCGAACAAATGAATGATAACACAAAAAGTACCAAAAATGCATTTACGGTCATCGAAATTTTTATGCCTGTCAAAGTTATGCCTAACGAGCGCTTGATGACTATGAACGGCAACCAGTCATCGAAGCTTCCAAGTCCTGTCTGGATGATTCTCATTAAAGCACTACTAGTTTCTGATTAGAAAGCACCCAAACTCTAAGTTGTAACTCGAAGAACCACAGAGAGAGAGAGAGAGTCGTCAGCATAAACTGACCACGATGGGGTAGCATGTATCACACATCAGTGCACCTGTAAGACTATTTTCAAGTAAGATTTCCCATGATATGTGCCAAAGGACCAAGAGCCTGCTTGCCAGCACCCTCTGACCGAACAAAATCCTCACTTATGATATGATAGGGACCCCACTTGAACCAACCTTCCCTATGAGTCTGGCCATAATCTTTTGTTCAAGATGAAGCAAGCCTTGTGCTGGCACGGGCTCCTGCTCTAGAACAGCTTGTAACAATAAAGCCAGAAGGATTTATCAAATTCATCAACATCAACTTAGCATCAACAATGGAGTCTGATACGATTTGTTTGTCAAGTGGGGGTTATCCTAAGAAAGTGCAGGTTAAGACTATTCAATTTTCATTACAAAAGAGAAAGCTGAGAGGCCACGTTGAATAAGGCCGTGAGAATTAAGGATATAACATATACTAAAGTATAAGAACATTGATTATTTGTTTAGCAGCCAACAGAGGCATTTTGAATGACACCCAAGATAAACAAACCAGCTGCAACAGATAGACTGAATACTCCAGTAAATCACGCCAAGCTGGAGAGCACACTGGGCAACAGCCAACACGGCCACTTATATCATTTAAATCATTCTGTTAAGCTTGAGAATCCTCACTTTCTAGGGAAACGTTAACTAACTACGTATATAAAAAAACGTTCATCAAGTAATCCTACCTACCTATTCATTATTGCAAACTAATGACATTTTCTTACAAAAAAAGTCAAAACAGGAGTGTATTTTATTATCTAGTGCTATACCAACCAACTAAATCAGTTTCAAAGCAATTTCAGCCAGCTCAAAACAACAGGTGAGGAACTTGCAAAGCGATCCATACTGCAAATCGCCACCTTCTTTCAACTTTTTTCCATCCGCTTCTGGAGACGTCTCAGGCCATGTGGGGGATCGTCAGTTTGGCAAAGTTTCCCCGAACACGCGCTATATTTACCCTCAGCCACCCACCATTTCCACCAAGTCCCACCTTCAACTCCTCCTTGTCGCTGCCAGCATACTTCCTTATCCAGAAAACAACGCTTACAACACTCAAACTCATTCCGTTGGCATGTTACTGGATACTTCGATTGCGACTAGCGCTGACAATGACTGGACGGCGATGTGCCTTTGACGAAAACTTTCAAAGCAGTGCTACCACGATGAAAGAAAACGTAGGCACACAGGCGACTCGAGGTGTCCGCACCTCTAAATAATGCGTTACAAGCGTGCTTTCCTGAGCGATATATATCCTAATGGCCTCCCTTTCAAAGATAACACCCCGTAGAGCAATTACACTAAAAGTATAACAGTACATCCTAAAAGGAACAGCCCGTAAACTAATGATGCCAAACCATTTCAATAAACACCGCAGGTTTAAACAAACCGCTGTGATTCTGTAAGGTGAAAAACGGCAAGTGAAAATTTAAATAAAACAAAACCAAACTTTCAGTTCAACCTTCCCATTACTCTCACAATCCCGTCCATACTCAGCCTCAAGTGCATTCCTCGCCAAAGAGTCTCGAGGGCGAGCGAGCTCGCGCGCCTTCCTGATGAGGCCCTCATTTAACCTATAATACCTTCCACGAATCCTACAGGACTGCGCCCTCTTTCGAAATATACATATAAATGTGAATTGTGCGCTTAAACCAGTCAGCATAAAAATTTGAACCTCATACTAGACGCTATCCACCAATAGTCATGCGTAATAGTACTAACTATCCTAATTAATAAATCTATACTATCTACAGATACTAATTAACCAACAGTATTTTAGCATAACAGCAAAACCCACAAATAACAAACTTTCAGCATTACCCTAACCATACCATCTCAACACCACTCAACAGGATTTAGGCGTAAGACAGAGAATAAGCATTTGTAAGATGCCATAAACTTCCTTTAAACAATTCAGCGGTTCCTTTCCAAAAATATGCAAGCTACCCATTGTTACTTCCTACGTTAGTAAAACTGAACTAAGGCGTTTTACATTTCCACGATTCCTTGCCACAACAAAACATACTATGCCAGACCTACATACTGTCTAAGTAATTAAAAGAAAAAACTAACTGCTTACAAAACTCTTGAACACATCTGCAAACAATTCCAAACTGCAGAGGAACCATATTGAGGAAAATGTAAGGCGATTACAACACCGCCGCACGTTAGCCTACTTCTACAGAGAGAGAGAGAGAGAGAGAGAGAGAGAGAGAGAGAGAGAGAGTAGAGAGAGGCCATACACGTGACTGTGCATGCAAGATATACCCTATGAATTTTTTTTACACTGGAGTTACATCTTGAATTCATTACTCTGAATTGAATGTGAATTTAAGATTGAAAATTAACTTATCTTCACGGAAACCATTTATACAATGTATATATATATATATATATATATATATATATATATATATATATATATATATATATATATATATATTCATACATATATACATACATATATATAGAGAGAGATAATCGGAGGTATAGCCTTTGCAACATGCAAAACGAATATAGCCTATAAATATATATGTATACATATATAATTATGTATGCTTAAAAAAACACAGTAGATGCACGTGACTTCAGTGTATAAGCGAATCCAACAGGAAAATGTGGGATTCGCTTATATATATGTATACTCGTATATGTGCATATGAATATATATGCCTGTGCATATATTTATGCAACATATATATATATATATATATATATATAATATATATACATATATATATACATATATATATACATAGAGAGAGAGAGAGAGAGAGAGAGAGAGAGAGAGAGAGAGAGAGAGAGAGAGAGAGAGAGTATAGCCTTTGCAACACAATCATAGTGCAAAAGAATACTGCCTATATAAAAGAAAATAACTACATAACGACGCTATCAATGAAAACCTTCTAACGAGGGTATTTTGATATATGACCTGGACGAACGGACAACAACAACAACAAAAAAAAACACACCAAAAAAATGTACAAGAGTTAAACAGAATGAGGAAAAATAAACACACAGAAATAAGCCAGGGATGAACACCGCTGGCTGAAAGTGCGCAAAGGGGTGGCTGATATCACGGCTAATTTTAAAACCTTGCTGTTCCCTCACCAGCATATGCCAGGCCTCGGCACCCAACCTATATATCTGCTGCCCTAACCTTCGGAACATAAAACTCTCGGTCCTCTCAGAAATTGGCGTAATAAGGATCAAGTACCGCAAACAGAGGAGCGTTTAATATACCAAAACTGAAAAATAAAGCCAACAACACGCTAGTTTTCCGGACTTGGCAAGCCGTTTGGGAGAGGTCCTTCGAGTGTATTAAAAGACGCGACCTCTCTAAGTCTGGCACCCAGAGGAGGAAATCAAATCACCAACAGCCACTTGGGGCAAAATAATAGAAGAGTCACGTAGGCTCTATACAAACTCCAGTGACACAATTAATTAAACTCGTGCTCAGAGACCCGTAAATAGATTACTAAAAACCATGATTAACGCGTAGTTTTAGCATAATTTTAAAACTTGACATCAATACAGTAGGCCTTCACAAATAACTATAATATAGCAAAAGGTACCCCTTGACAGCCTAGCTTACAGTACATGCAAAAACTAAAACCAAGGTTTTCAACATTTACGTGCCTCATAAACCTCTAAAAATTGATTTTTAATTGGTATCGTGGATTTGTCAGGAAAGCTTTTTTACCTAGAAGCAAATGAACGATCTAACGTAAGTCACTGACTTTAGAGCATACCTGTCACTATCAAATCAATAATGAAAACATGAAGTTATCCTAGTTCATTATCCTTACCTCTGAGGCCTATATATAGGCTTAGTTTTTTATTGAACAACCCTGCCCTGCCAGCCGACTGTTCTGAAGGTATGAACAGTTATTTGACAACAGTCCAAATAAATATACTTTTAACGGTGAAAACAAGGCAAAAGATGAAAGGGTAAGTACCAGATAACCACTTCAGGTCATGTTCTGGGTATAAGCAGAGTCTGACAACAGCATTTTATTAAAAAGAAGGAAAAATGAAAGCTGGGGGAGTTAAGTCGCAAACGTGACAATGGAATCTCAACGCGACGTTTTATGGACAACTCGAATCAAAAAAGGACCTGCCTAAAACTTCGAGTGCACTGGTCATTTTCACTCAGAATGCATCCGAGGTTTTAAAACTGATAATAGGACTGATTTGTCAGAAGGAAAAAACAGAAGAATAAGCCTGGTTAATTTTGTTGAATGACAAGCCTCAGTTCCAATGATGCCATGTTTGTCACACGATGGCACAAACATTGTAACAACCAAAAATGAATCCAACAAAACTTCAAAACATACCTTTTGGATGCAGAGAGGAGTGGCAAAATCCTTTCCTCCTTGTAGCCTGAAGCCCCATGATGCGCCTTCGGCCTTACTTAGTTTTATTGTCATAAGCGTCATGGTTAATTCTTGGTTGGGTGAATCGCTGGAGGAATTAGTTACACTAAGCGTCTCTCTCTCACAAGACAAACACGGCACTACCTGATCCCGCCTGCCTGCCCCACTCGCTAGATCGGACGCGAGCAGACGACTGAGCCGAGTTCCACTCTTGAACTCCCGCGAACTAGAAAATATCACCTACTTGAAAAACTATAGTTCTTATTTTTTATTTACTAAATAAGTCATTAAATATTGCACATGATATAAAATTAGTTAAAATTAATTTGTTTTAATTACTTTAAAACCTATTAATTGTATTCTTTAATAATATTAGCTACTCATTTGGAACAGTATCATGATATTCATTCATGACAAAAAAATGATAGCTCGTTTTCTTTAGTAACTTAGTAAATAAAAAATAATTGATAAAACACCACGTAGATTGAATTAATGTACCATTTTTTACTTAAAAAAAGATCTGACAACTCTGAATAAATGAATAAAATCGTTATGTCATTATCTCATTTGTCCTGAGCTGCGTTTCATTCATTCATCACAGCTAACCAATCAGAACTCAGGGAAGGAAGAGTCAGCCAATCACATCACTTCCCGCGAATTTTAGATGGAAAAGAGAGCAGAAAACGCGCGAAAACACGCATTCTGTCAAGAAGGAAGAGCGAGTGTGAACGTGCCGTTGCGTCGTCTCGTTTGGACTTTACTTCGCAGTCTCTTTCCCAGTCGTTTACCGCCTAAATTAAATATTAAAAATGTTTGAAGCACGTCTCGTCCAAGGCAGTATCCTCAAGAAAGTGCTCGACGCCATCAAGGAACTGCTAAACGAGGCGTCGTGGGACTGTGCCGACTCGGGAATCCAACTCCAGGCCATGGACATGAGCCATGTCTCCCTCGTCTCTCTCAACCTCCGCGCCGAAGGCTTCGACAAATACAGATGCGATCGCAACTTGGTCATGGGCATGGATCTCTCCAGGTAACTCGGTTTGTTTGCGTTTGCTGTCCGGAGCTTGTACTTTAGCCCCCATGCCGGGGTAGCGACTGCTTACGTCACGTCGCAAGTGCGTCGTGGACTTCATCCTGTACCGAAGATTAAATACGGTTCACGTTAAACAGTTTTTTCAAGAATATTTTCTTATGCCATGTTTATATATACACATCTGTCTTTCCATTGATGTCCTTTCTTCACTTTTTATTTGCCATCCTTAACTTTAGCCCGGTCTATGGGTGTGCATAATATACTTTATATATATTTATCCCGGACGCAAATTCCTAAGATGTATATTAGTATTGCACCACCCCCGGTTTTTTTGTCATGCCCCTAGGTTAGATTAGGTAGTTACGTAAGAGTAGTCCTTTTACGGTAGTCCTCTTGCGTTAATTCGGGTGTGGGAAACATTGAGATTATTTTCAAGAAAATGCAATGGGTAGTTTTCAAGATACGACGTCTCGCCTTTTTCAAGTTACGTCTCTGGAAAACGCCTCCCGGACTTTTAGGGTCAATTACACTTCAAACCATCTTCCTGTCAATTTCTGCACTGAATGACCTCCTGTGTCCCAGTGCTTGGCCTTTGGCCTAAATTCTCTATTCAGTTCAATTCAGAGTAGCAGAGGCTGTATCTAACACTTAATTCTCAATCACTATAATTAGGATATTCTGGTAAAGTGGCACATGCTTCAGTGCATGTAGCCTAGCCTAAGTGCTGAGAGTATTTTGCAGGGTTGGCCCTTAGGCTACTGCAGGAGGTAAAACTTTCAAATAGTTGCACGGCCTGGTGACTGGCAGTAACCAGGTTACCGCCTTTTTGGGGGGTCCTGGGGGGAAAAGCCCCCCAGGCCAGGTCAGGGCACGTCGGCGTAAGTTAGGTTAGGTAGGCAAGACCTGGTTAGGTCAGGACCTGGCATTATAGGAAAGCTTAGGTGTGTTTATGCATGAGAAACCTGTCCTGGGCGATGAATGGCAGGAATCAGGTCGCGCTACTATTGTAAAGTTTACCCTGCAGGAGACTTCTGCTCAGTGTCAGGAGAGAATGGTCAGGGCCAATGTAGGCCTGGTTGGCATTCTGGTGTGAATATGGCCTTGCCCTAGTCAGGGGTCACGGTTCATACTGAAAACTCAATTGCACCAAAGAAACTTCTGCGTATTTTTCACATGTTAATGCTAGGCCAGGCCTAAGTAACCCTAGACTGGCCCAGATAGGCTAGTAGGCGAGTATTGGACAAGGCCAGAGAAAAGTTATGAAGATTGGTCAGATGAGAGCTAAGGGTGCAGCTTAAAGGTAAAAGGCAGAGCAACATTGTTGGGCATGTAGGTACACTTGAAAGAACCTGGTGTCATTTAGTGTTGCAAGGGGGCACACTTATAAGTGGCACCTCTTATCTTACAATGAAAGATTTGTTTTAGTAACCAAGACTAAATGAACTTTCGTCCAAATTAAAAAGCATGATTGATGATTTTGTTGCCTGGTTGTGTCAAATTTTGAATTTGGTAGAAATTTGGTCATTTTATGTATAGCATTTATGGTATTGAAGTGTGCGGTAGATAACAATGCCTTTTTCTTTTCAGTATGTCCAAAATTTTGAAGTGTGCAGCAAATGACGACATTGTAACAATTAAGGCCCAGGATAATGCAGACACAGTCACCTTCATCTTCGAATCCCCAAGCCAAGAAAAGGTGTCCGACTATGTAATGAAATTGATGAATCTGGATCAAGAACATTTGGGAATTCCTGTAAGTTTTGGGTATTATTTTATAAGTTGCCAATACACACTATGAAATTGTGACTTACATTTTTGAAAAGAGCTCTTCATTCTCATTATTTTGAACCCCATAAACACTGTTAAAATGATAAATAAAAAATCAGAAAATTTACGACTTATAAGGTAAGAATAACCCCCCCTCCATAGCCAATACAGCAAAATTGTAACCAGTCACCACACCTACCGTAGGTGAAGTTATATTGGTATTTTAAGGTTCGTTTAGTGCCCTATTATTTCCTAGTCATTTTTGCATGAAAAACTCAAAATGGTTTTTCGTGCAAAAATGGCTGATAGCTGGAGTCTTGTTGGAAACTTATAAAATTTTACCAAGTTTTGTTCTGGAGTTGAAGCAGATTGTTTATGATAATGGCCAATTTGTACAGTCTAAAGTTACTAAAATTGAGAATTTGAACTGAAATCTGTTTAAAGGTATGTGACCTTTTACTGGGTTTGATTTGAATTACCCCATGTTAGGCCATAATCCAGGGGTATGCACAGACTTTCAGAAGGGCACGGGCTCAAGTGGAAAAAAGGGCATTTCCTTAGTTTATGAAACTGAAATCTGCCATTTTTATATGTTACATTTATATAATATACAATATATATATATAAAAAGAAGGAATGCTGTCAGGATAATATGGTCCAATTAAATTGTTTCTGACAAAAAGGGCACCTTAGCTATGAAGAAGAAAAAGGGCAGGGGTTCTCACACCTCAAGCCCCCCCTTGTGCATGCCCCTGCCATAATCATGCGAATGGTTCCTATATATATAGAGCTGATACTCTGAATCAATGTTTATAAACACATCAACCAGTGTTGTTTGTCTTTCAGGACACTGATTACAATTGTGTGATTAAGATGCCCTCTGGTGAATTTGCCCGTATCTGCAGAGATCTCAGTCAGTTTGGTGACTCCATAGTTATAGCCTGCACAAAAGAGGGGGTGAAATTCTCAGCAGCTGGTGATATCGGCACAGCAAACATTAAGGTAAATTCTCTCTCTCTCTCTCTCTCTGATTGAGTTTTCAGTTTGTCAATCAATCCATTGCTTAAAATTTTTTGAAATTGTAAACTGCTTAAGGTAATATTATAGATTTTGGCATTATTCCCTTGTAATTTTAGATATGCATTTCGGTTGTTAATGTGGATGTAATTTTTTTTTTTTATTTTATATATAGTTGGCACAGACTTCAAGCGTAGACAACGAGGAGGAGGCTGTCGAAATTGAGATGCAGGAACCTGTCACGTTGACATTTGCTTGCAGATACCTTAATCTGTTCACAAAGGCTACTCCATTATCTCCAAGGGTATGATATATATAATATATATATATTGTTTTTTAAAGCTTGTTTAAGTTTTCTTATAAAATAGTTCCTAAGTGCTTAGCTATATTATTTTGGTAACTTAGACCTTTCTCAATGATAGATACAGTAACTAAATCTTCGTGAGGCCGTCTACTTTACATTTACCATTTAGTGTTCGGTACTAGCACCTCAGATTAAGTGACGTGTAGATAACAAGCCAAATTAGCACCCAATATTCTTAACTGTTATGGCTGGCTGTGAATGTATTGTCGCTGATTGTAAATTTTCCCATTTCAGGTTTCTCTGTCTATGTCCCCCGATGTGCCTCTTGTTGTGGAATACGCTATTGGAGACATTGGCCACATCCGTTACTTCCTAGCTCCCAAAATCGAGGAAGAGAATAACAGCTAAACATTGTCGATGTTAGTCTCGCGTTCAGTACTCAAACAGGTTTTGCTTTTAGTAACATTTGTGTTAAAAGATCAGTTATCCAGCATTAACTTCCACATACAAACAAACTTAATTACACTCCAATCATTGTTATAGTATTAGTCTCAAAAAGTGATATATTTTACGTCTAGTTTTATATTACAACATTAAACAAATTTTTTTCTAATTCTTTATTTCATTTTCCCAGTACTGTGAATATACTTAGCCATGATTGAAGACACCATTGCTGTATTCATTTGTGAACATTGAAAGTTTGTATACTTTTAAGGTTCATTCTTCATATTTGGCCTAAGATTTTATCTTACTGGAGTCCAGTTCTTAACTTGAAAATTAAAGCAAGTGTTAAGGACATGTCTTTAGATTGCAGTATGTGGTTTGCATTTTAACCAGTCTAGTGAGTCAAACTCTTTAGGGCTGGCCTGATATATGTGCTACTCAGTATACGTATTGTAAATCCTTAAAAATGGCATTGGATAAACATTCATGGATGTTAGCAAAATTTCTTGACACATTCTTAACAGTTGTTGAAGTGGTGTATGGCAATCAGGTTGTCTGGGTTATCAAATACCCATTGGTGAGAAAATGGTATGTTTTCTATTTAATGATGTTCATTAAGGGTTTATATAAACTTGTGTGTTGTGTGGTTCCTTGCTTTAAGTTGGATTGTACTCCTGACGGGCTGCTTGCCGTGTATGAACAGTTGGTGGTAGCTCTGTATACAAATAGATGTTTTGCAATTTCTTCTATACACTCAATTCAGTATTGCTTTTTGCCTTTCATTTTAGGCTTTTTGATTGACCACCACCATCCCAGTTTCTTGTTACTATAAGCACTTCAATACTTTTCACACTGGAGTAATAGGTGAAATTTTTCTCCTGTCCATTACTGCATCATGGTCATGGAGCTCCCTCTTCACAAACTCCATTTTCTATTATTGCCCATGTTTTGTGTGTGCTGGTACAGGTCTTAGGTCCCATTCTTATGTTGTGCTTCCCAACTATTCATTTCATCCACTAACGTCATTTTTTCTTATTGACTGCAGTTTTGCATTCATATATAAATGATTAACTGCCTGATATACACAATTATACTGTTTGCAAGAACAGTCCATTTGGACTAATGCTTCACTCCAGTGGATGTCAAAGGTACCAGTGATACTTTTCTTGCAAGACATGCTCATTTAGCACAACATGGTTCCCCAGTACTGCTGCTGTTTTGCTTATGTAATACATATGAGCATTGAAAATACATTACTGTATATGTATTTTATAATGACAGTTGTGTGCCATTATTTGTAACGTTCACCCCCACACCTTTCCCTCTTGGCCACTTTATTCAACTACTTTTCTTTCTTTTCCTGTCATCATAAGCTTTGGTTGGCTTATGATTTTTTTTACTCTTAATTCCACTCTGAGCACATTTTAAGCATTTACACCACCACCACAAATTACTGTTAACTTGGTCATCATCCTATATCAGCTTCCAGGTAACTTGGGCCAATGCCATGAGGACTTGTTGCTATTCCTTGATGGAAACTGCATCTGTTGATTGTATGAATTAAAACTGACAGTAATTGACTTTAAAAAAAAAATTTTCCATTCTGGTCCAACATCTTTTCCAACATTTTTGTACCATACTCCAGCAGTCTTGCTGTATAGTGGCCGTATTACATTTTTATCTTGTGTTCTCTTATATACAGTTATTGTTCACTGTTCTCAGCTTTCTGTCCAATCTGGTAAGTTCTTGGATGACCTGCTTGCTGACTTATTGAACCCTTTAACGATGGTCCTTGTGCTTTTTCATATAATCTCATTTTTATAGGTTCGACTATTTGGTAACATCCAGTTCAAGTTCATTTTCTATTGGTATATTCTTTCCAATTTTCCTCATCCTTTGAGATGTGCTTCTGCTTTATGTATAGCTATCTTTGCTTTTTGTCCAGAGCTTAAAGGTTGTAATCTTCACTTTTTATTGCCCCTTGCACGTCACTATTCCACCACCAGGTGTGTTTCTCTGTGACCCTTTGTATCTGATGTCTGCATGTTGCTTCGGCCACCTTTTTTATGCCTTTCAGCAGTTTCCACTGAGCACTTTTTGATGCTGTATTTACTGACCGATGTGGTCTTGGTATTCTTTCTTGACTACTACAGTTTCAGTTGTGATCTTATCCTTTCAATTCCTCACCTGGTCTAACAATTCAGTCCTTTTCCTTGATGCTGTTTGTTCATTTTATTGTGGTAAAATCAATGTTTCTGTTTTCATGTGATTGATGTTGTGCTCATCAACCTCAGTACTTGCCTTTGGTGGAATTCCAGCCCTATTGCTTCCTAATTTTCTTCCAGATTATTTATTGTCCAGTTACATCCTCAGAACTAACTCCACAATATTATGTGGCCACGTAGGCTTCATGATATTACCATTACTGTATTCCAAAAATCTTTTTTTTCTTGTCTTCCTCATTATGGTGCGTACAACTAAAAATGCATGTTTTGTAAGGTCATCTTAATCTTCGTTATACAGTACCTAAATTTATTATCCCCACTTCTGTCAAATCACCCATTTCGTCCTGAATCATGCCATTCCTGATGGTTCTGTGCTTCTTGATATCTTTTTAATACGACAAATGCCCTGGTTCTTAATGTTCAGTATTTCTACAATTGTTGCCTTGTTTGTAGTGTTCATTTTTAACCAACCTTCTCCCCATTTTGCCAGGTATTTTTTGCATCCCCTACCCCCTCCTAGTTGAAGACTGTTGGGTACTAGAGCCATCCTCTCTTAAGAACTCACCTTTAGTGTTTGGAAATATTAACTTTTTTAGTTTTTATTTCCCTTTACAGGCAACAGACCCACCTAAATTTGTGTGGGCCAAGGACTTCCTGTTATCTTGGCACAGGTCATGAATAACAAGTTTTTACATTTGTTCACCTAGGTCATTTAGTACCTAGGTGTAACTATTGCTCATGATTTGCTGTCAAAAATATTTGTCAGTATTCACCCACAAATATATCGGGTGCTGTTCACACCATTTTTCTCCAAAGGGACAACTCGTGTTTTTGCTGGGGGTCCAGTATATAGAGGAAATATAAGAAAAAGTATACATTTTTTGAGATTTTATATTCTGGTACGGAGCATATAAAAATTGTTCACGGTAATAAATATATCTTGGTTAGTGTATTAACCAGTTTTAGGTTAATACATAGCATTATTACCTACTTAAAGGTTAATACATAGCATTATTACCTACTTAAACTACAACATTGGAATATAGTGCATATTGAATCTAGAAACATTAATAGTAAAATGACAAGATTTGTTGTGACCTTGACATATTCTACTAGGTAAGGATGTTTTGATCCTGCAATGTACTAACAAAGCATTCAATATCAAATCTCGTAAGATCCCTGAGGGCATAATTTAATACAATACAGTAGTGGTATATTATAGTAGGCTGTACTTGTCACTTCAAATGGCCCAGTTCCAATATGTAGAGATGTGGTATGGCATTGCCAAGTCAATGAATGACAAAATTTTCAGATAGGATACACTTTACCTTCATTTCTGTTAAGAATTTACAAGTTTGGAAAATGGAGTCTGGTATCCTTAACAGCAAAGCTCTGGGAAAAGGGACATTAAAGTGAAATTTGTACCATGCCTGATGCTACTGGTTCCATGGAATTCTCAGTTGTCCTGTGCGTGAATAACATGCTAAAATGTCCTTTGCATTCCAGTAAACTAGAGCAATGGGATAGCCCTAACCTGCCCTGGTTATTTATAATGTGCCCACTGAATACTGAATCGACAATGTTTTCTCGAACAACTTGTACTAAGTACTTCGAGAAACTGGCAGTGCTCTTCAAGTTCTGAAATGTGTTGCCCTTATTCTAACCCCAGCCACAAATTTCACACACAGCTACTGATCTTTGTGGAGATTATACAGTGTTGTTATATAATACATCTTGGCTTTACATCTATAGAGTCTGGAACTGCATTCTGTTTCCAGAGAAATGTCTATCATCCATGTATACATGTATGGGACCAAGCTATACAGTGAATGGAATTTCATTTCTCAGTTGTTCTGTACATAAAGAACACTGGCAAGTGCATTATTTATCTGACATACACCTGCTGAGGAGAAACAAAACCAAATCTCATTAATACTTCTGGATTATTAGACTGTTTTAGTTAGTTAAACAAGACCACCAGGTGTAATTTTTGGATACCTAGGACTTATTTAAAGGATTTTTTCCTAATTAAGATCTAGGTAATTTGACAGTCAAGTAGGAAGAGTACGAAGTGGAAAACTGGAATATAAAAGGTAGGAAGAAACAGAAAGGGACCAAAGAAAAGTAATAGGTGTGAAGAGGCTGTAGGGAGTAAAAAATAAACGGAAAGGGTACAGCATAGGCCTAAGGGAATCCGCAAAGCTTTTTAGTACCTTGAACAAGGTGCCGTAGAATATACAGTACTGTAAAGATACAAAAGCGGACTGAAAAGCAGCAATGATGGTTTTAAACTACCTGTAGACACATTGTCAAACAGTGACACAGTATATAAAGCCATGCAAAGACTATACATGTACACTGCATGTTCATGATATGGTGCAACAGGAATTTTTCTTGGCGGGAGCGTCATAATTTCTCCCAGCCTCCACCGCAGCCTTGATAGCGGCATCGCAGCCTGATGATAACAAAGCTGAACACTCGACGTAAGTAAACATCTTCTCTGACTTGGCAAAGGCCATCCCTTCCTCTGCAGTCACGTATTCTGTGTCATTCTTCTGGTTTTTCCCCTTGCCTCTGGAATCTACTCGCAGGTCTGTCTTAGTTCCTGAAATTGAAACATAAACGTTAAGTCAGTTGATGTGAAAAGGAGAAAGTATGTTCATCAACTGAAAAAAAACCCAGTTAAGCATTTGTACCACAACTGAAAGTCATGTAGTATATATGTATGAAAGGCAAAGGTACTTTAAATCTCTTCAGAATATTGTACAATGTTGGATACAGATAAATAAGCATATTTATTTCTGTTTTAAACGACTGTACTACAGTAATAGACGAAGCCAAAGACGATACTGATCAGCATTCGACACGGAAGAAATCGCCCTCCGCAATTTGCCTTAAAAACCTCCGTAACATCCAGCTTTCTCTTCTTGAATTCCTCTACAGCCACTTTATTTTATTTTCATTCGTCATTCAAACCATAATACTTGAACCTTATTCCATCTGTCATTGTGTGCAACATGAAGTAATTACAAGGTATGTGATACGCTTGTCTTGGAACAACATCAAAAATGAACACAAAAATAGTATAAGTGAATGTTATGAAAAGTATAGACATCAGAAAAGAGATAATATCTATCAGTCGAGAAACATGCCAAGCGCCACCTTACGTCAAGGTATTTTTGAATTTAATTTATTATATTTTAAAACTGGCACTTGGCATGTTTCTCGACTGAAAAGCTCTAGATTAAATCTCTCTCTCTCTCTCTCTCTCTCTCTCTCTCTCTCTCTCTCTCTCTCTCTCTCTCTCTCTCTCTCTCTCTTAGTACCAATCTAGTCTGTCTTACCAACGAGAACTGTGGGGACCTCCAGGCCACAAAACTTTCTGACTTCAGGAAGCCAGTGGGATGACACACTACTGAAAGATGCTCGATTGTCAACGCTAAAGCACACAAGGAATACTGTTGTCTGTAAAAAAAAAATTATATAAGCATTAGTGAAAATAGTCTTTAACAAGAAGGGGTATTGGCATTTAGCATATCTTATAGGAAGCTTTCCTTTTTTATGTAGGCTATCATTTGAACTGGTTGTAACCCAAGGTACAGAACAGAGGTTGATACGACTATAGGACTGGCAAGAAGAAATTTAACTGATAATGCTAAAGAACAGTGTATGCAATTGCTGTCTTTTGGCCAATGGAAAGAATCCAATCCCAGATGGATCCTACAACTAATTACATTAAATCCCACATCTGACAGCCTCATGTGATTATATATATATATATATATATATATATATATATATATATATATATATATATATATATATATATATATATATATATGTATATAAAGATAAATTCCACGAAGGAAATGGAAACACTGGAGTGCTGCGAGGCCTTTCGACGCTATGTCCTTTACTTAGCAGACTGAAGAATTTTAATCTTATCCCTGGCATGTATTATTTGGACCCCTGTATTAGAAAAATGTTCAAGAATGACCTAAAAGATAAAATCACTGACTTAATTACAAGTTAGCTACTTGATATATATTTTCTATATATCCGTATGTTTAATATAATTTTTTATTTGTAAAAATGTTCATCTTGCAATTAGTTATTATTGTTTACAAAAAAAAAGAGAATTGTTGTGTTGTACTAAAAAACTTTTTATGTGGTCAGTCACGAACCTGTATAATCTTTTAATTGTCCTGTCCCTGCTCCTGAACGGCTGATCCTAATCCTTTGCGAAAACCTCTTAAATATTTAATCCTGTTTTGGCAGTTCTACTAATTCTTCAATTGTGTTGGATTCCAGGTACATATGTTTCCTTGATAATCCCCATCTGCCATTTATATGAGCTCTCTTTGTAAACATACTTTTATATTTCTTCAGTCTGCTAAGTGAAGGACATAGCGTCGAAAGGCCGCGCAGCACTCCAGCGTTTCCGTTTCCTTCGTAGATTTTATCTTTATTTATATATTCATCACGTTCCATATTTTCGTGATTCAGTTATACATACATACATACATACATATATATATATATATATATATATATATATATATATATATATATATATATATATATATATATATAGTGTGTGTGTGTGTGTCTTATGTTATTTACAAAAAGCGAGAGATACTTACATCTTGGTACGCCAGGGGCCTCAGCTTCCCGTACTCGTGTTGCCCCGCTGTGTCCCAGAAACTGATGTGATTGTCATTTTCTCCATCGCTGAAGCAGCCAACGTGATTTTCGAATACGGTTGGAACATACTCGCTGGGGTAGACTCTCTGAATGATAATAATGATTATAATACAAAAAAAAATGAGTAATTAAGCCGTCTAAAGTGCAAGGTCATCGAGAATAAGTGAGATGTGTTACAGCATTAGAAATCCAAATTTAGATAAGTAGGCCTAATATTCATGGAAACACACAAGCGATTGTACATGAGTGCAAACATGCTTTTTAAGCTATAAAAACATGCCAGAGAGATTGAGGAAATGATGCAAATCGCTTTCATCAATCTCTGCCCACACTAACGTTTAAGTAAGACAGCAGCAGGCAGGTCTTTCCAGTGGCTCCGTCGCCCACGATTACAACTTTGATGGTCTGGGACTCACTCTCTGCCGCCATCGCAGTGGCCTGTCGACACAAAATGAAAAATACATCTTCCCGACACCCACAACTCGATACTTTATTTATTTCTAGAAGCTAAATGCATCCGTATCCATCCATAGAGTCAACTTGTATCACTAATGGTCAGTTGTAACAATTGCTTCATTCTCTCACTGACTCTCCATGTCCATATAGGTCTAGGGTGCTTTGCATTTTTTTTTTTTTTAATTATGATAGAGGTAATAGTAAGGATTGTGGACAATAATACTTAATCTATCTAGAGGGCGCACAGTGAGTTTCGAGACAGAAAACAGGGACTGATTAATGGAAAAGCAATGTGAGTTTTGAGGAATTGGTGCGAAGTGCTTGCCATGAAGCCTCCCTCAAGTCTGCGCACAAGGGAAAATAAGACGGAGGTATGTATTGGAGGTTGTTTAAAGGCGTTGCAGGTAAATATTTTGAGTTTGATTGCGTCTTTGTGCTGAAACAAAGCTTGCTTTAGAATGTGTAGACGAGAGTGTGACTGAATGAGAGAGGTCAGAGAAAGGACACGAGATTTGAATACTTGTAAATGGGGTTTACAAAGAGATTGTTAATGGCGTGTCTGATGTTAGCAGATGATATATAGTGTCACCAGTAATCAAGCAAAACTGCAGATGCTGGCGAAAGTTCAGAGCTAATAAGTTGAGAAAGTTACAAGTGAACGTTAGCACTAATGTGTTTTCGTGATTAAATTAAAGCAAAGGAAACGTAGCAAAAAAAGTTAGCATAGATGTTGGGAGGAATGGAAATGGGTGGATGAAAGATGAAGCGAATCATAGACTAAATGAGACTAGGAATGTATCTGGGTCTCAAAAACAAAGTTTTAGAAGAGGACAGAATTATCTCAAGAAACCGGAGTGGGGTTCTTAATGTATGAAAAGGTGTTAAGAACACTCACGGTCGAGGTGACATGTGTATCTTGGCTGCAGGTGAGAAGAACGCAAAAGCTCTTGAGATAAATTATCTGAGTAGATATGATAAATGAACAATGAGGAGTTTAGCGTAGGCAAAAAAGATGAATAGAATTGCATTGAGATCGACTGATCATATTGAGACAGGGTGGTGGCGGGGGGAGGGGGGGTGTCATAATTCAGAACTTTTTGGGTAACTGAGAAGGTGGAGGAGCAAGAAGAAGGCTCCTAAATATGTAGGAAGCGAGAGTATACATTTGCGTGAAAGAGGTGAGGTGCGCAGTGTGTTTAGGATGGAAAATACGCTGAAGAGGAGTCTTTTGTTCATGATATTCTCTTATTTTCCTCTGGAACCAGCTTGCAGCTATGGAAATGGTATTTTGTGAGATGATAATAATTTCCAGATCACAATAACTTATCCTGAGATGCCATATCGAGTGGACATTTGCATACACACTAACAGGTACACTTTGTACCCATGTACAGATACACACCCGTGTGCGTACATACATATGCATCTATCGGATACAGATTCTATAAAAGGAGAACTGTTTTCACCAGCACCCACCTCTATTCCTTTTTATTTATGAGAACGTTGTCATAAAAATTCTATTCCAGATTTCACGTTTATCGCCAGATAACATATCGGAAATACCAAACGCTTGTACTCGGGAAATACTGTACATATCGGTAATGAAATGACATGCGAAGGTGCACTATGGACCCTGTATGGGGTTGGAAGTTGTTTTTACATTCACTTAAAGCTTCAAAACCACTCTTTTACCTTCTTGCAGTCTTATATATAAAAAAAAACGGAAATTCCAGCGTACTGTATAAGAGTCCTATTTCAATCAGTCACTTGAACAGATTCCTTGCGTGATCACTTCACTAATCATAAACTGCGTGTTGGGCTGTTTGGCTCATGACATATTAAACGAAAGACACAGTTTCCTTTCTTTGCGAGGCAGCGTTTTCCCTCCATCGACTTTGGTAAACACTCGTTAAATGTTTGTTCAAACATCTACGCTTTTTTCTTCTCGGATGCGAAACGAGGCGTTAACCGTGGACCTTGTCGTAACACTAAACACTATACAGGCATTAGCAGCAATATCACAGCATTAGCGAGGACCGGATGCAATGAATAATTCTTCGATAACAATCGTCGCGTGTTCAAGATTTGCAGAGAGAAGAAAAGATCGACGAACCTGTAGATTCTGCATAGCGTTTCAAGAGTTATAGTACTATACCGTCACGTAATTCCGAGTGATGAATGTACGAAAATAACTATAAAATGTCAACTGACAATGAAGAGAATGCTAGCTTCATAAGACAGGAAGCTACATGTGATAAGGCAGGGGATTGCCAGAGGTTGAGCAATTATCCTACGGACAAAGAAAAGTAGGCCTGGCTTTTCGAGTTTTTAACATAGTCAGATTATCTGTCAGGTCTAAATGTCAGAAAAAATTTAAAAATCCAAGCAGAAAACTGTTTGGTACTAAAAGTGACGACCCCAGTATACGCTCTGGTGGGAATACAGTACTGCTATTACCGTGTGAAATCTGTTACGTAAAACGAAGGTAACGATGACAAAAAATAAATAAAGCAAGACGGAGTAGAAATTTTAGTAAAGAGAGACACAATAGCGTTTATTCTAGGGTACTCAGCCTAGAGAACTCTTGCAGTCGTTCTCTTCATTACGTATAAGAGAATAGAACAGAGATTTTGATTTAAAGTTAAGCAGCACCAACTTACGTGTCTTTCAAACCCAGTCATGATACCTTAATGGTTATTACGCATGTTTTAAACATAATATTAGCTTTGGCAGGGAACAGTGCAACTCAAAAATGCAAGGGTAATCCAGTCCCGAGGTGCAACACCCTTTATTAATATTGTCGCTTTATATGATAAATTTTTCACATTGAGAGCCAGTTCTCCCCTGGCTGAGAACCACTGGACTCTATACGGTGACTGACTATCGGCAAAGCAATATCTTTTCCAGATGACTTATGATAGATTTGCAACAGGCCCGTATGAATTTCGATTTTGATAATCAAGTGTACTTTTCAAAACTTTCTCAGATGTAGGGGATGTTGTATTCGGAGATACTGGCAGATAATATATCAGAGACCTCATATACAGCCATTGTTATATCAGTAAGATATGAAAAATTTCCCACCCAACAAATCCACCGGGTACGGGCATCGATTCAGTTTTGTTTTCATTGCCTCTTTAATAACTCATAATAATATAAATGGGAACAAGCTGGGAAGAAGAAGAATAATATCATCATTATTTACACTAGTAAACATCGTTAGTCTTTCATGTGTAGGCCTGCCAGTTTCAATACTTATCTGATCCGCCGTTTCAGCGAAAGTGACAATTTTATTAACTATTTTCTCGCTAAAAAAAAAATTAAGAAAATTATCAGTCAGTTTTTGGCGCATGAAACTTTCGGAGAGCGCTTTTCCGTTTAAGTTTCCACTTAACCTATCAAGAGGTCTGCATGAATGATTCATATCCGTTCATGCTTCTCGGATTTTCTGATTATCATATTCAGTTTTTGTCATTCTTATATATTAATTGTAACGGTTTTTTACGACTGCATATTCTTCCCAAGAATTTTCATTCTTAAAAATCGTCATTTCCCCCCGCCCCACCTCTGCGTTTTTTTTCCCATTACAGTCACACTACCTCACCATAGAACTAAAATGATTATGCGTTTCTGCATCAACATCATGTTGACATTTGTTCACCCAACTGTAAACATCCATAACATGTGAAAAGCATCTCGATTTATGGCGTGATAATATTTTTTTCATTGATAGTGCAGAATTCTCATTTCCAAATAATGCCATTCGCCTACGTTAAAATTTTCCTTCGCGTAATGCATAAGATTTTAGTGTCTGGCCCTGCGAGTAATTACAAGCAGATATACAGTAAATGCCCTATTTGCTTACTTATGTATAGAGTTATGCTCGCCGAACCATTTGGAATGGGATGGCCGAAAGTAATAAATTAGATATCCCGGTTGTTACATTAATGTGACTATGTCATCCACCTTCAATGTTATTTATTTTTTATTAGTATCCTGCTGTTTCCAATTTAGATGCTTTACAGACGACACTCCTGTTCTACATGTTCGTTTCGAGTGGGAGTGACCATGATCATCATGTCTGTTTACACACAAATGACAACCGTCTTCTTTAGGGAAAAACGTTATCAATCAGACTTAAGGCTGTAAAGAAGTGTCAGTCGAATATTTCGCTTCCTTTTAAATCGTCATGGGATATCAGCCGATGCATTTGAAGCTCAGCAACATGCGCTGCAACGGGAACCGTTTCGTATGCACGTATTTGAAACTTTCAGAGATTTTTAAAAAATTAGTAATTTTTAATCGATACGGACAATAATTATGAATTAATAGTTTGTTTTTATTATACATTTCATTTTTTTAGCATGATAACGAAGAGGAAGATAGAAAAAATTAGGCGAATTATAAGGATATGTAAGAATCGTGGGATACCGAACGGTCCCACGGGGACCAAGTTTCACGTACTTATATTGTTTCTGTATGTTTATCTTTGTGTGCCAGTGTAGGTTTAACGTCCGAAACTTCGGAAGAGTTAACGTCATGTTTATCCACCCCGGCGACATTTCGTGGCCAGCTGGAACGCACTGCTGAGTAAGTGGGAGCCTCGCTTCATTCTGTCGCCGTCAGGTGCCTGTCGTCGCTTTATTAAGGCAACGAGAGGAGGTTTTCGGGGACGGGTCTTTGGTGGACCCTCTCTCTCTCTCTCTCTCCTCCCTCTCCCTCTCTCTCTCTCTCTCTCTCTCTTTCGCAGGCTGGAAGAGGACGTTTGTTATGAAAACAACTTGAATGATTTCACTCTCGGTGGAGGGGCCGCCGAAGGGACCCTCCTGTCGGAGGTGCCCTCGATGCAAAGACGAATTAGCCTGGCGATGAAATTCAAACGCCCTTTACGTAACTTAAGGCGTCAATTTGATAGTTTAGGCGCCATTTGTCGTGCGTACACTTCCAGTCTAAGCCCAAATTCGGGTTTCGTCAGTTGGTTTTGGGTCTGATTATTCGTTGATGTTCCCTCTCGTGTTATGGAGGAGCCGTCAGAGATGTTTTGAGTATCATCCATGTTGTCAGCAATAAGCTTGTAGGTCAATTTAGCATTTTTGATTTAATATTTTTCTGAGAAGCTGCCTAGGCCTAAGGAATTAGGCCTAGGTTATTATCTAGGCCCAAGCTGCTGGTCGGAGATGCCGCTGTCATCTGTGCCTCTAGCCTAGGCCTGTTAGGTAAATCTAAGCAAAAGCTCTGCACGGATTAGCCTGTTACTTAGGAAATTGATTTTTCCTATACTTTTAGTGTTGCTGATGAAGGAGGTGTTGGTATCTCTTGTCAGTCAATTATCATTAACCTCATATCTGCCCAACATGGTTTGGGAACCCTTTGGGAACGCGGGGTTTTGGCTGGGGGAAAACGTTGGGAGAAAGACCTGACTGCTATGTTGTTGTTATGTCGTGGTTCTGCGCATTGGCAAGTCGTCAGGGAGCCTTATGTGCAAGAAGGGATTGGCTAAGGAAACCTATCATAAAAGGAACTTGACTAACTTAACGTAACCTAACCTAACCTAGCAGGCCGTGTTACCAAAAGCTCCCCAATATCACTGCGCATGCATGATAGCGTTCCAGGATGGCCAGCATACGACTACTGATGTCAATTACAGTCAACCGACAAAAAATAACGGTAACTTCTTGATAAGCTACCAAAATACTATGGGAAAAGTCAATTTTCAAAGTAACATCCCATACAGAGCTATTGTATAGTTCTACCCTGCTCTGTCCAGCAGGCCCAGTTTTTTTTTATTTATCTTTCACAATTTATAGTTATTTTTAAAATGATGACCTTGTTATTCCTACTTAAAGTCAAGATCAGCACACATATATTAAATTTTATTGAATCATGGAAAACAATGACAAAATCAGCATTTTATCTGCTGACAGAAGCAGAGATTGTAAAAAAATAAAGGGAATAAAGGGGGAACATAAATAAACAAAAACATGTCTTAGGGGATACAAACCCGTAGAATTTTGAGAAAATCATAAATCTCTACTTCTATAAGCAGATAAACCACTCACTTTTTCAGACTTATCAAAAAGTGGCTGCTGGAGAGAAAGAGCCCATGCCTGGTTCCTGGTTCCTAAGCACTCACTCCACAAACACATTTGTGGGAACACTACACTATTCTCATGAGGTGCAGAGCTTTATTCCCCGTTTGTTTTTTTTTTTTAAGTCTCTACTTTTGTAAGTAGATAAAAGCTCATTTTTTGTCAAATATTCTTGTTTGCAGATCTGTCAAAAGAAGTAGAAAATAGGAAAGAAAACTTAAACAAATCTTGCGTAACCATGTTATTCCACTTGATTATCCCCTTAGCAGGTATTGCCGTCAGTGCACCTCATGCGGTGCACTGTAGGCATTACATAAGGTTCTTTGCATCATCCCTTCAGCCCCCAGCTGCAACCCCTTTCATTCCTTTTACTATACCTCCTTTGACATTCTCTGTCTTCCACCTTTCCGCCTCTCTGAACAGTTGTTTCATTTGTTTCCAGCACTGAATGACTTCATAGGTCCCAGGACTTGGCCTTTGGCCAAAATTTTATTTTCTAATTCCAATGCCAGTTGAATATGTAAAGCTCACTGAAATTATATATGAATGAAATAGATGTAAAGTTGGTGTTGATGGGGTCTTGTCAAGTGAATTTGCAGTGCGATAGTGCACTACAGAGAAACATGAAGTCACCTTTGTTTTATACCCTCCTTGTGGCTTTGTAATGAAAAAGTTGTAGGAGATGGAATCGAATGATTAGGTTGGTGTAACAATAGAAACTTGAGAGACGTAGAATATGCAAATGATGCAGTTTGAGTCACCAAACCCCTCAGAATTAATAAAGCTTGCTTAGATTGCACTCTATACCAAGAGTGATGGGACTCAAGGTAAAGCAGAGGAAAACAAGGACATTAATGAGGGCATATTGTGTACAAAGTGGTGAAATAACAAAGTTGAGAAAGGATTAATGAAGTTTAATATTTAAAGTATAAAATGAACTATGTTATCCAATACAAGTTCTTGAGTTGGGATTTTGTGAAAGACAAAAAATGCATATGGAAATCTAATAAGCAGAATAAAATAGTATAGAAATCACATAGACTTTAAATAAATGAATACGGACACTCTAGCTATACAGTATTTAAAAGATTGTGCTGATTTGAGAATAGAGCTTTGAGTATCAGGAGTCACATGGCAGCAGAGACGGAGAAATGATGCTATAATAGAAATTCCATAAGTGGACAAGATGAAAGAGCACGCAAATGGCATGGACATGTCCTTTACGCCATCTTGGGAAGAAGAGTTTTTGGATGAAAACCAGCAAGATGGGAGGCTGGAGATATATGTAAGTGCAAGTGAGGGAAAGAATTTGGCTATAGAATTTCAGAGATGCCCCTGCATTGCACAGTGCTGGAGTTGATGATGGTAATTTTTTTGTTATGGCTGTAAAGGGGGTATCCAGTGAAGTTGAAAAAGAATGGTCAATTCCATTGGATGCTTTGCAAGGCCCTACTGTAACTGTTGTCCCCTTGGGCACTCTACCTTGATTTTGTTTTTGGTGGTCCTGGTGGGAGAGGCCTGCTGTTGTAAATCAGAGAATCCTCCTCACATACCTCATAATCTTGTCTCTCTCAGGAGCTTGAGAATGAATATTCCTGTGCATGGTAACAGGCCAGACTGTGCTTAGATAGCATCTCGGAATGTGCTTTGTATGGACCCAACGAGAACCACCCACAGTCCAGTACTGCTTCACATGGGACAAATGACCTCTCCTGGAGAGACCCAGTCAAAAAAGTACTTCCTTCTCAGCAGTGGAGTTTAGAGCCATGGCCTGTTCCTAAGCACCATCATTGCTTGACCTCTGGTTGAACATGCTCACTAACTTCTTTATTATTGGTATCACATCTGAGGATAAAAAGTCAAAGTTCTTGAGGTTTTGGGTGTCAGGAGTAAAGTTGTCGATTTTTTTGGTGGAGACTTAGATGAGTTACTTTTGTTCCAAGTGCAAGCTCAGAGGTACTATCCAAAGTGAACCTGACCTCTTAAGTCAGTGTCAGCACCTGTTAGTACTGGTTGGAATAAGGAGGTATCCAAGAACACTTTCTTTCTGGATTGATGAAGCAGTCAATCAGGTGTACTATTCATTCAGTTAAGGGGACGCTCTTCCAGTCTTGGCAAGAAGTTATAAAGTTGGGGAAGTTGGCTCATCCCTAGCCTTTCAGAGAAACTTTTTGGTTTTACAGGTAATAAGGGCAGGTGTCAGTTCATTTTACCTGTGGAAAGTTTCCCACAAGTCCTTGAACACCTTCTTCCTAGGACCTGTGGTGGGTGTTCAACATCGTGTGTAGTTATCCTGACTCCTCTCAGACAAAAAGCCACATCTCAGTTATTCAGACAGCAGTCAGTCAGGCTGAGTACATGTTGGAATGGGTCTTGATGCAGGGAGGCTTCACAATAGAGCATCCTAGCTTAGAACTTCTGTTCATTAGGTGGTGGTTTTGTAGGGAAGTGGGGACAAGTAAACTGTCTATTTGATCCTATCAATTTATCAATGAATCAGATAATAGCTGCTTTCTGCCTTGAATTCCCTTTTGAGGGATTTCGTGGTTCTCCATGCTTTCCATACTTGAGTGCTCTCTTGTAATGAAGGATACTCTGGCCTAGGGACCTTCAGCTTTGGTCAACCATTTCACCAAGGTGGTCGGAGGTTGCAGGAGTCGTGACATCCCCTGCTTGCATGGACAGCCTTCCACCTAATGATTGAATCTCCCTTGTAAAAGGTGATGATTTGTATTTCCGTAGGAACAGATAACAAATTTTAAAAGTAATTTTTATTTTTCCTAGGTTTACAAACCAGCAGTTGAGGTGGGTTCAGCAATACGGTATGTTGGACCCACCTGAACATCCCCACAGGGTCCCTGAGGTTGAAGGAAAAATGGCAAGTGTCAGCAGGTGAGTGAGGGGTATTCCCCCACGCCCCCCTCAGTCACTATTTTAACCACTGTACCTTGTTACCAAGTTCAGTGACCAATCCACTCTGCACTGGAGGACTCCCCATATATAAAACGCATTGGCTTGTATACGTAAGGAAAAATACAAATTAAAATGAAAATTTGTTATGCTATATTTAAAATAAATGTTTGCATTTGGAAAAGATGAATGTTAATTGATGAATGTAGAGGTTTTATTTTTCATATGTTATTTAGGATTAATTGAAACCAAAAGAATAATTTTAGAATATTTTTTCAGATCAGTCAGAAGATAAAAAACAGTTTCGGAGCACCTAAGACTACCGTACATTGTACACTGATGTATAGAATTGCACACGGCCATGTCTTGGGGTTTTACGCCTCTTTGCAGGTTGGGAAGTGATAGGTACCGTCTAACTGGGGGTACACCTGATCATCCACCGTCTTCAGGTCCATTGTCGGCTGCCCAGTGTGGAATTATTGCACAACAGTTACCTCCAGATACATCTGTTGTTTTGACAAACCATCAGCAAGACAGCGCTTCATCGCAGCCACGACCAACCTCCCCTGCGAGGCCTCAAGTGTCTTCAGCAAATCTGAGTGGCTCAGAAACATCCTCGGATCAGTCTGTGATATCCAGTCATGAGGATCGCATAGTGAGACGCAGCCCGAGACTCGCCCAGACTTCTAGGGTTAGTTACAGAGACAGTGGTGATTCGCAGAGTGCTAGACGACGAAATCACTGGGGCACTCGAGTCCAAGAAATGTGGAACAATGAAAGGAACCAAAGCAGTGCCAACCAGCAGTCAAATCCCAACTACTCGGTTTATAATTATGACGGACAAGTCACACCGTGCGTTAATGCCACTTCATCAATATCTGTAATCTACAACAACAAAAATGTGTTCAGTAATGTGTCACTTCTCAGGTATCCTCCCACTGTACCTTTTACTAGGCCTCCAGGTTACTCTTTAAGCTCTGTCAAAACAGTTCCAAAAAATGTTACCATTAAGAGCCTTGACTTTTATGAAATAGTCACAACGGTAATTCAAAAGGAGATAATTCCTGAAGGAATGAGTGAGTACAGTATCATATATTTCTTGTATTTAGTTTACGGTCATGATTGCATTACAGTGAACCCCCTGTATTCGCGGGGATCGTCCCCCCCATAAATAGCTAAAATCCGCGAATACTTAAAACCCCTCTAAAAACACTTAGAACTGCCCATTTTGATAGTTTAAACACAGAAAAACCCTGTAAAAATGCATATACCTGAGTATTTTAAGTTTTATCACAAAATGCATTTATTCATGAAAATTATATGAAAATACAGTAATTAGTGAATATTTCTCAGTGAAAAATACTGCGAATGGGTGAATTTTCCGCGAATAATGGCTAGATATGTTCCACAGAGAAACCCGCGAATGCGTGAGTCCGCGAATCATGAGAACGCGAATACAGGGGGTTTACTGTATTTGAGTTTCAGGTCTTAGTTGTTGTGATGATATATTGAGCTTTCTGGTTTACTTTCTACCCATAAAAATGATTGGATGTAGATGTCTAGTTTTACTGGTACTGTACACTGAATTCACTAATTTGGTATTTTGAAACCTAACAGGGCCATTGCAGGAGACGTATAGTTTTGTGTTAAAAGCTGATGACGCAAAGAACTTGCTGGATAAGAAGAGGAAACCTCCTTACTTGGTAAGTGTAGATGAGGTGAAAGTTTTCAGTTTTTGTCACCAAATAAAGGATGTGTCTGCTAGCCCTCGTTTTCTCCGTTTCTACTATTTTTTTCTGTGAGGTGTCTGTTGTTTATTTAGGGCTTTGCCCATTTGTTTTCGTCACCCATTTATTTTTCCTTAAGGTTAATTTGACCATCGCAGCTGATTTTACAGGGATGCCCTTTCTATTATGGTATTTTGTAGCTTTGTCTAAGTTGTAGACAAATTCCAGTGCTGCTTTTTACAAGCACACGCATGCACGTGTTTGCATTGTCATGCAAAGACTAAGCGCATACATAGATTAATTTTTACCATAGAGGTAGTTTGTGGCAGTTCACCTTATTCACCTTTATTTGGCTTACAGTTGTGGTGAAATTCTGTCTACAAGGCAACCCTGTAGATACATAAGTGAAATTTTATGAAGACGTAAATAAAATTGACAATAATTTTATGCTATAAGAATAAGAGAACAGGAGACCATAAAAAACAATCCTTGCACTGCAACAGAAAACTTAAAGTAGAAGTCTAATACTTGTAAAAATTTGTACACCTTTTTTCTGAAGAATGTAAATACAAAAAAAAAGTGAGCACTGTACATACAATTACAAAAAAAAACTCCAATACTGTACATATAAGCCAAACAAATCACTTTGGAATATTTACTCAAGTGAACTTTTTCACAAGAAGCTTTAAAATGTTTATCCAGCATACAAGTGAGATGAGGTAAAAGTCTTGTTCTTTTCGAACTGGTCACCTTAAAACGTTACAATAGGGAAATTCGACTCATAAATCGGTTTTATTTTATACTGTACACTGTTTCTTACACAACTGCAGGAATTATATCGGCCCCACACAAAAACAATTCACAATACAGTGTATGAATTAAGTCTGTTACACAGTACTTGGAACTCCTTCACACAAATGAGATTCTTTAGCAGGTTTCCAGAGCACATTTCAGTTCATAAGACTTCCAAGTAATTAACTAACTTGGTCAAGTCCAGAGAGCTTGACTCACAACAGGTGGACCATTCCACAACTGTTCCTTTGGGCAAAGTTCACAATTAAAAGCAGGCTGTGAACAGTGCCTAACAACAACAATAAAAATCAATTTATAATGAATATATTAATAAATCGGTTATTGCAAAACCAAAAACATAGATTGCTTTCAAGATATTAACCATCTTTTAACTCTACAATATGGGTTACTGGTATATCTTACTATAGCCCAGCAAGACAATTGTAATTAAACTGTTTGTTTTGGTTGTGCTCAGATGTTTGATGAAATGTGTTGCATTCAGTAAGCAACACCAAGCAACAGTAACGATTAGTTTCCATGGTTTTAAACATAAAACTTAATATTAAAGAATATTATAAGACTAGAAAACAGCAGTGTGGATTTATAGAAAGGTTTCAGAAACTGAAGAAAGCTCCTTTTTTGCGCAGTACTGCAATACAGTTTTGCCTTTTCAGATGTGTAAAAATGAAACACTTTCTGTTGACAAAAACATACTGAAATGTTTTTTCCTTATGTACTGTACAGGCATTGTATGTATTTTCTTTCTTTTTCTATTTTGTTCATTTTAAGGTAAATAATAAAATGTTATTCAGTATGTCTAATATTCCATATATTATTCCTTTGAGATTAAAAAAATTAAGATTTTGAAAGCCTACATCTGAAACCATCAAAACCTCAAAACACTGTACCAGCTGTAGTAGCCCCATCCATTATAAAAGTGTCACCCAAGAACATTTTTTCATGAAACACAGGTGATCTGTCCAAGCTGTTCATTTCACTTGTATGGCAACTTCAGATATGCTTTTTAAACACTGAAATAAATGAACTTGCAAAAATATGAAATATTTTGAAAATGCTGTACAGTATACGAAATGAAAAACTACAATAATCAGTATGCTGTATCAGCGGAAGTCAAAGCACTTCAGTGCATTGAGACAAGCGAATATGCATTCGCAATAACAAAACATAGCCAGGGCAGTGTTGCCAGCTTGAACTATCTACATACTGTAAATATCATGTTTTTGTTCTAAACCCACATGTTATTATTATGTCAGACACTTCACTGAAGTTAAAATTACAGTAAGGCTGAACACTGAATTACAGAACTGGAATAGTTTAATGTAGTGTAAGCATACTGTGGATATCTACCTGTAGGCTGTGTGTAAACTTTGGGTGTAGCCTTGCTGTATCTACACACTGTTAAAGAATAATTCAGACTAAATGGTTACATACTGTAAAAGAATAATGCAGACTGTAAGTGGTTAACAGGATCTGTAAGGTGCTAAGCCTCTTGCAAAATGTATTGGTAGGGTAGTTGAAAGTCGTGTGAGCTTATTTTTATATTTAAACATTTTTTTAAAAATTGTGCAAGTCAAAATTATTTTTTTTTTTAAATTGTTTCAGTCAAAAGGGGGGTTGTCTTCGATGCCGGGAAATACTGCAAATCATCATCAGGCTGAAAGATCCTTTATCAGAGTCTCTACAGATATGGCAATATATTATTGGATTCTGTTTTGTGTGTGACTCCGTTGTGCTAAACAGGTTAATGGGAAAAAGTTCAAGTTCAGTGTCTGTGTGAAATGTAGAGAGTGCTGGAAACTAGATTTGTTAGATGATAATAATCTAATCTTTATTTAATAAGTGTTAGGTATTTTGTTTAATGTATTATTGTAGATTTAGGGTTTATTCCAAATAGTATAAAGTATACAGGCAGTCCCCGGTTATCGGCGGGGGTTCCGTTCGATGGTGTGACGATGAGCGAAAATCTCCAATAACCAAAAATCAGTGATTTTCAGCACTTATCAACACTGATAACTGGAGATTGGTGACTCTGTTAGGTATGTATTAGCGTTGATAAGCGAAAATCAACGCATATCTGCGCCAAAAATCGCTGATTTTCGTCGCTAGACAAGCGCTGTAAAACCGGGTCATCGATAACTGAGCCTGCCGATACCCGGGGACTGCCTGTATGTGGATATTGTTGGAAGTTTCAGGAAACTTGATTATTTGAAAAAACTTTTGCACTTCTTATTGCAGATTCAGCTGAGGTTCTGTAAACTTGATGACAGTTGTGAGCAGAACGATTATTACCCAACCACTCATCAAGTTGCAATTAATCATCGTTTCATTATTTTGCCCGTAAGTTTTCTATTATTTAAATGCTGATATTTCACATACACAACACTGTTTCTTCAGTTTGTTTTGCACCTTTTACGAAAGGCCTTTAAAAACTTATCATTAATATTCCAATGTTTTCTCTTTTAAGGGTTTAGATACATTGCCTCGCGGTGCCATGCGGCCCATGGACATCACACATTTTTGCCAGCTAAGTTCTCAGGCTTGTAACTTTATAACGGTAAGAATAGTTTTTTCTGTGGTTTAATGTGATGCAGTTCTCATGATATTCTGATTTAATGGATTATGCATGGTAGCATATATCTTGGAACTAATTAATATTTATCCTTATAGATAAGGTGTTTAGAAAGTTGCAAGGTGTTTGTAAGTATTGTACAGAAATATACAAGCGAAGATTTACTGGGTCGCCTTGAAGAAAAACCTCATATTAAGGAAGACGATACTGTTTCTGAAAGTAAGTGATATTATTACATTTATTATATAAAGTGTATGTAATGAAATGGATTAAGGGATTTTATTGCAATATATTTACTCTGAATAGTAAAAAATTTGTATACAGTCAACATTATTAACATGGTGGCAGGGTGAATTATCCTTTATAATTAATAGGAATGCAAGAAATCTTATGTTTATTGACAAAATTATAGCAAAAAGTTGAGAAATTTCTGTTCTTGTTTTATATTTTGAACAAACCAAAGCAAAGTGAAATGATTGGCTTTCGAATGCTCTGTCCTGAAAAAGAAATTGACAGCAAGAACAAAAAATTATCCTTAAATAAGCCAGAATAGTTTTGGGTCCCCCATGAATCTCAAAGAATGGACGTCTATAGCTCTCTGCCTTTAAAGGAAAAGCAGAGACTGATACCACTTTGCATTTGTACTTTCCTTCCTGTAATTAGTGAATGACATGTTTGTTGATGGAGTTTTCAATTCTTCACATTTATCATTGATTTGCCTTTCAGTTAAGAAGAAGTTGCAAGATGACCAAGCAGATGATGGTATTGCAGCAGCAACTCTCCAGTTTTCGTTGCTCTGTCCCTTGAGCCGATTGCGTATCAAGCTACCTTGCCGAGCATCCACTTGCACTCACCTGCAGTGCTTTGATGCGGCAACTTACCTCAAGTTGAATGAATGTAAACCAAAGTGGTCGTGCCCAGTTTGCTATCAGCCTGCACTCTACAAGAATTTAGTGATTGATGGGTAAATATTTGTGAAGAATTTCCAAATGAAACTGCATTTATTTTGCAATGAATGTGGAACTGTTTCAAGCCACAAGGACAAACCTGTCTGAACAGTATCAGTGTCTGTACGTTTAGTGAAGTATCCTTATAGTTTAATTAAAATGCTTTTTAATGCATACAAGGTTAGTCAAGACTTCTAGGTCTAGTTCAGTTCAGATGATGAAACCAGTATAGATTAAAAATTATCTCTAAACTTTCATGATCAGTGACTGCAAAGTTTAGGTTATAATCCAGAAGTACCAGATGATATTATAACATTGGTGTATGATTTGTTTGCATCCAGTTGAAACAAATGCTTGTTTATAATTTGTAGCGAGTTAAAGTAGTTCCAGAATTATTACTGATGGTTGGGGAGTGAGTCGTCTAACATAAGAATTCACCCTTCATAGAGATAGAGGATCTTGTTACAGTGATGTAGAATACGGTAATTCTTTGATAATCCATACTTAGCACATTACCACATCTTTTTCCGATCATCCTCTTGACAGTACAATCCCATTACTTTTATTTAAGGTCGCCATCAAAGAAGGGTGAATTAGAAACTATGATGTTTTACAATGAAATGTGCATTTCTACAAAACCAATAATTATCAGATGACTTACCCCATGTAAATTGATTCAGTCATTTTTGCTTGTAGTATGTTGCAAGGAGAAAAGTCTCATTTTGCATCCCCAGCTCTCACTACCACTGGCCCGGAAGAAAAGGTGTTATTCCCCTGTGTGCCTTTTTTTTTGAAGTGGGTTTTACTGATCTGCTTTCCAGGGTTATTGCTGGGTTTCCCTGTTGATGTTATATGCCTTTAATTTTCATTCATATGTTTTTTCATTCATTCTGTTCACTTTGAGATGTGCTTATTGTATAGTGTCTTATCACCAAGCAACATTTTTTACATTTAGTAGATCACACTCTTGACACCATTGTTTCTTTTCATTCTTGTGATTACTGTAAAGTTGGCTTGCAGTTTTTACTTTGCTGAATTTTTTCCTTTGGTTAACATGGAAGCTTTGTGAGTGATTAAGCACTCACAGTTTAGTAAAACATAATCTCAAAGTTTCATTTAAATCATGATGTGTTCACTAAATTTCCATGTAAAATTATCATCTGTTAATCAACTGTAAGTTTAATGAAAAATGATCCCAAAATTTCACTGCATCGGCAATGTGTGAAAACTCTCCATGCACACGAACTATTGTAGTTAAAATGAGGGGAAGTCTACAAACCACTATTAAAACCACAAAATACCTTACCATTAGGTAGGCAAAAATAATATGCAGTAACGACCAGATGAGAATGAAACAGAACTGAAGGCAGCTGTTACTGTGAACTAACAAAACCAGGCAAATACATGAACCCCGAAAAGAAAAGGATAAAAAGAGGGAAAACTTACCCCACAAAGCCTCCATGTTAACCAAAGGAAAAAATTCAGCAAAGCAAAAACTGCAAGCCAACTTTACAGTCATCACAAGAATGAAAAGTAACAGTGGTGTCAAGAGTATGATCAACTAAATGGAAAAAAATATTGCTAAATCAAGGATTCGCTAGATTGGTATATGCTAAACTGAGGGATTGACTGTAGTTAATTAGCTCACTTTTTCTTTAATCGCTGTAGAAAAAGAATGCTGCTGTAGGTTGATTTCCGCTGTAAGTCGGTGTTTCGCCGTTATCGGCGCTTACGCCGCCATAACTTGATGTTGCATCAAGTTACGGTGCCATAACTTGTACAAAGCCATTAACTGTATGCCTATTCTTGCCGTTAACGCCATCAATGGTGCTTACAGCTCCATAAGGTCAAACCCGCCGTAAGTTGGTGACGCCCTGTATTTGCCTCCATTAATGGCCTTCATTCCTTCATCTTGACTACACAATGATACTTTCTTTACTAATACAAGTGTTGACCACCATTAATTAGGCAGTTTTAACTTGAAAGGTGTCATAGCTTGTGGATTTTTACAAAAGATAGGTGTATACGTATTTATGATCCAGTAACTTGTATCTATGACGTAGGAAAATTGCTGAGGATCTTTTCAAGCTTTGTAGTCACGCTAAAACTTCCATTTATAATGACTGTTGTTATTGTAATGTTTTTATTCTAGATTATTAGATTTTATGTTCAATTTTACAGGTACTTCAAAAAAGTAATAGACGATAATATAGATGCTGACAAAATTGAATTAAAACCTGATGGCACCTGGACCCTTGTGGATGGTGCGAGGAAAAAGTTAGCAAATGGAGTTGAGAAAGTAACAGAAAACTCAAGTAAAGATAAATCTATAGAAGATCCAGGAGACAAAACAGTCTATCTGGACAGTGACGATGATGCACCTGTTGAAGAAACGTCATCAAGACAAGAAAACAGGGCCAACTCAGGTAAGTTGACTGAGTTTCAAAGGTATACCTCAAGCAATATTAACATTAACGACCATACGTTATTTTTTAAAACACTAGTTTTTAAATATGAAAGCATGAGGTACTGAAAAACCAAATGGTTTCAGTACCATATCTTTAGACCAGACTTTCATAAATCATTACATTGTGTCTGGACATTAGGAGGTCTCAGATGTGGCTGTTTATGACATGGGTTTGTACAAAAAATTCCATTTTGTTTCATAGGATATTTCATATTTACATGATGTGTTGAATGGCAGACAGTGATTAAGAGAGTGAAGTTTAGGAGAGATGGTAGCTTGAGATCATTATAGTGACTTGCACTTAAATCAAGCAAGAAGTGAAGAGACCAGGGAAGTAAGATATGGAGCACTCTAGTTAACCCAGTTTGTATATAAATGCTAGTCTAAACAGGCAAAATAAGGCAACTGGTGCTGCAGTGGTATGATTCTCAGCTACCAGTCGGGAGGGCCAGGGTTCAAATCCCGCTGCTCACTGATGGCTCGGATTGCACCACTGCAAAAATCCGGCAGCCCATCAACCTAATGGTCCGAAAAAACCCGAGAGGTTCAGTAGGAGAACAGGTACCAGCCCTCAGGCTGGAAAGTTAAACAGTGGGCCTAGCA
Source organism: Macrobrachium rosenbergii (assembly GCF_040412425.1). Classification (NCBI taxonomy): domain Eukaryota; kingdom Metazoa; phylum Arthropoda; class Malacostraca; order Decapoda; family Palaemonidae; genus Macrobrachium; species Macrobrachium rosenbergii. The sequence goes on along the minus strand of NC_089753.1, from coordinate 31,143,662 downwards.
ACACCCTGGGCACATATCATAGGCATTGGGGAATGTCCCCCTTCTGGCTGTTGGCATAAGAAACGAAATCAGTGCCTGCCCTGTGAGCCCACAGAGCCCAGACTTTAACTTTAAGGGAATGATTGGGCATTTTTAGAAATACTGTATATGTAAATTCAGAAATGCACCTTGCTTTGTGATCTAGGATTGATGGAGCTGCTGAAACTAGATGGCTGGAATACTAGATTATTGTTTAGCGTTTTTGTGTAGCCTTTAATGTGTAAATTTCATCACTTCAAGAATGAGAAGACTATTACATGTTTCGCAAGATTAAAAAACATAGGATTTCAGGATACTGTTTAGTCTTTTTATTTCCTATTTTCAGATGCCCAGGTCGTGGTACCATGTCACCGCAATTCACCAGAAGTTGTTACACTTAGTGACGATGATTCTAATGGTGGAGACAGTCCTGAAGTAACGGGTTCAACCTACCCAACTTTCGAAAACCCTTCAGGAGCAGTGATTGCTGCAAGTGCTCCAAATGCTGGACTTAATATACAAGATGATCTTAGTTACTTTGATAACTTGTTACAAGGTATAATAGAAAAAGCTAATCGGCAAAAATTTGCTGAAACATACAATAACTTTCATCCAATAGACCATTCCAGTCATTTATACATCCCCTTGACAAGAACTCCAATTCCTACGTTACCTAGTAGTATAACAGTTACCTGTAGGAGTAATAATGAGCTTAGGTCCAACTCGGGTAATCGTTCACGTAGAAGCAATTCCAGTAAAGGAACACAACATAAATCACGCAGTGTCTCAAAGGCCAGTAACTCAAAAAGAAAGAAAATGTCTAAGGATTCTCAAAAGAATTCAAAGAAAAATTCAAGTGACGTGGTTAAGCGTAAGAGGAGAAGAATCCTTAGTGTATCGTCGGATAGTAGCGACTCGAATTGTGAATCCAGGAAAAAATCGAAGTCCAAGCCTGCGCGTAAAGAGGCAGGAAAACAAAAGTCCAAGTGTAAAAAACCAACCAGTGACACCTCAGAAGGTGATAAGTCCAGTTCTTCTTCCACGTCGTCAAAGTCTTCTAACAGCAGTGTAAATTTAATCACCTCCAGTGATGGCTCTGGCTCTGGCTCTGACTCTGACACCAGTAGTAACAGCAGTAGTTCATCACCTGATGAATCGGAGAACTCGGACGACTCCTTCACTGTAAAAGGTACGCTTTTTCTCTTTTGCCCTTCGTCACATCAAATATTTGTAATGAATGCCCCAGTAATTTTGTATTACTTCTTTCTAGATATAAATTTGGAATTTATAGCTATTTCATTTACCTTTTGGTTGGGTGTAGTGTTGTTTTGTAGCTTTTGTTCTCATTTTGACCATCCTTATCAGCTCTTTCAAGATAGGCATCTTCTCTCTACCTGTCACACTTGTTTGTGATACAGGAAGATGTACAGTAATGGATTTTTTCAAGATGTTTTAAAAAGTAAAAAAATAAATATATCGTTATGTATTAAACATTTCAGAATCATATTTCCAAGTATGAGTGTTTATAAAGTGAGTCGATGTCTAGCTAACAGCTGGTCTGAAGTCCAGGCAAATTTAATTAATTTATTTCATCTTCAGTTTTTCCTTTACTGTACACTGCACAGTGTAGTGCATATGATTTGCTTATGAAATAAATCCAATTGTATTCTTATAAAATATTTGTATAACGTAAATAATATGCGACCCCTGTTTTACAGATGTACAGGATCAAGTCGAAGAGTCCTCCAGAGTGCTGAGGAGTGCATTACGAAGGCAAACAAGAAAGAAGTAACATGACATAAGGGATTTATTTTTGTACTTGCTCACCCACTTCATAAATGTATGTCCATTTTCTTATTTGCAGTAAACGTTTTGTTCCTTATGAATGTTTTAATGGGAGTGAATGTCTGAGAATGTAATCTAATATAGGACGTACAGTACATGACATTTTGGTAGAGGAGGTGAATGAATTGGCAACTCTCAAGAAGGCTTTATAGTCACTATATATGCTGAGACACTATTTAGTAGCTGTAGCTGGAGTACAGTATTCAAGATCACAATGTGCCTACATGTACTAAGGAAAAAAATAGAGATTTTCTGTGAAAGTAATTGCCAATAAAGCATGCAAGTATGTGTAGGGTCAATTAGTCAACTCAACCTTTGTGAAGAATTTAGCAGTGTTTCCTTCAGAAATGTTATCTTTGGTAAATGACTTGTGTCATTTTCATGTTTTTATGGTCCAGAACTTTATGGAGAAAAGGTCTCTACAGAAAAAAAATTGGAGGATTTTCAAATCTTATATTTTCTTTCCTCCGTGTGTGTATGTTCAGATATTTTGATTCGTACAGCCACAGAGATAGCACTATACTAGCAAGGACATTGGAACAGCAGCATCATATGAAGTTAATATAGCTTGATTTTAAATTCTTGAAGTTATTATAGTCTTGAATCTAGGAAGGTAAGGTGATTATCATGTTGTTGATGTATTCATGAATGGTGAGTAAAATTTTCAAGGAGTTAAGTCAGGGTACTCATGACTATTTAGTGAGTTTTTTGAGGCTTAGTTTCAACAGATTTCTTAACATAGCGAGTCATTTTTCTGTACCTGTTGGAAGCCATTTTCATTTAGATGACATATTAAAAAAAATGTTTGTTAATGAAATTTCACTGGAAAGTTAGGTTTAAAAAGATTGACGTCAGTGCTCAGAGATAACTTGAAGTTAAACCCAAAATGGTATAAAGCTTTTCATCCATTATTTGAATTTCATGATTTTTCGTTTTTCAATCAAGGTATAATTTTTTAGTTTTATATAATAAAGTTCTATTCCAGGGTATTAAAAATTAAAATTTTTGGTGAAATATGGTCATTTCATAAAGTCCCTTACACTTATTTTTTTGACAGTGAATCAAGATGCAGATTACCGACTTTCCCAAAGATACAGTACATTCCAGACGTATTTCTTCTTCATTATTTGTTATCTGTTTGTCATAGAGTGGAAGGCATTACACATTGTACGTGTATGGAAGTTGACTAATAACCTGAGATGCAGAGAACTGAATATGAGAATTTCCTAAATTTTATAAAAGCTACAGTTTGCAGGATAAAATGCGTGATCACGCATGCATAAAATGAAAATGATTACAGCTTCCTAGATTATCTTTACAGGGTTGTATTAACTTAAACACTGAATCAAGTGTTACTTAAGATTCAGTGGCTTATGTTCAGTCATTTTAATCATTCCTTTGTCACAGTCAGATATCTTTTGATGTTTATAAATTTAAGATATCCTAAATATGAGTGATGAAGGATTTACTGTAATTCGAATTAGCTGCACAGTCCTATGTATGCACCCATGCAATATACAGACCCTATATTTTGCTTATGCTTATTGCCCAGAAAGGTAGTTTAGTAAAGTTCTTCGGTAGATGAAAGAAAAGAAATTGTTCCCAGGGATGGGTGTTCACTGCTGCTATAAAAATCCCCTTCAACCAGTGTGTTATCTCAACTAGACTGGGAGCAAGTGGGATGGTTTAGCTAGTGGTGGATATTCTTTGTTATAGCCTGAAATAATGGTTTCATTTTGGACTGAATGACCTCATAGGTCCCATTGCTTGGCCTTCGGCCTGAATTTTAAATTCCGTTCCATTCCATTCAATTTATCACTGTATAGGTAGGTAAAAGTAAATGATTTTCAGTGTTTCAAAATGTGCTGTGACAAGAAAGGTTTATTGATATTACTGTTTACCAGTGAAAATTCACATATCCCCAAGGCTGAAGGTGACGCTGTGTTTCGTCTGTGTAAAATGTCAGTGCCAAAACAACGAGTCATTTCTCATCTACAACATGTAGACAATAAACTACTAGATTTTTTTGCTAAATTTTGGTTTTAATATTCAACTGATGATTCATGCAAACTCAGAAGTAAACACAAAATGTTACTTTAGCTAGATTAAGTTACAAAGTGTTGGACAACAAATAGCTTCAGGCCATCAAAAAATGTGCTTCCAAATTATGGTAGTCAGTTTTTATATTTAGCATTATTTTGATTTGTAATTATCCAATATTGTAATTTATAACATATTTTACTCTGGGGGTCATTTGAGTATACTATTGTGTCAAACAGTGGTGTTTAGGTGTTAGTCTACAGGAAGTCCCCGGTTTTCGACGATCTGGTTTTATGGGGCTTGTTTAGCGACTACGATAACTGGATTTTCGGTGCTGATATGCGCCGATTTCCGGATGTCGGTGCCAGTCCCTGGTTATTGGCGCCGATAACGGGATCGGCATTATCATCTCCGATTTATGGTTATCGTCACACTGTCGGGAACAGAGCCCCCACCGATAACCGGGGCTGCCTGTATACAAATCTCTCATGCAACCTTTCCAAATAATTTTTATCCTAATTTTAGGGGCCATGTCATACACAAGATACAAAATTTGTGTACTGTTGGCCACAGTTAGGCTGTTACGTGGACAATATTCATTTGCATAATTCAAATACATTAGTACAATTGTATAAAAAAACTAATAATGTTGATAAAACTTTTGCTATACAGTGGACCCCTGCCTATTTGTGGCTTCACCTATTGCGGGTTTTTCTGAGGAACGTATATACACATTCGCAGAAAATTCGCCTATTTGCTGTATTTTTCATAGAGAAATATTTACTAATTACTGTATTTTCATATCATTTTTGTGACTAAATGCGCTATTTCTGATAAAGCTATTAAAATACTCAGGCATATTTTTAAAGGGGTGTTTTGGTGTTTGAACCATCAAAATGGGCAGTTATAAGCATTTTTAAGAGGGGTGTAAAGTATTCACGGATTTTAGCGATTTGGGGGCGGTTGTGGTATGCATCCCTTGCGAATACAGGGGGTCGACTACTTACTGTATCCAGTTATATTGCATGTGTTGCCATCGTATGAAATATGAACATTGCCATCAAGTGCCATTTGCATTCTGACGTTGACATTCTCAAACATATCAGCTTATTTAGTTTTACTGAAATCATTGCCAAATAATAGCCAAGTATTACATACACTTGCTGCTGTTTGTTGCTAAATGAAAAATAATGGCTTTTTTTTTTGTAAGTTAATAGAACTGGATTAAAATTTGTATTTTTACTTATGGAAGTACTTAGGAGAACTAACAAGTTGACAACTGTCAAATAACTTAATAAACATGGGAAGATAATGGTAATTAATATTGACAGACAGCTGTTTCTTGATTTGGTTGTTTATGTCAGTACTTGCCGTTGTTTATGCCAGTGTTTTGTATGAATAGTCGAGTGATTGTTAATTACAAAAAATAATAATGAATTGTTAGACAAGTTAACACTGTGATGTAATGAATTTTCAGTGGAATCTACCAAAACTGAGACAAGCATAGTAAGCCTAAGTTAGTATAATCTACCAAAAATGAACCTTGCTCTTAAGCACAACCTAGTGTAATTGAAAATGCAACTCACATGATACGTGAGTTATATGATGAAGTCATGCTCTCAGGAGAACATTAGGGAGTTGCATGATACATTAGATTGGAAGATTCCCGTGTATTTTTGGTACCCCTGGTAACCCTAACCACGAGGGTATTGGATGCAGGGTGATTTTTAAAGGGTTTTTGTTTTTGGAAAAAAGTGTCTTGGTACTTGGTAGTAGAGATAACATTATACCATGATTGTTTGCAACTTTGGTGGAAGTATGAAACAGTTCTGACAGATGGAGGGACTGCGTTCAAGAAGACGTGAGAGACAAAGGAATGGACAAAAGGATGTAAGATAGAAATGCCAAGAAAAGGCCTATCAATATCAATTACCCCAACTAAGGATTAAGCTGAGAAGATGGTGATGCAGTTTTGCATTACCAAGGTTTTTACTATTAGTGATGCTCATATGGTATTCATTTTTAATTACCATGTATTTTCCACTCCTATTTTGAAGCAAATTCACTGTGATGTGAATATTTGCACAAAGATATTCTTTTGATACAGGGTTCTAGGTGCTGTAGCATTATTGTTGCCATCTTTTCATCAAGAAGGGAAGATACTGCAATCTAACAAGTATTGCTGTGACTTGCAAAACTACTAATGGCTGTTACATGTTTTTATGTTGATTTTATGTCCCAGGGAAGTCATAGCTTTCTTGATACAAGAGTTACTTGTTTTTGTTTGCTATAGTATTATTTGTGGTCCTGTACATGCAAGCTTTATCCACATTCCTCATGATCCTAGTTAGGCTACCTGTTGTTAGTAGAGGCAGGTGAGTGATTGAGGACAGAACAGTAGGATGACCTTCAAGTATGTGATTCTGAAGATGTTTAGTTAATTTCCTTTTGCAACTAGCAGACCAAGGTTAATGAGTCCAGTCAAGAGAATATTAGGTTTTTTTCAGAGTATTCCATGTTTTGATCAAAGGATGGTACCAGAGTGACTAGTAAGGTAACAAGATCGAGGCAAATAACACTTTTCATACGTACAAACACTAATCACAGTGACCAAGAGAATCATGCAGATGGTTCATGTGTAACTGTAGGGGGGAGACATAAATTACAACAGCCTGGAACATATAGGAGACACTAATTTCAGACACAGTTGGGACACTGCACGCTATCACAGCTCAGATGGAGACACGAGTTTCGATCATTGGAAGCATAAAGAGGAGACGCAAGTAATCAACTCGGCCAAAGCATTCATGCTTCAGATCAAGGCAACAGGCCTGGATGCTTAAAAAGCCTACCTTTGTAGTAAAACTAAGACTACAGTCATGAGAATGCATTTTGTAGAAACATTATCGGACCCATAGAAGAGACCTGTCCAGGAACAAGACTAGACTTACAGAAGAGACACCAGATACATCAAGTGAAGCCTGTCCTGCACCAAGAACACATGAGAGATGAGGATGCCTCTGTGTCTGAGACAGGCTAAAAAGAGAGGTTCTGAATTGCTATGTTTTTATGGAGTGAACAGCCACAAGAACTCGGGACCTGTTGAACTCACATACACTCTTAGACTGTTGTGAAAGCCTACGAGCATGGCTTATTCTGTACCCATTACTCAGTAAGTGATAATGCTCCTGTTGAATTTTAATATAATAGAATGAGAATGGTAGGCTGGATTGATGGCAGAATTATGTTTAAATAATGAGTCAGTCAATAATTCCACTGCTGCACAAGTATAGGACTTAAGCAATAACTGGCACCGTATAATAGTGCAATAATTTTCTTTTATGTCATCTATACTCATGATAAAAGCAACCTATGGCAATAACTGGCACTGTTTAAAAGTCAACTTTTCTAGGCTTTGTGAACTTTGTTTTGCAATTTGAATCTTTGTCAAAGTAGTTTCTCCAAAGTTGTATCTCCCATCACAGTTTCAAAACTTATTTCTCCAAAGTTGTATCTCCCCATCATAGTTTCAAAACTAACTTTTATTTCTCACTTGCCCTTTAAATCTCTTCTTACTACAGGCAGTCCTTGCTTATCAGCGGCGTCGGTTAACTGCGGTCCAGTTTTATGGCGCTTGGCTAACGACGTTGTTAACCAGATTTTCAGTGACAGTAAGTGATTTTCGGTGTCAGTAAAAGGTTTATCGGCGTTAGTAAGCGGTTTATCGGTGTCTGTAAGCATTTGGCAATGATAAGCGGTTTATTGGGGCTTACAACATAGTAAATGCCATTTATTTCCATAATTATCAGCGATTTTCGGCTAGTGGCGCTCGGCCAGGAACAGAACTCCCGCCGTTAACCGGGGACTGCCTGAGATACTTCTGACTGGTACTTTAATCACTGTATCCATTAACATTTTCCAAAAATTTTTGCCCTTCCTCCAGGCTCTGGTTTTGGTATACATATTGAAAGCACACTTATTTCCTTCTTCTCGCAGATAATTTTTATCTTTATTATCCCTTAATGTAGTTGCCTCCCGTATGTCACATCTAATGCCATTTCATGGATTAGGGTGACCATTTTTATTTTTGTCTCACTGCCATTCCACTTATGATTGTGCTGTTACTACTTGTATCTTACCTTTATGCATCATTTGTTTATATTCATTCTTGCCAACATCACCACCCAACTTCTACCATTGCTCCAACATTTACTGTACTGCCATTGGGCGAGAATTATCACGGTAATCTTTCAACGTACCAGACATCTTTACATTCCAGCTACATCATTGTGGTGGTTCACTGCTTGGCTATCAAATTGAAAGCATTGCATTTTGAAAGTCTTCCTGTTCTTCCCAGCTTAATCCTTATTTTGGATTGCCGTTTTCAATTATCTTTTTCCAGGAGTTTCTATATTTCTGCTCAGTAATATTCTCCCCACTGAGTTACATTCCTAGTGTTAGTCAGAAAGATTTGTTATAAATTTGGTGGAAAATGGAGTAAGACAAAGTTAAGGAAGTTGAACTGCTTTGTGGGAAGAGTAAAAAGAACTAGGAAAAGAGAAAGTCGTGAAGGAATGCAGCTTGACCCAGGGCTGATGTAGAAACCTTTATGGGCTGACTATAGTGTGCTGTACACTACAGGCAGCCCAAAAGTGTGCCTGTAGTGTAGACACACTTTGGGGCTGCCTGTGTGAAGGCACCACATAAGTAAACCCCCACCCCCTTCCTCAATTGTAATTGGCCAATAAAGGATGGCAAACTAATATACTGCCTGCCTACCACCAAGTTGAAAAAATCATTATATTGTAATCATAGGGTGTGTATATGGTGTATAAAAACTTAATTTTTTACAATAATTACTTCATCTTGATGCTTTAGTGGTATGATGCTGTTGCTAGAATGGTTTAAGAATTCTTCCATCCATTGAAGTAATCAGCTTAACACCTTTCTTAATGTTAGGCATAAGTAAAATAAAGGATTTGTATTTATGGAACATGTAATTTGGTAGAAATTTTTAAGTTCTCTCGTAAACTTTCCCAGGTTTTGTCTGATAAGATATTATTGCGTGGAGACAGGAAGAGAAATGCAAATTTCTGTGACCATAAAAAATTGTTAAATTGCTTTTCATAACTGTTCTCTATAAAAAAATCCAGGGAAATCTTTTCAAGTTCATATTAATGGAATTTTGTATACTTTATACTTTATGTACGATTACCATGCAACAAAGTGTGGCACTTATTGGATGTACATTCTTATGTGTTGTACATAGTTTTTTGTGTGATTGTTTTTCTTTTCAATAGACATAAAATATAAATATATTTTTTATTATCTTTTGTGATTGTGGCCATCTTATGCAAATAACCTCAATTACTCAAAGTGGAGGTAAGTGATGAAATGGTTTTAGCATTTTTACTAATCAGCACTTAACATTACAAGATTCACATTCAAGCACTGGCTCCTCAAAATGAATGTAACATAAGAAAATAATGCGTAGATTAATGTTAGTACAATTACAAAGGGCCACAAAGAATGCTCCTCTGCTTTTAAGCACTGAATTGTGCGTAAAGCACTGGGACATTGATTTGTCGTGGAAGGAGTGAAGTTCACCTCACTGTGAGAGTTCTGTTATGCTTAATTTAGAAAGGATAAATAGAAAGTACCACATATTAAATGATGTAATGCTTGATAATACTGTTACCTGTGACACTTCCGTTTATCCTTTTGTCCATTCATCCAGTAAGGTTTAAGTTTTTTGAAGCTATAATTTTAAAATTCTGGAAGGCAAAGACGTAAAATTTTCTGCATATCATCTATAGGGATTCTACGTTTTGTATGATGGATCCAGTGGGTAATGGTCATACTTATTAGGTGAAAGGTCAAACAGGAAATTAAACTTATCCATAACTATTAATACAAGACAAACACACATTTGTCATGCACACTCCATTAATGAAGCCCGTGTTCTGTGAAGTCAGAGTTGTACTTGAAAGGTCAAAGTTCAAATAGGAGTTCATCACCAGAAAATATATTTTGCATAGGTCTCATTGCTTGTGCCAAGTTCATAGCATCAAAGAATGTTGGAGGTCTCTAGGCCCGAGGTCTCACCAGGCTTGACCGTGGACTGCATTGTTGTAGAATTGGATTTGGGCTCGTGCATTCCAGCCTCAGGAATTTCAGGCCAAGCTAATCTCAATACCATGAAATTTTGTTCCTGATTTATATATGTTTACTCTCATTGTTTACTGCATTTAAAAAAATTTTCATAAAACTTTATACATTACTTATAAATGTTTGTCAGACTGATTGAGTTATTGTAACAAATCTTTTGAAAGAGAATATATTCCCCTTTCTGCTGTTATTCTGGAATGTATTATCCTGAAAAATAATTATTTGAAGGTTGGTTTCATGTGGTGGTATATAGTGCTGTTAAGGTATTGACTTATCGAAAGGCCGGGACATTTTTTAATCAACCGCTATTAATTCTTAAGAAGCTACGAGGGCTGCGCCACACGTTTCAGTTTTTGGATTTTTTCAGATTTCAGAACTGAAGCTTGCTCCTTAAATACACAAGCACAGTTTATTTCCAACAAAAACATTCTGTGAAACTAAAAAAATATACATAGAACCATAATTTGCATATATGCTCCTGTATCTTCTGATCTCTTGTATCATGCGATCTTTAAAACTTCGTCCAAAACCATTATTTCATCATATACATTGTGTATAGTGCAAGGTGTATTTACAGTAGATTGCAATAGGCTAAGCTATCTATGCCTGTCTCGGTTTTGTAGATACCATTGATAATGCATAGTATATCTGAGTTAGCTTGTAACTAATAAATAGGCCTAAGAGCCAAAGTTCATTAGGTTAAATGGGAATCTTCATACAATAAATGAGGCTTACCAGCAGTAGCCTGTGTGTTCTAAGAACAGTTGTTGGCTGTTGTTGATTCATTTATGGATGAGTTGCTTGCAACATCTTTGACTTCTGCTTCATCTCCTCCCTGCTACTTTCTGTGATACGTAACATTTCATCCTTACTTTGAAGTGATAACTCCCTACGCCCCATTAGTGCTGCCAGCTGTGCACTTGACTGCACGTGTGTGACCATTCTCTTGGCCTTGACAGCTGTTTTGGCTGTGGCTGCTGCTATATTTTCAGCCTTGATAGTGCCAGCTGCATGAGAGTCAGTTGTGTTTTCATCTGTTGCTGCTGCAGGATCTTGCTTGGAAAATATTACTGTTCCTGTTCACCCATCTCCAGTAGTGCCTCAAGGATACATCCCTCCCAAGAATTTCCTAAAACCCTGTCATGAGGTTGCGTGGTCATGTCTCGAGTTGTTACCCAAGGTCATTGCACGTGGAGCTGATCCGAGTCCTCTCCATCTTGACAGTGGTCTCATTACTAATTAACTCATGATTGCCATGAACCCCCTCCCAAGCAGGATTCCTATTCTACTTGCCAAGTCTAACTTTTATCTGCCAATAACTGAGAGTTGTACCATTCTCTGATTGTCTTCTCTTCAGAAGTGTCCTCAAGCAGCGTTTCTTCTTAAACATGTTGCTGCACTTCTTCGCTCTTTGCTTGTCCTTTGACTCCATCTTGCCCATCAACTAGTATGGCCTCTTGGCAGACTAGTATATCTGGCACTCCTCAAACTTGTAAGAAACTAGATTCAATTCATTCAAGGCTAGTGAGCTGCTAATTGAAGGCTCAGATGAGGATACTCTGGAGGATTTGCAGGCACTCCAGGATGATACTTCCCTTGTAGAAATCCTTCATTGGATATATATTTTTTGTAGACAGCCTTTCCTAGCTGTTGTGTGATGTCTTTGTTACTGCTTTGCGCGATGACCCTAAGTGTTAGGATGACAGACATTCAGGCTATCTTTGCCCAAGTCATTGGCGTCAATTTGCAGGGATCTCATGACTGCCCAAGGCATGCTCCACATTGCTTTCCTTTGCCATATCAGCAGCCATGCAAGTTGTGCAGATCCAAGGCTGCTCTTCAAAAACTTTGGTTACCTTCTTTTTCCCAGGAGACTATTGCTAAGGATGCTCCTGGTTTGATCCTGTGGAGACAGCAGTAGAGATGGACACTTGTGATAGGGCCTTGAAAGTCTGGCATTGTTAAACTGGCAAGGGTTGCTTATTTCAAGAGTAATTCATTGTACAGAAACTGAGTGACCTTTTGGATAATAGAGTGGAGACCAAAGAATTTGGTAGGATAATTTTCACTAATGAACATTTAGCACCTGGAATTTTTTTTTTTTTTCCTTTCTCATACAAGCCCATCCATCACATACTCCTTTGTGTACGGTCCATGTGTCCCCTGACATGTGTACAGTACTCCTAGGCATGACATGTGTACAATACTCCTATGTCTTGTAGGCAGAAGAGTAGCTAATAAAACAGACTTAACTCATGCGCGCATTTGACCAGCTGATAGGTAAGTTATCCTATTTTTTTGTTTACTATGGATATGACCCGGCAAAAATAAGGGGATGTGAGATGATTATTTAAACTTTATTTAAGGGTCTTCACAAAAAGAATATGCCTGAAGGATTGCCTGCTTCAGTCAGAAGTGCATGGTCGTCTTGAAAACATTTTTCATACACTGGTGTGTCGACCTTAAAAGTCAGGAGTCATACCTCTAATACATCTTGTCTTCTTCAGGTATAAGCAGACGGCTCTTGCTGGAATGAACATAAGTACTTGGAATTGACAGACATCACAGCTGGCATGGAAATGGTGCAATCTTGACTACTTGTAGCCAGAGTCTGGCAAACAGGCTGGGAGCCATGGACAAAACCTCAGGAAACCAACTTCTAGTACATGGAACTTCCTGGCAGAGCATGTAGGTTGTTCAGTTGCCTACACGGTGCTAATGTTAGCAGGATAGCAGTTTCTGTAAACACGCACTAACGGAAATCCTCTGCAGTCAGTTAATGAGATGACCTGATAAGACTGGAAAACCAAGGAGAGGTACAACTTATGTGGCTGGACTGACATGTGAGGTAATCACTTCAGTGTTTCAGAATTGTACCACTTAAATGAGGCCTCTAGATTACAGGAAATGACCACTTCTGAGGTACATACAAAGGAGTAAATCTGTGATAACATAAAAAAAAGTGTTGATCAAACCAATTTCCCTGACTAGCACCATCTGTACATCCAGTCTACATTCCCTGGTAGAGGCTGCTCAAGACTTGTCCTCTTGGTTGGTAGGTTTCAGGTATGATCCTCCCAAGACTGAAGGTGGTCAGTAAGCTAGTCCTGCTCTGGCCAAAGGGTGGTGCAGCCAGCAACATGTTGGTGCTCTTGGAGCTCAGACCTTGGCTAGTATATGCCTGATCAGCCTGAAAAAAGGTTATCCATAAACATATATGGTTTCTCAGGTGTGAAGAATACTGTCCAGTTTCCAGGCGTTTGGATCCAGTTTGTGCAAAAATTGGGAGTTAATGGCTCAGGCTCACTGCAAAAATAGTCCATGTCTAATGTCTAGCAAGTTAAACTTGTGGAACGTCACAGGCTTGTGGATACAGAAACCATTCTGATGGTAGTACCTACTTCCCTATGCTAAAGTCAGCTGCAATGATGATCATTGCATTCTGCCTTCTTGGTACAAACCTAGAGATAATGTAAACTGCAATACAGGGTGGGAACTTTCATTTTTTGATGCAGCAAGTGCTTAGCTGAGAGCACCACCTCTCATTTTATGAAGTTGAAGTGCCACTTCATGTCTGCTGACCTAGGAGGTTGGCATTTTCATGTGTTGATGCATCAACATCTGTTAATAGAGTAGTTTAGCCATGGAACAAGAATGCCTAATCCAAGTGACCTGGAAAATGTGACCTATTCAGTTCTGTTGGTGGTGTAAAGGACGTCCCGTCTCTGACAGGCAGTTTGATGGAAGGTAATTTTTTGTTAATGGAATTTCATGGCTTGTTTTTATTGTACTGATCTTTACTTGCAAAACAAAAGTTTGCTTCAACAGTCCAGATCACATTCAGCACTTGAAGCAGAACTTAAAACCTCGTTTGACCACAGGTGAAGAGGAAAGCTTGGAACTCCCCCCCTTTCATGCTTGATGGAAAATCAAATTCATATCTTGGTCTATTGATGATGTCAAAGAAAAATGTCTCTGCACAAAGAAAGGTTTTGGCTAGATTTGATATAGCAATACAAAAATGAAGAAAATCAGACTTAGTTGCCTTTGATGCTCATTATCCATACAGGAAGGAGACGAGTCTGCTATGCATCTTTCCTTTTGATACGTTATTTTTATGAAATGTGTATTGTAAATAGTAAAACCACTCCAATTTCCATAACCAATATTTATGATTAAGCTATGTAAATACAATATTAAAAATATATACACCTTCAATTTTCAGCAATATCACCAAAACATTTGTAGTTTCATGTCTATTACATATAGCCATATGACAACTATTTTAATGAGATTATTCTTAGTTTTCAAAGTAAACTGAAACAGATCTCACTTGGGCATGTCCTCAAAAGGAGTTGTAATGTTTTAGGACTTGTAAACTGGAAACTACACTATATACTTTGTTTTCTCAAGATTTTAGACCTTTCGAAAACTTTTCCTCAATAACATGATTTGAAATTGAATTTCAATTATAAATTGATGTACAACAAAACTGTAAATAAAACTCTTGAAGGGTCTTTTGGTGCTCCACAAGTCATTTGTGCTAAAACATATCACTCCTTGAGAATCTGTGCTAAAATATAATTATCACTCCTTGAGAATCTGAAAGTTGGGAGTGAGAATGTGTGCTATAATTATCACTCCTTGAGAATCTCAAGTTATATCAAACATATCAGTAGCAGTCTTAAATACAGACGGTAATTTTCATTTCGAAAAACAAAAAGCTTTTCACTGTCATATATAAAATGCACACTCTACCTGAGAAATAAATTAATTGCAAGGATGCTTCAAATAAAAAAAAAACTTCCCAAGCACAACTAGCGAAGGACTACATGGTAAAATATCACAAAATACTGAATAATTCTTCATGAAAATTCAGAAAACAAAAATATTCTAAATTTCAACAATTCAATTCAAAATTTGTACAACTGCAAACAAATGTGCTTGTGCATAAATTCTATAAACTATCCCTTCACATCTAGTTAGTTTGTTCAAAAATCAGCTTTACAAAGCAACTAAATTACAACTCCAGTATTCTATTAATGCAAACAAAATCTGGAGTCCAATCAACTGGGATCATTTGATGAAAGGATTAAATATCCTACATGATGATATTGAACCACCAAGAGATTAAGAAAACCACAAAACCAAGACTTATAATGGTCAATTCTGTTCAGTTTTGACCAGGGGTAATGAATATATTAAATTGAGCAGATATACATAACTTTGACCAAATAACTATGAAAATGCCTGCAAGTCGACTACAGAAATCAATCAATGCTCAGGAAAACCTAGTGTTAATAATCCTGACAATTATCTTCGCTATGTAAGCACACTTTAGTGAATTTAAATCATGTGTTTAATGGTTATATATTTTTTTTTACCAATATAGAATGATTATGGACAGATTTCAAAGGAACATTATATTATATACAGTTTCTGAGAGGAATATATACAATACAATAAATTTTTACACATTCAAGTTTTTTACAAGCTGCAACACGCCAATATTTGATCACCACACACTGAAGACGTTATGTACATTTTTAGATTGCAGGCTTAAATTACTGGCATTAATTACAGTCCTCACCTAAAGGGAGATATCTGATAAACCAAAATAAACGTCTGGCCACACTTGAACACAACCTGTCATCCTTTTTGAACACATTCTATATCAAGAAATATTAACTATGTTATGGAAAGGACAAAGCAAACTGATATTAACATTATTTTGCAATGTGTTGCATACCACTACTTTGGCAATTAACTATCTCTACTATACCATAGTCCTATTCCTCTTGATTTTTATTTTCTAAAAATATTTTTATGAAAGTAAATACATCATTATAACTAGATAAACTATTAAATCTACATAAACCGTCATTTAAGGATGGGGCGAGTCTACCTTTGCAGTTTGTAATCCAAGCCACTGCATTTACATTCAGAATTCTGTAGACTCTAACAACACACTATTCCAAAGAACTCAAAAACCAACATTTTACTTTTAGGAAGTCCAAATATCACAAGAAATATTTGAAAAGCTTATAACGGATGATAAACTTGTGTTCCATTCCAATGTCATGGTCAAAAATGATTCAAATAATTACCTTAACAACCAACTAAAGAGAATCAAAGTATATTAATGAAGTGCTTTAGCTGTGGTATACAACCCAAAACTTAATTCCCAAATTAATGTTTCAGTCCTTGTTCACAAAAATATTGGTTTACAGGTGAAATTTATTCTTGGAAAACTTAATCCGAAGCAAATGAAAGAAAATTAAAACTTAAATGACAAACTCTTCAACAGTCTTCCAAAGGATGGTATTTGTGTGATGGTGATGGTTGCAAAGCTGTCACAGTGTAAACATGGAGGTTGGTGGCTGTGTAACTACCCTCTTGTAAGAACATTGATGACGCCATCAGTAAAACAATCTGAAAATACAGGAATTTATTCATAAACCTTCAAATATTTCTCTAAAGGCAAATTAAGGAGGTGAAAAAGGCAAATACTAAGCACATCATAATCCAAAATTAAAATGAAAGGTTACTATACAACTTATGACTGTGTATTCTAAGAATACCAGTACAATTACTACTGCTATTGACACTTTTTACTCTACTAATGATAACAACTTAGTTTTGTTATTCAGTATAAAATTCCCATCTGAAGAACTGCCATTCGAAACATCCCCAGGAGGCTTTCAACTCCACAAATATGCTAATGTATCTGGTAGGATCTTTGCAGTACCTCAACTTTTTATTTATTCTCCACAGCCCTCCACACACTGGTTTACTGTGAAGCTTCTTGCATGCTGGTACTGTATTTGGAAATTACTATAAAGAAGCCAAATAGTATTTAGAAATTACTATAAAGACAACATATTTTGGCATGTTCCGGCATTATTAATAAATACTTTTATCACAAAAAAATCTGTTCAATGAAAATCATAGAGTAGAACAACACAACCTGAGATAATGTCCTTCCTGATGAAAAATTGAACTAAAACCAACACAATGAGGCTTTCAGTTGCCATTAAGAGAATAATTCTCAAAGAAATTGCAGTACAACTTACAAGAGCAACATGCATAGCACATACAGGTAGCCAGACTCCCTTGCTGAGACTGTGGTAATCCAAGCTGATATTTGATATGACAGTAGGAAGACATCCCTGAAAAAGCAAAAGTAAATTAATTATTATACTTGCAAGTTTAGCCTGTGTACCCTGTACTTGGTAGTAGTGATGAAAAATGTACCTAAAACATGCCCACAATTGCAGTGTACGTTCTTGACCAAATGTTGAGACACTTTGAATTGATCAGAAGTATGCAAGAATACAATTAACAACTAACTGTGAGATGCAAATGCCATGGTAGCTGTGCATTTTTGTTACCATGGGACATACTGGATGAAGTGGAAAGTGTGCTAGTTACTGGTAAATAAAAATTTCCCATAGTAGAGAGAGCAAGACTTGTGACTGGTACATAAGGCCCACACTACTCTGCTGAGCAGAAACTGCTGCATAAAATACCACTGACAATATAGAAATTCTGAGGTGCACTGATTACAGAATGTCAAGAATTATAAACAGAGAATAGTGGGGAGGCTGTGTTACAATTGAAGATGTGGGAGAGAGATGTGTTCAGAAGTCAGAACATACAAAGAAATCTCTTCAGACTGAGATGGTTTGGACATATGAGGAGGAGGTGAGGAAAAAAAAAATTTGCAGCTGATTAGGGATTTGCATGACAAAAGACCTGTAAGAAGGCTGAGGAAATGATGGAGAGAAAAAAATGAAGATCTAGACCTGATAAGAGTTCATTAATATTGTCTATCATAGCAATGATGAAATGCAAGAGGGTCAATTTGACAAAGTGACAAAGTTATAATTTTTACCAAAAAAGAAATAAAAATTTGGCTTAGAATGACTAAATGTCATTAGTCACTCTTCTGAAACATTTAAAAGTGATCAAGTATATGACAATCTTGTTTCAAGTGATAATGATTTTATTTTGCTGCATAATTTTCTGAAACATTCAGGTCTTATACCCCTTGACATTTTGGGAAGAAACAGCCAGGGCACACCTTTCCAGGTTGACTACTATACAGTTCCTCTTTATACCAACTGGCCATTTTATCATCTATGTTCATCAACTGCAGATATTGCCACGTATGGAAGCATGGGTAAATGGCTTCTCCCAACTTATGGAACAGTATCTGTGGGGGGTCAACTGTTACAGGAGACATGAAGTGCTCACTAGGATGTCCGTGGCACCTCTCCCCCTTGATTGTTCATGTTTTCTCTCTATTACAAATGAAAAACACAATAGCAAGGGAATTAATCCAGCTACTCTTCAAGCATTCAACAAATGAACGAAGAGGAAGCAAGTGCAGCGAGACATCCAATCTTTACAACGACTGAAGAAAAACTAAATGGTGACATAAGGTAAAGTGGAGGGTATTCCCCCACTCACCACCATAACCACCAGCCAATGACCTTTTTGTCAAGTTTGTGCTGGAGGATACTCCTATATATATGATAAGTAATGGTTTGTCCTTCCATAAGAACAAATAACCTTATAAATTTAATATCCTCAGTTAGCGATAGTATGTCACAAGTAACCCCTTACTACTTTCCAAAAAGTGCTTCATGACCTGAAATCAAAGATGGAAACACCTACTTTATTATTAACTGTACAAACATCACACAAAATACAACAAGCATCATTTGTGTGAACTCTCCTGACTTACTGAATCAACCAGTTGATTTAATTGTTTGGTAATATAGTTTAGACACCCATACCATATTAAATTTTAACCCAAAGGTGTAAATTTACCCCTTGGGTGAGAAACACTGCCCTAGGTAATGCAAAAATATTTGACCCAATGCATATACGTATCATATGCAGTTCAATGACTTATTTTAATTCCAAAATGCATTTCATGGTTGGGAATCTAATCTAGCATGTCTCTAGAATCAAGACTGTCTTTTTCTACCATAATAATCTATAACATACATTTTCATTCATACTATTGATAATGTGTACCAACAAGAAACAAGATACTATTGTACCCCAAACCACTATATATTACAGCATAAAAAAAATGTTGTACTATAACACAGCACATTATCATAGATGTTTGCTGCTTGAGAACATTTTAATAAAAGACCATACCTCTGTTATGATGTCATCATCTGGGTCGACAGCATTAGCCATCCCTTTGCCACAACCTTCTTCAACAAGAAGGCAACACGAATCAGGAACATCAGTACCATTGCCAAAAGCAGTATCAAACCAATCCTTGTAGTCATTTATGCCACAGCAGTTCATCTACAAGAGGGAAATGTCTTAAAGCAATGCTATACCAAAAAACCCTTGAGTCACAGAGCTCCTCTAAGCCCCCTTGCTCTACATCCACTTAAATACAGTGTATATGATTAAGATTTTTCATTTAAATTCGTAAGGAAAACTCTGGACCTCTATTGTTGTCCAAGCTTGGCCCTTGGGGGGCATATTTCCAACAAACTTAAACCTATAGTACTACACAAAGACAACAGAATATTAATTTGATGAAATGTAGCCCTGTTGTTTTTGAGACATTGATAATCAAAATATTTTTCTTTTTGAGACATTGATAATCAAAATATTTTTCTAACAAACTCTGGACCTCTATTGTGACATTCTTGGCCCTTGATGCCATAGTTTGAACAAACTTGAATCTACACTTGAGGAAGCTTTAACTTTAATTTTGTCATTTTCGGTCCCATAGTTCCAGAAAAGCTTTCTAAATGACCCCACCATGCTGAAAGACACCCCATATACAAAAAGTGGAGCTTTGTATTTCTGTATGAACAATTTATTTGACAATTATCAAGTAAACAATAAAAAAAAAAATCATACAGTACAATTCCCGAATCAACCCAAACACAGAAGAAATGTTTATACTCATACTCACTTCACTCTGGATTTCATCCCACAGCTGTGTGTTTGACAGGTCTGATCCGTATGAGCTGGCAGTAGCTTCCATTGAATTATTCATGAATGAACTTAGTGCCTCACCCAAAATGTTCTGCTTCTTGTAGACAAACATTGTTCCACACAGTTCTGTCACCACCATAAGCAGGAGGAGGGAGAGGCACTACAAAAAAAAAAAGTAAAACGATCACATTTTCTTTCAAGGAATAAACAATTCAATTTCTCTTTTAGAAATTCAACCCTCTAATTCTACTTAAGGCTTATTGTTCAATATGTATAGATAACCAAGTGTTCTTAACATTAAAAAAAATCTCAAGTGACTTTATACTGGGAGAGAACTACCCCACAAGTTCAGAGCCCCTATTTTCACATATATTACTCTAATAATTTCCAAGTCACCATTTCCCTTCATGGAGTCAAATGTGAAATGAATTCTCTCCAGCATAAAACACTATAATTTTCATCCCTAATTTCTTGTTGCACAAGAAATCTGTTTGTGTGCAAGACCATGAGGATGGTAAAAAAAAAAAAAAACAGCATTACAGTACACTAATTATAACAGGGAAAGATTTCATGATATGATGTACAAACTAACAAACTAAAAGAAAATTTCCATAGTAATAATGATGAAAAAATGGAAACAGAGGTGGAAGTGCTGCTGGCACAGCAAAACAGTGGCCATCTGACATAAAAATTCAAAAGTACTGTTCAAGAAGAGCACCAAGCTAATATGACCTTAAAGAAACCTTAAACTTTTACACATATTAGGCTGGAACCAAAGATGAAGTACCAACCACATGATGGCCTACCAGGGATGTTAAGCATAGGTTATATCTTTCACAAGTACTGCACTCCAGAGATAACAATCTGATGAATAGGGGGAGAGGCAGCTGCTGATGTTGCACACCTACCAACAGCTACATGGTCTAGTAAGGAGAGGGCATGAGGATGGCAGAAGAAAAGAGCCACTGGTGTCACTGGCAGCGTGCTGGCCCTGGAGAAGCCAGAAAAATCTTCTTGTACTTCTTCCTCTTCTTGCCAAACTAATCCATTTCCCTCACAAAAGGAACAACATCTGTGCGGATCTACTGTTGCAGACATGAACTGCACACAAGGGCACCCACCCCATGCCCTTTGTAATGGTACTTGTCTTTTTCTCCATAAGTATTAAATAAAGAACCAAGACAAAGCAATCACAATGAAATTCAAAAGCAAAGGAAAAAGTAGCACACTACTCATCCAATTCAACAACTACCCAGCTGGAAGACATCAAGCAAAGCATGTCTGCTCTTCACTGCAGATGAAGAAGTGAACAGTTAGACAGAGCATATACTAATGGATACGTACTCCCTGCTCACCCCCTAGTAACCACCAGTTAACGATCTCATTACCAAATTCAACATCCAATCCACCTCACAATGAAGAACAAATAAAAATTAGCACATGTCTGCGAAAGGCAATTTCTCTGTTCTACAAATATAATACAAATATACACATTGACAACTTACAGTTTTGAATGCTTTAGGGTTTGGGGCAAGCGTGGAAATGGCACCAGCAGTGCTTGTCGCTGTAATCGCAACTCCTAAAGTCATGATTGACGAAACGGCCATCCATAACCATCTTGGCAACCAAGGGGAGAGATACGCAACATAGGCAGTTAACAAACTTCCTCCAGTGTATCCCACAGCTATGCCAGTTCCCTGAAATGAAGTAAGTTCAGCAATATTAATAAAAATATCTGTTATTTACGAATCTAGCACCTTGAAAAATCCCAATAAAGCAACATCACTTGGTTAGAAATTGCTAATTAAATAATGGTAAAGACTTGTATACAAAATGTGAAAACATTGCCACTAGAAACAATGTACAGTACCTTTCATATATTAGATACAAACTGTGCTACGGTACAAATGGGTACAGAGTTCAACAGAGTAATTACCCAGCTCTACTGGATAATTCACTCAGTAAAATAACCCCCTCCCCTTTCACCAATATTTAATATAAGTAAACGCAGCAGCAATAAACTGTACTCTAAATTATACAAGTCAAAATTTCACACCTATTTTTCAGTACTTTACATCTATCCCAATTTTTTGTTTTAATGCCAATCATACATAAGTATATATATAGTATATATAAAGGGAATGAGGCCAATACAACAGAATATCAAAGAAACCACTACAGTACTTGTAGGGTGTGACAAATGAGCAAATCCAGGATATTAAGCAGGCTTCATTTGTCAGTAAAGTTGACTTCAAGTGTCAATATCCCTGTCCATTCTCTACACAGCAATGGCACTAACCTAAGGATACACATGAATTACAATGACATATTTATCTGTGTGGAGGACAATTTGGAACTTTGATGTCTGAAGCAACAATAAGGATGATTTTTGCTGTGTTTTCCCCTCCCCACAAACTAAATAATAAAGAATTCCTACTTCTATGCAGAGAACTAAAAAGCTTGGATAATGTCTGTAAGACATCAAATGCCCCAAATAGAAGCTGAGCAGTGTCCACAACCCCTAAAATACACACAGCACTGTAACATTTTCTGCGAGAGCCTCTACAGACCAAGTTCTTTTCAAATCACAGTACAGGATTCACTACAGTATATAATGCTTAAATCATTTTCCAAGATTACTGTTATTGTTGTGAGGTGTCCTAATTCAGAGTTCTTGAATATATTGGGAGGTGATAGGCAACTGTGGCACATGCACTTCAAAAGCACTTGGGCTAAGTGACCCTTTTAGTTTATTTGTTGTGTAATAATTACATGCCCTCTTCTGACCCATCCCAGTTTTAGACGTTTAATGTAGCCTATTCCATTTAGCAATGCCTGGCATGAGACTGCTGTGTGGACTTAGGCTATTTAGGAAAAGGAAGGGGTTTACCCATTAGGTAAAACGTTACTTTAGTTGTGCGGTCTGATTCCTGCCAGCTGCCGACCAGGACAGGTTACGGCCTTTTTGGGGGGGGGGGTCACCCCCAAAACTGGCCAGGTCAGGGCACGTCACCCTAAGTTAGGTTAGGTAGGTCAGATCTGGTTAAGTCAGGACTTGGCATTATGGGAAACGGATAATTAGCCTGTTTTTACCTTGGAAACTGGTTTTCTACACTTTAAGGGCTTCTGATACTGGCGGTGCATTTGTTTGCTGTCGGCCAAATGGAATGTCCCTTCTCCATGTTTAGTACTGGATCGGGAGGGGGTACCCATACGTTAACAAGTTACTGCACTTGCCGGACGGGATATGAACCGTTCCAACCAGACGTAACCGTGCTCTGTCTCGTGAAGACCGCGTATGGAAACCCCCCTTCTTGGACGGACTTCTGGGGTTAATTACAGGTTAATTACATCCGTAAGACAAAAATTGAAGGTGAATCCACAATTAGCAACCAAAAAAACTGTAGAAAAAGTCAAGTTAGAAGGAAATCGCCACCGCGGAGCTACTACTTCGATCTACCGGGAAAAGTAATATATATTTATATACGAGGAACCTATAGTGGTTGACAAATGACAGGAAATCAGCCCATACTGTTCCTCCAGGCCCTGAACTGCCCAGGACAGCCCTGGAAAACAGGTCTACCACATACTGCAGGGGACAGGATAGCGTAATCTAGGTGTAACATCACCAAACCGGCCGCCGTGACCTAAGCAGAAAGAGCACCAGAGTAGCCCACCTTCGACGTCTACGTATTTACCCAATAAATCCCCGGCAGCGATGTTATATCAGACATTTATTACCATATCTTACATATTTCTAAACTAAATTATCACGGGGCGCCGTGCGATTCGGAAATTCGGTTGTAAATGCCGTACCCTGCGGTCAGGAAGTCCAGAAGGGGGGGGCAATTCCAACGGCAAATAGTCCTCCGGGTCAACTCGCACCACGTTAATTGATATTCATTAATTAAATGCGGCACAACGCCGCAAAACTGCATCATAATGACGGCTGTGTTAATGGTCACTTACGGCAAATATGATGAATGCGGCGAAAGCCAGGTACTTAGCAACAGCCATCACGTATTTTTGTTGATCAGCTGATCTGCCGTCGCTCCTCCGAGCCTCACATACTAATGGTGACGTCAGGTGCTTATATGCGGGGACTGGCGCCGTTCCCTCCAGATGACTTTGCCTTTGTCCCCTCCTCCTCCTCCTCCCCTCCCCTCTTTTGATATAATTCGGTTATATTTTGCTTTTTATTATTTTATTCCGCAAATTTCTTCAAACAGATCGTTTCTTATGATTTTGATTTATAAAGGGGGGTGGGGAATGGACTGGCGCGGTTCTCTTCAGATGACTTTGTCTGTTTTGCTCCTCCGTCTTTTGTAAATTCGGTTGGGTTGCGATTTTTATCGCTTTCTTTTGCAGGTTTACTCAAACAAACCGTTTCTTATCATTTTAATTCTCAAACAAACCGTTTCTTATCATTTTAATTTATAAAGGGGGAAAAAAACTTCACTGGCACGGTTCTCTTCAGATGACTTTGCCTTTGTTCTTCTGCTCCTCCCTCTTTTGATATAATTCGGTTGGGTTGCACTTTTTATTACCTTTTCTTGCAAATTTCTTCAAACAAATCGTTTCTTATAATTTTACTCTTATAAAGATTATATTTATTACTCTTATAAAAATTATATTTAAAGTATTTGGTAACCGGGGACTAACAAAGGCCGCTAAAAATAATGAAAGTAGGGAAGTATGTACCCTTTATCACTGCACTGAGGACTTTACTTGACGTCATTGAACTCTTTTATCATTTCAACCCCCCCAAAACGTATAATTATTTTCTTATGACTTCAAGATTAATGTACCATAAATATCTGAGGCATGACTGTATCCGTAAGGCTGTTTAGTTTTTATTTTATTTTATTTCATTTTTTTGCAGTTACTAGCAGATGATTTTCTTCGCTGTCCTATATACTTTTATCTTGTTTTGTACAAGTCCACTACATTCCATCATAAAAACGAAATATTTCATGAAATACTGCGTTGTTGGACTGCATGTCATTTGACGAGAACAAAGAAAAACACTACATTTGCACTGAGGCGCCGTTTGCCAGGTGGCAAATTTTCCTGTCCGTTCTATATTGTAACATATTTTTAAATCTAAGATTGTTTCACGGCCTTGCATTTTATGTTCATTAAACACGTTTTTGAGTCCATGTTCTTAAAGGTACCCCATGTCACGATGAACTTTTGTTATTTTATATAACCCGATCAGAAGCGAATGTCACATGTGCACATTCCCAGCCGTGGTGAGTCACAACTTTCAGACAAAATAAAGTGCATTCGGCTCTTGCTAAGGAATGAATATTAATGAGCTTAACAAGTACTACACAATTTTGTCTTCTTTTTCTTGATTACCATGTCTTTGGTTTTATATTCTATGTTAATTAATGATACCATTTTATTTTAAACTTTTTTCCTCCTTTGTCCAGTCCTAGTCTATGTCTATTTTTTTATTTATTTTTGTGCTTTCCTCTGATACGCTGGTTGGCTGGTTTTGATTAAAAGGCGTATGGTATCAACGAATCCTGTCATAAAGCGGCATAGGTGCGAAATGGATTCTGACTTAATGTATGTTCCTGCGGACTCTTCCAACACAGCCAAATGTGACTGTACAGCTTTCATTTTCTTATTATCACTCATATGTCCCCTTATC
Source organism: Macrobrachium rosenbergii (assembly GCF_040412425.1). NCBI lineage: Eukaryota > Metazoa > Arthropoda > Malacostraca > Decapoda > Palaemonidae > Macrobrachium > Macrobrachium rosenbergii. The sequence goes on along the minus strand of NC_089753.1, from coordinate 31,117,954 downwards.
TCTTTATTTCGTTCTTCCCACAGTTTCTTTCATTCTTTAATGTCCTATTCTCTTTCAGACTCATCTTCTTGATGGTACCGTCGCCGTGTCTTCGTTTCTTCCATACTCCTGTATGGTTCCGTTTTTAGCATCTACAAGTTCTTCCTTTTTCGGTTGTCATGGTATCTATCAATTCAGTTACCTTCTCCAGTATTACTTTTTTTTTGCTTCATCTTTCACTCTATTTTTTCTCTCAATCTCTCGACCTGTTCATCAAATTGTTGCTTTATTCTCCCACTCTTTTGTCCCATGAAATGTGGCATAGAACTATACCATGGTACATCAGGTTTCATTTCCTTTGCTCGGGGCGTTTCTTTAATTCTACTTTATTCTCCTTTGCTGAAACTTTCTTTCAGTCATGAATATGTACTGGTGTACATCACATCTCTTCTTTAATTTCACTTCGTTTACTTTGAACATGTTCCTTCGGCTTTATCAGTAATCACTGGTGTCAAGTGGCTTTTACTGTACAGTTAGTGCAAGCCCGAATATTTGTCCTTATATCAAACCATACCCGGTTATTAGCTACGAAAGATAAGACATCATCAAAGCGCTCCACTGTTTTTAGTACTGTATGTTTTGTTTCATCTTTACTACGCCAATGAGTGGCTATATATAAAATAGTTTATAAAACTATATATATAAATTATATATATATATTACATACTAGATAGTCGATTCCCAAATAACAGCAAATTACATTAGCGACTAAAGAACCAGCTAAATACCTTTTAACTTTCTGAACAAAAATTTTTTTACAACAAAATGTTAAACATGCTGGGAGTTAAGTGTTTTTGAGGTTTGTAATATTAATCTAGCTAATGTTAAGAAATCATATGGAACAAGCCCAAAGGGGGCCACCGACTTGAAATTCAAGCTTCCAAAGAATATCGTGTTCATTACATTTAAGTACGAGGAAGTAACGGGAAATACAAAAAGAAGAGATACCACTTAAAATAAAAAATAATAAATCGATAAATAGAAAAAAATGTATCAAAATGCAAGAATAGTTTTAGGGTGGTAATGCATTGCATTTCTGCTTGAATTTCTGAAGTTTCAGTTACACGACATCATTTGAGAAACTGTTCCACAATCCAATGGTGTAAAAAATAAAGGACCTCTGGAACTGAGAAGTTCGACAATGAGGCACATTTCCTGCACATTGGTGCTGTTGATGGTCCAAGTCATAAAAGCTATTATTTGGAATCAGAAACCAACCACCGCGAACCACTCATCAACAAGAGATAAATCTCTGGGCAGACATCCACACCAGAGAACAGGTTTCTGTAAAGGAAGTACAAATGACCTAAAACAGGTTGCACTGCTTTTATCAGTTATAAATACACGAGGCCTTACGAACAATACCTAACTTTCGTGTGGCAAGACAAACCTGGACAGCTAAAGAGTGCTACCATTGTAAGAAATATTTGGCATCCCTCCTGATGATTCCACAAATGTGCCATTCCTTTGAAAGGAAGTTGCTTAGCCTTTTACTAAACTGCATAGCTAGGAGGCTTACAGGTGGTACACCTTACCTCAAAGGCAACCTGGAAAAATCTTCAAAACAAGTAAATGTGGCAAAACTAAGATGTATCCAGTAGCAAAGCTTTAAGTAAGGACCCAGTGAACAAGACAATACCTGACATAAGACTGATAAGTCATCTTACTTGAAAGAGAAGGACAAAGTGAAGGGGGTGAGGTAATTGATAATGATCAAACAAAATACCTCAGTTAAGCTGCCAAGAGAGAAAAAATAAGGCACTAAAATATGAGAGAATATTTGACAAGGAAGTAATGTATTATATTTATCATAAAAGTATTAAAATTTGATACAGCTTCACATATTACCTAGACCACCTAGTTTATATTTTCTTCCACATGGATAAGACAATAACTGTCATGCTGATGCATCAAAGACAACAGTTGTTTTGTCAATAATACTAAGACAATAAAGTTAATATAGTGTACAACAAACTGTTGGGTCTTTCTTCAATCATCTGTTTTTTTTTTTTTTTGTAAAAAGAAAAGTGAGGCCTTTGATGTAGCCATCTATAATCCTTCCTTTTACTTAACATTGTCTATGACTTCTGTAAAGTATGAAGATGACAATGTTATTGAGTCTGTGTATTTATGGGACCTTTGACAGCTTTTCTTCTCTTGTAATATTATATAATCCCACTTTGCTTAATTACTCTCTGAGAACAATAATACACAAGGGGAAGCAAGGTATCTGCTGAATCCATGAAGGTATGTGTATCCCATTTTGAGAAAATCTTGACCCTCTCCAACCAACAACACCTGCAAGGGCAGTGATCACACAAACTCCAGCATCTTGAATCTAAATTCATGAAGGAGGGAGAAAAAAATCTTATACAGTACCTCTCACAATCTGTGAACCTATTTCTGAACCGTTGTACTGGCAAAACATAATTACCTTGGAAGAAGGAACACCAATAAATCAGTCTCACATACAATACTGGCCTGTTACACATTTCAGCTTCTCAACAGTGAGAAGGCATTTTTAAGGAAGGCTGAAAAGGAAACGGAAGAATGATAAGAACACTGACCAATAAAAAAAAGTCTTTATTTGGCAGGTCATACCAAAAATTTAGGATAAAAGAAAAAATATACTAATCCATATCTTTTTTTCAATGGTATACTAACATAAGAAAGTAAAGCAAAGACTAGCTCAAGAGGTCCTCTTCATTTCTAATGTATTCTCCAATATCTGCTTGGTGAAAACATATGATATCCATGGGATCTGCTCGCCGGCAGTCAACTGACGCTTTTGCTGTGACGCCAAAACCCTGAAAAGTAATTCATTCCCGTTTTATTTTCATGTAAATCTAAAAAGTTAAAAATTGAAATGCAGTAACACTAAATTATCCAAAACTTCACTGACAAATGATTACACCCAACTATTTTAAAAATTACTTTTGAGCTTCTAAAATGGAAAAAATGCATGAAATATTTCAAGGAGACAAACAATGCTGTACTTACCAAAGGAATATCTTTTGAGGAGTATACAATAACACCCGAGTGTTTTGGAATATTTTCAGACATACGTGCTAATCCTGCCTTATGCACATGGTTTCCATACATGAAATTCTGTTCTGCAGATTCTTTCAACCAAATTTTGTTCTGAAATCAAATACAGATTTTAGAAATAACATACCTTTTCCTGAGATTCCTTTCAATTAGTTTCTTAAAATGCATCAACAAAACTGATAACATTCAACTGCATGTTTTCAAACACTAATTCAGTTAAGCCAAAATTATTTTTCCAAACCCCTGATATTTTTATGTGAAGAAAGGGAATCTTTTGCAAAAACTAATTGTTCGTCATGTTTCTTTTCCCCAAAGTGTTTCAGATATAATTCTGTTTACAAGCTGGGCATGATAAATCATTACTATTACTTTAATTCACTGGCTTTTTCCATTATTGCTCATTAATAATAAGCCTATTACATCACAGATTTAACAAAAGCAATCAGATTGTTTCTAAAATCAGTAGAATAAAAATACAAATAATTAAACATCCCATGAAAATGACCTTCCTCAATCAATTTTTCATGGAATTCTTGGCATAATTTCTAAAATATATTTTTCAAAGACTTTTATTATTACCAGTGTTTATCTATGTAGACTTCTTGCAGCACAGAAAAAACTTGGTCTCTCAACAAAGTACTGTATAGTTTCCAATTGCCACAGGACTACTTATCATTTAAAGGTTATTTCTCAAAATTCACAAGTTTTCAAAGTAATTTGTATTCATCCTAGGAATACAAACCAGAGCCTTTTAAGTATGAGAATTCCTCAGCGCAGGCTGGAATTGTTTGGAGAAACTTGATAATTAGGTAATTATCTTGTGGTAGGTGGGTGAGTGGGGGAAGCCCCCTCACCTGCCATTATCAAGAAATATTTTTCCTTTGCATCAGAGACTATGAAGATTGGTTGAGGTGAGAATGATAAAGGCACTGATCTGTATACCTAAGAAAAATATTAATTACAATAAATAATTTCTGATTTATTCATAAAGGAATTCAAACCATTGTTAACTCATTCTTTAGGTGGGAAGACAGTCTATCAACTGAATGGCAAACTGAATCTCTGGACTCGGTCAATCGTACACATCATGTACAAACATATGTAGTCCCTTGAAAATGAACCTAATCCAATATGAAACAAGTAACTTGCACCTCGAACTGAGTTTGTACCACAAACTCATTCAAAGGACTAAGATTGATGATTGGTCTCCACCTGCCAGTCACCTATTCTACCAGGAAGGGGCAACTGTAAAAGCTTGGCGAATGTTTGTCAACGAGTCCCAGTAAATTCTTCTCTTAACATCAGCCTCACTTATGCCAGCAGGGTCAGAGCTTTGACAGATCCTGGAGGGTAGGTAAAAAATGGGTCCTTGAGAACACAGAATAACCGGGGCTCCATCCCCATCCCCACCACACTGACAAATGGCATAACAGATATCCCCCTTACTTGTGGCACCTGGAGTGGTTTTAAGAAAAGGTCTACCTTCAATGAAACTGGAGGGCTTAATGGAGACCACATGGTGGATTGTAGTGTCCTGGCTATTTGTAAACATTTTCTCTACCACTACTTGTACCTTACACATGGGAAAAAGTAAGGAAGTTATCAGAATTAGTTCAATTTGCAAAGAGTCTACTCTCAGCCAAAACTGTCTGTAGAAGAGCATGGAAACTGTCATGTCTTCCCAACATATTTTTCCCAAAAGTTGGCAGTCTGGTATGAGAGGAAAGTTAAAAGCCTTTCCTCCCAACACTCAGAGCTTCACCTTCTCATCCTCTGATGAGATGCCTGTGATGGTGAATTTAGAAAACCTGTTAACCCTTTTGCCGTGAGCCTGTTAGCGAGACTTGGCAATCTGTAAAAAATTTGGACGAAAGTTTCAGAGCACCAATTTTTTACGAAATGAAGCTTTGTTTACTCACAGCACCTCTGGTGCCTGGAAAATCTACTTCCTCCTTTGTCATTTCCTCTGATTCATGATCATCTCTGATAAAACTTGAAGTTAAAAAATTATCTAAGGTAGGTTTGTCTATAACTACCATATTCATGTCACTATCAGAACTATCTGACAGTTAAGGTCTACTACTACAATTGTCATTTCCAAACATAAGCCTCTGTACTACTTCACTCTATACTACCCCTTCCCTAAACGCAAAAAACTGGTGGGGATCCACCAACAAAGAGGACATACAGCAGTTAGACAAATGCCCTTGTCCTGTACACCTTCACTGTTCTGTTTTCTTATCTTTCATTAGCAAAATGCAAACAACATGAAGTTTCAACTTCTAGGCAGTTAAGAAGAAACAAAGCAAGACATCCATCACTGACAGTGCCAAACTGAAACTGCTTGATGAAGGCATGAGAATGGGATGTTCCCCCAGACATTTGTCTACCATTAACTTCCATGATACATTTCAACAACCGATTCTAGTACGTGCTGAGGGGTACAAAAGGCAATGGTTTTTAATCTTGTAGGAACAAACTATGTCAATTTACACAGTCTTATAACCCTCAAACAAAAATAATGATATACTTACTCAGACAGGAGTAAGTATATCAACACTGTAGTGAAATCAACTTCTTATCTATCAAAATAAAGTCCTTCCTTCCTTTCAGAAATAAAACAAGATAAAATACTGTGCATCAACCAGACCTACCTGACAGTACATGTGCAAGTAATCCAGCGCTGTTATGAGCAACAGGAACTTTCCTCCTTTGGTGATCTTCCCAAAGCATACTCCCAGCGCAACAATGCTGTCTCTTGGCATGGTTGCTGCCAGTTTCATCAGGTTTTCATTAACATAATAAACTTTCCCCTTGTTGAGGCGGAAGCAATAAATTCCATCTGACCTTTCCAGCAGAGCTTTAACATTACTTCCTATGCTGGAGAGGAGAAAATGACATTACTCTCGAGAGAAAGATAAAGCTGAAAACTGTTAGTTTTAAAAATAGTGAAAGCTGAAATTCTTTGGACTTGGTAAAACCAAAGTACCTCTTATACTAAGCTAACTTTTGAATATACTGAATATTAAAGAAATAACTTCAACAAATATACATTAACAATGATCAAAATCTATGTAATAAAGGTCCTTTGCAGGATATGTTCTAATAAAGGTGCTTGGCAGGATATGTTCAGACTTAAACTGCATTTTTATGTCCTTTCATTTCAAATTTAAGTTTACCCTATGACATCGAGGTAGGACTTTAACCTTCAAATCAACTTACACATCAATTTCATTCAACAAACAGATTTAAAACCAGTCTCAAACCTCTTGTCAACTCCATAATAACTGACAGTAGAAGCAAAGATGGGTCATCAATAGATTTAAGTGCATTCTTCTCCCATGCTACTGCCTGTCCAGAGACAGAAGGAGGAGTTTTGAAATCTGGCTATATTAGCCAAGAACTGGGGCACTTTCAGATATACAGCCCTGACGATAGTGAAAAGATGGAACTGATGTGGTTGGAGAGCAAGATGGAAGAAAGTGGGGATAAAGTATAAATCTATACATTTACATTTACCCTCCCTAAAATCACCAGGTGTAACCCCTCCCCCCACCAGTTAAGTTGTGACCCCTCAACCCGCAATCTGTAGGATATAAGGTCTGTTTACCTATATATAAAGCCTATACCATTTTAGGTAAAGCTAAGCAAGAGCTCTGCATCGGGTATAACTTTGGAAATTGATTTTTCCCATAGTATTTTGGTTGCTTATTAAGAATTTACCATTATTTTCTGTCAGTCGACTGTAATTAACCTCAGAAGTTGTATGCTGGCCATCCTGGAATGCTATTGTGCATGCACAGCGTTATAAGGGAACTTTTGGTAAAAAGTGTAGTTTCCTTCACTTGGGGGTTCGGGGGGCAGAGCCCCCACTAAGTAACGTGGCCTGCTAGATTAGGCTAGGTTACGTTAGGTTATTATAGTTCCTTTTATAACAGGTTTCCTTAGATAATTCCTTCCTAAACAAATAGCTCCCTATGTTACTTAGCAGGGAGCTCCGCCCCTAAGCCCCCTGGTAAAGGAAACTCCACTTTTTACCAAAAGTTCCCCTAATACTACGCATGCGCAGTGGCAAAAATATAACCAGTTCCGAGGTTAATTACAAGTTAATTACAGTCGCGCGACAAAAAAAATAACGGAACCTAAATACTAAAGGAAAAGTCAATTTCCCAGGTAATACTTTTTTCTATTGCAAAGAGACCCGACATCCACTTACCGGCGTCGGCAAGAGAAGCAGAACCGCACAAGAAATGTCATGTGGTCTACCCAAGCTCTCTGACCATAAGCTACCTAATGCAATACTCACTAATGTTTCAACTTCTGGAACACCAAATTTGTCTCCTCTGTCTTCAACGGCCTCATTTTCGTCTGGGTCAGTTGCTGTAGGTTGTGATCGATAAATGACTTCGTTTAGTGCTCAAGTAATATGCAAGACGGATGTTTCTTTGGCGTCGAACGTAAGCCACACCATCAGAAACCTCGTCGTCCAAGTAGTAGTAATAGGTCGGGTTTGCCTTTGAAACGGCTCCCCTGCTCGGTTTTTTTTGTTTCCTCTCTTGTGTTTACTCAAGTTTCTTGTCTCTGTAAATCTCTTAGAAATTTTTTCATATTTTCAATTTATTCTTTTGGCAGATCTGCAAATAGAAGTATATTAGATATCAAGATGAACAAAGCAGGAAGAAAAAATACAGAGTAGACATAAAAAGCTAAAAAGAGTGCAGAGACAGACAAGCCTTGGTAGACATAGCAAGAGAAAAAGGTGACATAAAAAAGAAGTACACCAAATGGCAAATAGAACTAGACAAAATATTAAGCAAATGCATGAAAAGATGCAAAGAGAAAAAGGAAAGAAAAACAAAAGTATTAAGAGACCTAATGAGGGCCAGAAGGAGGATCAAAAGAGAGAACAAAAAGTCTAGAAGTACAGAAGAGAAGAGGCTAAGGCAAGTACAGGAGAGATTAATAAGTGAATATATTATTAGAGAAAAAGGAAGGAAGATGGAATCAGGATTAAGGAAACAGCAGCCGAAATAAAATCGAAAGGGGGAGTAAATGGAGCAGCCTCCTGGGACTTCAAGAAAAAACTTGACGGCACAAAGTCAAACAACATGGTGGCAATAAAAATAAGGAAGGGAAAATAATAGAAAACGTGAATGAAATTAGAAGAGAATACGAGCAATATTACAAAGATTTGTTCATATTAGACAAACCTGACGATAAAGTAGGGAAACTGGCAGAAGAAATTAATATACAATACCAGAAATGGATGTCCCTATGCGGGACGAGAAAAAGCCTGGCACTCTTAATTGGGCAAATAGAAGAGGAGTTAAACACTCCCGACGAATGGGAGAAAATGAAAATACTATCACTTCACAAAAAAGGAAGCAAATTAGAATTAGAAAACAAGAGAGGAATATTTATCACGAGTAACATAAGCAAGGTATTTGAAAAAGTGAGGTTGGAATTAACAAACGAAAAAATAAACCAAAAGATAAGCCGATTCCAATGTGGTGGCATAGAAGGAAGATCCACAGTTGATCACCTGCTAACCCTGAACGCAGTGATTGACTACAACACAGTGCTTGGAGCCCCGACGTACATATGGTTTGGAGATGCGTATAAATGTTTTGACAAACTAGACCTGAAGGACTGCATTAAAGAGATTGGGAAAATGATAGGATGGAAAGATGCACTGTTGATAAGAAAGATGAATGAGAACGGCAAAGCAGTCATAAGATGCCCTGCGGGAGAAACAGGCGCTATCGAAATTACAGAAAATGTAAGGCAGGGTACAATTTACGGCCCAAAACTATGCAGCATAGCAACAGACAAAGTGAATGAAATAAGCAGGAAGAACATAACAATCATAAGGAATATAGAAATAGAGTCCCTAATATTTGTTGATGATATAATGTTCCCCACCAGCAGGAAAGAAGGTATAGAAATGGCAATTGGCAACTGCCGCAGCCTGGAGCAACTGAAAAAGTTCAAATTTAACACTAAGCCAAGCAAGTCAGCAGTGCTGATAATAGATAGAAGAACAAAGGGCCAGGCAGTCCACATAAGAACAGAATTAAAAACGGCCCAATTAGTAGTGTAAGCGAATATAAATACCTAGGAGAGTGGTACACCCAAAATGGTTCACAAGAAACAAGTATTAAATCGAGAAAACAAAAAGTAGAGTACCTACTAAGAGAAATAAGAAAATATGGAGACGTAAAGAAAGTTGGAAATATGGCATTAGAAGTAAGGAAAAAGATCTATGAAACAGTGGTGGTCCCAACATTATTTGCCAACATAGAGACCTGGAGCAACTTAACAGAAAACGAGTCAAACGCTCTAGAGCAAATGCAATACAGGATCCTCCGAGGAATGTATGAACAGCCAAAGGGCACGCCCTACTGGGGAATTTTAGCGGAGTCCGGCATATGGCCAGTTGCCTATAGAATTGAATACAAGAAAATAATGCTATTCCACAATATTATAAATTCAGACAAGAAAAGGCTAATCAAAGAAATAGTAGAAGACCAGTTAAGAGCCCCTACGGGCTGTGCTGGACAAAAGGCATAGAAAAGATAGGTAAAAGTACAATATAGATATAAATGGAATGGGAAAATATGCAAAAAGAACTGAAACAGGAAATTAAGAGAAGAATAACGCAAGATATCGAAAAGACATTGGAAAAAAGAAGAAAGAAATGAAGAAGCTGAGATTCATAGATAACTTTGAAGAAAATAAGTATCTAAGGGAACTAGAGACAAAGGATGCATGCTTAATAATGAAAACCAGGCTGAATATGTTGGACCTGAAAGCTAACTACCGGGGAAGATATAAGGATGAGGTCTGTGATAACTGCAGAATAGAGGAGGACAGCACAGAACATTTGTTCAGGTGTAAAACCGTACAAAAAATAGAAAACTTAACATTAGAGACTCTGAAAGCCCCGAACAGAAAACTAGTGGAATACATAAGAATAGCCATGAAAATAAAGGACGTCACCAACCCAGAAAACAACGGCACCAGTTAAAAAGTAACAGTAACGTAAAAAGGAGGAGTCATAAAAGTAAATAAAGTCGAAATATTAAGGATCATTTGGGAGGTTAAGGGGTAGGGTGCTAAATTAAATGAAAAACTGTTAAATAATATATATAATGTAAAGAAAAAATAAAACTGAGAAAAATTGTATTGATATAATGTAAAGTAAAAATAAAAGTGTAAAAATGTATTCAAGGGAATAAAGCTTCGCACCTCATGGGAATCGTGTAGTGTGCCCGCAACTGTGTTTGCGGAGTGAGCGCTTAGGAACCAGGAACAAGGAACATCTGCTCCACAGAACATCGCACTGACATACCACACATGGTGACGCTGCCTGAACTCAAGGTTTACCGCCATCTTGGTTAGTTCGTTGATAACTTTTGTATGAAAAATGTTCTTATGACTGACTTAGATAATGAAACAGATGGTGAAAATTACAGTACTTAAATTAAAAGAATGATGACGTTGTAGATAATGAGAAGGACTGATAATAATGACAATGATAAGGTTAGAGTAAATTTACGTGTCGCGCAAGTTTTCTGCTAAAATTCAAAGATTTTAGCTGTAGTACAAGTTTAGTAATATCCTAAGTAATAATAATGATGCTGCGGTATCATATTACAATTTCCTTCTAATCCTATGACATAATTTGGTACTGACCTCTTCATACATTTAATTCTTTGAATTTAGTCTAGACATTTGCAAGACAGTCAATTACAGTAGTGGTTGCCAAACAACGTACTACGGAAGCCCTCACAGAGGAGCCAATGGAATCACAGAAGTTACGTGATTTCTTTGCAAGCTTTAATACGATACGCTAATACGCGGTCACAAGTAACTGCTTTTAACGGACACTACGTGAACCAGAACTTGGGCTATAGGCAATAGCTGTGAGACATTCAAGATGAACAAGAAATGCGGAGATGGTATCCAGTCTTATACAATTCAAAGTTCAGAATCTGTTACAATTCAAAGTTCAGAAATTGTAACGAACAACAGGTTAACCTATTCCACTTGCAAACACGGTTGTTTAAAAAGGAAACAAATACACCACTTTTTTTTTTTTTTAACCTAAATCACGTTCCACTTGTCTTTTTAAGGAAAATAAGTTTAGGAATTTGGCGCCAAAGAAAAGACATCACACACCACAAGCTCCGTAGAACGAGAGTTAAGGACCACTGTCTTATACCATTTATATATATATATATATATATATATATATATATATATATATATATATATATATATATATATATATATATATATATATATATATATATAGTAGTGTGTGTGCGTTTGCGTGATAATGAAGTTTACGTCAGAAAAACAAAAGTTACCATGTGCACCAGTTATTTAAATGGAACAAATCTGAGTCAGTTGCCAGAGAGAGAGAGAGAGAGAGAGAGAGAGAGAGAGAGAGAGAGAGAGAGAGAGAGAGAGAGAGAGAGAGAGAGAGAGAGAGAGGTGCTACTTAAGGAAAAAAGTAGAAATGTATACTACTTAGAATATGAACACCTAGAAAAGTCACTTCTCGTATTAAATAAAGGCCGTAGTTTAACAAGTGCGAATACGGCGGGATCCTCCCAACATATGGATTACCCTTAAGGGGTTATTGTTTGCAATTATCTTTTTTTTTAGCTCTTTTCTATCTTTTTTTTTCTGTCTATGTTCCAGACTAATGGCTGCTGTAAGCCACGTAGCTCTACATATATTATTCAATTGCTGCCCATTAAGATAAATTTAGTAGCAATTAAGTTGCTCCTGGTTTTCAAGCAACCGTGAACTAGCTTCCGCTTGACATGGAAGTTCATTTGGGATCTGAAAAAGAAAAAATCTAGTGCATTGTTTCATGCGTCCAGTTGTTTCTTTTTTGAGCTATTTCTTTTATCTGTTAATAGGAATTCGACGAAGACAACCCCATAGGTGCTTTTGCCAGACACAGTAAATTTACACAACTTCCTTACTTTTTCACTGGGTGTCTCCAAGAATCATGAAAACGTGAAAACCTGAGACCACCAAAGAAAACGACTCAAAACCACACTATTCGAAGCTATGTCTAACACGAGGTAACTATAGACAATTCGATCAAACCATAAACTGTAACAAATTAATCGAGCTCCGTTAATAGGTCGAACGAGCGGCCGCCAAGAGGGGTCCTCTACAAATAACCGTCTAGACAGCTTGCTGTTTTGAGAAACGAAAACTGTCTAGACAGGACGCGACGAATCCAAATCAAAATATTTTAGGAAAACGGGTTTCCACCATCTGTTTCGACTCGCTTATCTGTCTGTACCGTAGGTAAATATGTTTGGAAAATAGACCATTCTTGCATATATATGCTGTGATACTAAATTCAAATTGATATACTGAGCGCTCTGCAGACATCACCTGAAAATCTCTGTATCGCCTCGCGTATCAGAGATTCATTTCCTTGATCAATGAGCGGTAACCTTTCTGGAAAAATACACAGTGCGCTTATAGAGCAATGATAGACTACAGTATCGATTGTACGAGTCTGGAGTATCTCGCACATACCAGTGCTATATGGTGGGGAATCTGGCAGCCTCCAGTAGCGATCTAGCACGTACGGTTTCTTAGAGATACACAAGGTAGGTCGATATTCGTTCCACGAAAGAGCTGTAGGTGCATATTTTAGTTTTCTGTAGAAAAAAACAAAAATACTATTGAGATGGCTTTGTCTGTCCGTCCGCACTTTTTTTCTGTCCGCCCTCAGATCTTAAAAATTACTGAGGTCAGAGGGTTGCAAATTGGTATGCTGATCATCCACCCTCCAATCGTCAGACATACCAAATTGCAGCCATCTACCCTCAGTAGTTTTTATTTCATTTAAGGGTAAAGTTAGCCATAATCGTGCTTTTGGTACCGATACAGGACAGACCACCTACGGACCGTGGTTAAAGCTTCATGGGCCGCGGCTCATGCAACATTATACAGAGACCACCGAAAGACATATCTATTTTCGGTGGCCTTGATTATACGCTGTAGCGGCTGTACAGAAAATTCGATTGCGCCGAAAAAACTTCGGCGCATTTTTAACTTACCTGTGATTACAACCAGGGTCTATATCTGTTTGGACCCTGATTACAACGAGGTTTGCCAGTACGGAAGGCTCATCTCACTTGTCTGGAGTCGCGAATATTATAATGGAAGAAAAGGTTTCCAAGTATCGAACAGCGGGCGATGCTTCATGAAGTGGCAAAGCAACCTAAAGGAAATTTAACGTTGCTGTATCATTTTAATGACATAAGTTTTTGCAGCGAATAATAACACAAACTACTTTAGCAAAAAAAAAAAAAAAAAAAAAAAAAAAAAAGGAAAAATTCGCACACAAAACCTGTTTGCAAATCCGATGTTTACGAGTGATTTTCCAAACTCTTTTTTTGCTGCTGATATCAAGCTAGCGAAGTACTTAGTAGATATTCTTAACCCATTAGTAGGTACCATCTCAAATGCAAATATCAAGAATAATGTGGACCTGATAAATAAACTAAATAGTGTAGAGATTAATAGTGAATCCAGGCTTGTAAGTTTTGATGTTGTATCACTATTCACAAAGGTGCCAATAGATGATCTGATGGCGTTTTTATCTGAATTGTTAGAGAACACACAGCTGGATATCCCATTTTCTAAAAGTACTTTAATTGAACTGATTAAATTATGTGTAAAAGATTGTAAATTTGAATTTAATGGTAAATTTTACTCACAAAATTTTGGTATGGCAATGGGAAACCCTCTATCCCCAGTGTTAAGTAACTTATATATGGAATTTTTGAAAAGAAGATATTAAACAACATAATCCCACGTAATGTAACATGGTTTAGGTATGTTGACGACATAATTTGTGTATGGCCAGGAACAAAGATGTAAAAAAACTTTTTTGCCAAGTTAAATCAATTAGTACCATCAATTAAATTCACGATGGAAATGGAAAATGATGGGTGCTTACCGTTTTGGATGTCCTCATACGAAGAAATAGTAGTGGGTTCAAATACAGTGTGTATAGAAAACCCACTAATATTTCTTCCTATGTGCATTTCTATTCTGGACAAAGCAATAAGGTTAAAAAGTCAGTGTTTTCATCTATGTTTTTAAGAGCATTACGGGTATGTAGCCCTGAATATATTGATGATGAAATAGATAAGATTAGGAATGCAGGCAAAAATTGAAATATCCTGATAGTGTATTACACAGTGCATTTGAAGCGGCAAAAAAGACTATGTATCAAAACCAGAAAGAACCTTACAACACAAAAAATTTGCTTGTTTTGCCTTATAATAATAATATGAAGGATATCCCTCATCTTCTTAAGAATTTTGGTGTTAATGTCGCATTTAAGAACAATACAACAATGAAAAATGTACTTATCAAGAACTCCCCAGACAATACTAAAGGGTGTGTATATAAAATTCCGTGTAAGTCTTGTGACAACTTTTATATTGGCCAAACCGGGAAAGCACTGGAAAAAAGAATTGAACAACATAAGAAATGTGTGAGATATGCACAAGTGAACAGTGGTATATTTGTACATGTTAGTGAGAACAATCATGCTATCAACTGGGAAGGGGCAAAAGGATTGTATATTCTAATAATGCACTGGAAAGGAACATCATTGAATCTAGCTTTATAAAAGAAAGTTACAACCATAATATGAACATCAGTCAAGGGATGTATAAACTTGATCCTTTAATATCAAAAGAAATTTGTAAATTGTTTAAACTTTAAGGTAGGCAGTAGAGATGTATGAAAATAGGACTATCATATTTGTAAACACAGTACGAGGGTAGTAATGTTAATGAGTTTCCAAACTCCGCCTCCATGACACCTGTCAGGTGTGGATCTGAGGTGGGGTATGGTCTGTTTATCAGCAATGTCCCCAGAGAGTCTATTGTGATTTTTAGCCAAATGAGTTTTAAAGGCCACTCCTACCTCGACACCGGCCTGAGTGGGGATATGGAGTCCCTAACGGTTGTGTATGTTCGTCTGTACTGTTCTTGTAGTATATATATTTGTGACTTCTCACACTCTGTATCAGTCCTTCGTCAATGGCTTGGAAATAAAGTCGAAACCGGTCAGGACCTACACCCCGTTTCTTATTTTTCACCTGTGGTAATGTGTGATAAATGAATCACGTACAAAAGTGATAATAATCATATATATATATATATATATATATATATATATATATATATATATATATATATATATATATATATATATATATATATATATATATATATATATATATATATATATATATATATATATATATATATATATATATATATACAGTGTAACCACGTTAATAAGTATACAAATAGCGGTACACTAATTCACAGCAGAATCCCAGTCTTAGAAAAATGACTCTAAATTTTGCGAACTTGCCTTTTCTGGACAGGTTTTCCAACATGAGTTCCTCCGGGGGAACCGATTCTCCGCAACGTCGTCGAAAGGTCTTCTGGGACGGCGTCGACGCCTCCATCGCGGGGATGCTGCAGACTGAGAATGCTGAAGTCCTGTCCATCGTCGATACCGCAGAGATCATGAATTATCTTCCGAATTTCAAGGGACTGAACGTTCTCGATCTCGGTGCTGGTATTGGGTAAGCTGTGTGTGTGTGTATGTGTGAATAATAGAGGCTATATTGTACCACTTGAAGTGCAATGGAGATGCGCTTTTGAATAGAAAATACACCTCGGTTCATAGCCATACAACATCCAACAGTTTAGAACCTATTTTGTTAAAACGTCGTACAGCATTTGAAATGGCAACAACTTACGTGGAAGTATGAATCCAATGGAGATGCACTTTTGAATAGAAAATACACCTTGGCTCATAGCCATAAAACATCCAACAGTTTAGACCCTGTTTTGTTAAAACGTCGTACAGCACTTGAAATGGCAACAACTTACGTGGGAGTATGAAGCAAGATATGGAATCTTAATTATCAAGTAACTGTTCTTTTGTTGATTGATTACATCACACCTCTTATAAACTACACTACACGATATGAAACAATCAGCTCACTTTAACATTAATGCAATGAATGGTCAAATATAATAATTTGCCTCAAGTTCTCTTATTCCCTAAGTGTTTCTCAATACCTACTGTATATATGTTACAGGCAGACAGCGAAACCAGGCATTTCGCAAACTGCCTGAAATTTCAGGCGGATAGCGATATGCACATAGGGACATTTGATCTCCCAGGGGCTAGTACTAAACACAGAAAAATACATTTCCCCCCAGGGGCTAGTATTAAACACGGCGAAACAGTGTAGGTGAGACACTGTTTCACTGCGTTTAGTACTAGCCCCTGAGGGGATCAAATGTCCCCAAGTGCATTTTGCTATCTGCCTGAAACTTCAGGCAGTTCGCAAAATGCCTGGTTTCTCTATCTGCCTGTAACAAATGTTCCCTGTAACAAATGTTCCAAGTGCATTTCGCTATCTTCCTGAAATTTCAGGCAGTTTGCGAAATGCCTGGTTCCACTATCTGCCTTTAAAATATAGTACATCTTTGCCAGACGTTTCACCACCGAACTGGCCAAAGTGGCCCACCACGTAACAGCCGTTGACATCAGCCAGAGTTTCATCGAACAGAACCAAAAGAACAATAAGAACTTCACTAACATTACCTACGTCTGTAAGGACGTCGTCCAGTAAGTTTAATTCTCTTTCTGACTTCACTGTTCTTGCGTGAGGAAGAACTTTTTAGTACTGGGTCATACTCATTCAAAGATATTTTCCTTTCTTCATCATATATATATATATATATATATATATATATATATATATATATATATATATATATATATATATATATATATATATATATATATGCATATATGTATGTATACTTGCAAAAGACTGTTGAACTGAATGTAGAATTTAGGCCAAAGGCCAAGCACTGGGACCTATGAGGTTGTGCACCCTGTATCTAATGACTTACCTGTCTTCCTATATCACTACATACCTGCATAGATTCTTGTATATCTAATAATCTACCTTTTTCCAATATTTTCTGTTATCTGTCGCCTTCACAGACTTGATTTCCCACCTGGTTCCTTCAACCTCGTCTTCAGTAGTTGGATCTTGAAGTATCTGACTGACGAAGAAGTCTCCCAATTTCTTTCCCGGATTCTGTCATGGCTGACGCCCGGAGGCCACTTTTTCTTTCGAGAATCTTGCTTTCACGAAGTTGGTGAGTTCTGAAAGGATTTCAAGCCCACTATTAACTGAGTGCACATAGGAAGTCAATTCTTGCAGCTGATCCTAAGGAAAATCTAGAATCTTAATAGAACTACTTAATAATGATAATGTTACAACAGAACAGTAAACATCTGTTTCATGAAACCAATGAACTATGTGCTAAAAAGGCAAAGAATAGGGACTACACACCAGTGACGATTTTGGCCAGGGAAGTCGATCACAAACTATTCTGCCCTGAAATGGAAAACTGCAGCATCTGCAAAATTTTCGAAACTGATTATTGGGCTCCTACTCTGCAGTTTCAGAATGATTCTTCAATGCTTTCCACGAGTATTTAGGGGGTCCCATTTGCAGTATATGCAAAATCAGTAGTAAGGCAAGGGAAAACTGCAGTATCTACCATTTTCCTCAATTTTGTATTTTTGTAGATACTGCAGTCTTCCATTTTAGGGCAGTATTCTACTGTAGACATGATTTTCCACTAAGACAAATACAAGAAAAATGTCTAATAACTCCCCATTTCTCGGCCACTAACATTTGCGTTTAAACCACATATCACAACCATCCTTTCTTAGCCTCCAAACACAACCAGGCAGAGATCCGACCCTTCCACAAATACTCTCCTTCATTCTCAATTTTATTTTAATCCTGGCCCATACACTTTATCCGAATTCTATTTTTTCTGATGGACTTACTCTCACTTAAACCATGCTTAGTCCTTTCCATTCCTGTGCACAGTGTCCTTCCACCTCTGTCTCACTGGTGAGACAGTTTTCTCTCCTTGAACAACATCAAATGTCACATAATTTTTCTTTTGAGTCAAATCTGCAAACATTTACAACCTAAGACTTGGCGTTTTTCCTTAGGTCTGTTTATCATTAAATACATTATGACGCTTTAAATCTCCTTCCTGGCCACTGCAGGGTAGTTTTGAAAGCTCGTCAGCATTCTTGGCTAACCGATACAGGTGACCACTGAATCATTTATAAAGCTAAGAACGTTTATTTTTCCTTTCCATCTACCATTTCGTTCATATATTGAATGCCCACAGGCACAGTGAGCCTGCCAGGCAATCCAACGATCTTCCGTCCATTGTCACATTACTGTGAACTGCTTCGCTGTGCCTCAATCAACTTCAAACTTCTGCGTGCCAAAAATGTCCAGTCGTATTTGCAGGTGAGTCCACAAAGGCGGTTCCTCTCTCTCTCTCTCTCTCTCTCTCTCTCTCTCTCTCTCTCTCTCTCTCTCTCTCTCTCAGGGTCCAGATGGTCTACTGCAATGCATCTTACATGTCCAGCTGTGATGTTGGATTGGAAATGATCTACTTTACGTTATTATTATTATTATTATTATTATTATTATTATTATTATTATTATTATTATTATTATTATTATTATCATTAATACAAAACAAGCTGCAACACTAGTTGGATAAACAGAAAGCTACAAACACATGGGCCCAATATTGTAAAGCAGCTCCGTACAACAATGATTAAACTGAGACGCAAAAATATAAACTATGAAAGAGAAATAACAAAGAAAAACAAATAGGACAAAAAGAACATAAAATAGTAAAATAAATAATAATACAACTATGAAGTGAAACTCATGTCAGCTTCCTGTAGAAAAAAATTTTTGCACCAAGTTGGAATTTCTAAGGTTCCAATAATCCAGTATTAAAGGATCAGGAAAATCATTCCACAATTTGGTCACAATAGGAATAATACTACTAAAACTAGTAAAAAATGCTCCGAAGTTCCTACGGCGCAATCGAGTTTTCTGTACATCGTATAATCAAGGCCACCGAAAATAGATCTATCTTTCAGTGGTCTAGGTGTAATGCTGTATGAGCCGCGGCCCATGACACTTTAACCACGGTCTGGTGTTGGCCTGGCCTATATCATTGCCAGACGCACGATTTTGGCTTACTTTAACCTTCAATAAAGTAAAAACTACTGAGGCTAGAGGGCTGCACTTTGGTATGTTTGATGATTGGAGGGTGGATGATCAATATACCAATTTGCAGCACTCAAGCCTCAGTAGTTTTTAAGATCTGAGGGTGGACAGAACTAGTGCGGACAGACAGACAAAGCCGGTACAATAGTTTTCTTTTCAGAAAACTAAAAAAAATGTGTGCTGCTGAAACTCTTAGATGAAAAGGCAAGTCTGTTAGAATTAACTGCAAATTTAGTAGCGTGTGGTGGTTAATATGGTATAGGACGGTCTGAATGCAAAGGTTGATCAAAATTATCAACTATCTTATAGAGCATGCGCAAAGAGCTAATTGAGCATTGGTGACGGAAACAAATATCAAGATCGAGGAGAAGAATTTAAAAAAAAACGTAAGCTTTTATGCAAACAATCAAGTTACAAGCTAGCTGCTGAACACCAAACAAGGAATGGAATGGAATACAGACTTTAGGCCAAAGGCCAAGCACTAAAACCTATCAGGTCATTCAGCGCAGGAAAGGAAATTGAAAGTAGGTAGGTAACTTGGGGTAGAAAGGTGCAACAGGAGGAAAACCTCGCTGTTGCATTGCAACAACTATTAGGAGAAGGTGGATAGCAAGATAGAAGAAAGATAATATGAATGGAGAAGACCAAACAAGGGAACAATATTCAAAATATCAAAACGCTTCCTCTGGACAGACAGGTCTTCTAGGGTTCTGAAACTTTCTCAGCATACAGAGGTTTTGTGCACCTGAAGGAGAGGTAGACCAAATGTGCTGCTCAAAATGGAATCAAGAATGACACCTACAATTTTAAAGGAGTTGAATGTAGTTAAAGATACGCAGTCAGTGAAAAGATCTATTGGGTGTGGAGGTGTAGATCTCGAGTCTTAGAACTGCTAAAAATCACACCTTTGGTTTTGTCAGGATTTACTTTCCATAATAATTCATACCTTGCACTAATTTTGGCTAAATCTCTGTTAAGAGATTCAGCAACCACAGGTCTTCACTCAAGAAGTGAAATAATTGCAAGAAGAGCAGCACCATCAACATTGGCAATAAGTTTGTTTTCACGGCCAAGCCACATGACATAAATATATAACATAAAAAGTAATGGGCCAAGAACACTAGCCTAGGAACGCCAGAGATTACATTCATGCGGTCATTAAAGTGCTCATCAAAAACTGTTCTTTACAATTTATGAAATGGTCCACCAACTCCCATTTGTCCAAGTTTGAAAATGAGAGCCTCGTAACTAACACAGTCATGAACAAAATCTAAGGATTTCTGTACGACACTAGGAATTGAAATCGGAGCACCACAAGCATCCTGGTTCTTGCAGGAGCCAACTTGTAAACTAAGGAACAGATGATTACTTCTACCGTAGCACAGCATTCAAACGTTTTGCCAGCACACATTAATAAAACTTAAGATAATAATAATGAGAGTTACAAAAACTGGGTGGTAATAAGCAAGGCTAGCGCTACCACAATTATATTTACTTATTAAGAGCAACATTTTCAACTCTCTAAGTGCCAAAACAACCCATTCATGCTGACTTCCAAAAATCCACAGACAATTCTAGAATTAAGTAAACAAGTGGAAGGGAAAACTGACAGCAGAACTCCAACCCCAGACAGTGGAAGGCCACGGTACTGTCCAAGACTAGAGAACAGTGACATGATTTTTGAGTGGTCCCCCCGAAGCAGAGCTGCTTATCATAGTTAAAGTTTCTCCTCTGTTTTAAATATGAGAACGAAAGGTGCAGTATTAGTGTTGTCAGAGGTGGGAGGGAAAAAGAGAATATATAATGAATAAGCCAGACCATTCCATATCTGTGTGGGCACAAGAAAAGGAATGTACCTAAAAGGGGATCCAGCATCAGACTGGCTGGCTAATCCTTGAAGGGTTCTTTATTAGCTACAGATAGTAAATGATCATTATAAACTTAGAAATGGTTAGGCACTGATCGAAAAAAAAATCTATAAACAAATAATCACGTTTTACAGAATCTTCTGGGACTTTACTGTATAAAACGTATTTCGCCTAGAGACTGATTTAGAATTTTTTAGAGATTATGATCAAAAGAAAGCCATTAAAGGCTAAGAAATCCCTGAAAAAGCGCTTGTTCAGTTTTTGCTCACAATTTTTTTTTTTATGCATCTTTTATAACAAATGAAACTTGAAATTAACTGTAACGTTAGTTTAACATTCCATCTAGATATGGGTTCGTTACCTAACTTGAACGCTGTATATTTTTAACTACATATTTCTTACAAATAAACTTGCACTTTTGACATTTTCAGTTCCAGAATGCCCCCAACCAGGTGTGCTTCTTAGTCCAGAGAAAGGACAACGAAAAAGTGAACGAGGCTCACGAGATGCTGGAAGACCGATATTCCAGGCACAACATCACGATGATGGAGAAGATCTTCGGATCGCCCTGGATATACACGGGACGCGAGGATACGGCCAAGGTAATCAGTGACACAAACACTAGGCCTATCTGTACTGATCACCTGAAAAGCTGCAGATACAGTAGACCTCGTAGTCAGTCGCAAATAAAACTTCAAATACAAACGTTCACTGGTTAACTTTTTAGTCACAGACGTCTTATTTTCTGTCGACAGAAATTGTTCGGGAATCTGCAGTTACGCCCTGGCCATCGCGTGCTGGACGTCGGATGCGGAACGGGAAATTCGGCCTTTTTCATCACGAGGCAGTACAGGGCTCAAGTTCACGGGGTCGACCTATCAGTCGCCGCCATCGACCTGGCCATCGAGAGACAGATGGCGCTTGATAACGACCTGAGGAGAAGGGTCAGCTGAACCGGGTTCTCCTCTATGGAAGTGGAGTGTGGATGTTGAATGTGAATGAAAGGATGAAGGTGGAAGCAGTAGAGGTTTAATTCTGCCCTAAAATGGAAAACTGCAGTATCTGGGAAATTTTCGAAATTGAGATATGCCACCTATTGGGCTAGTGAAACATTAGTACACAAGGTACTGCAGTTTCAGAATGATTCTTCAGAGCTTTATTAAGGGGTCACATTTGCAAAATCAGTAGTAAGCAAGGGAAAACTGCAGTATCTACCATTTTTCTCAGTTTTGTATTTTTGCAGATACTGCACAGTCTTCCAATTTAGGGCAGAATTGTTGACGTAGTTTTTTATAGTTTAAGAAGAACTGAAGGGGCGAGAAGAACGAAGAAATGTAGGTATGGGTCAGCTTAGATGAAAGAATGGAGACCGTGTGCTAGATAAAAGGCGCCATAGTGTTGTGGCGGCGACATACTGTACAAGCTCTTTTGAAAACATCAAAAAGACATTTTTCGTCTGGGAAGTCAAGCTTGTTGGGCTTCAGTTAAGGTTGAATCACCTTTTATTTATATTATAAAAAATCACAATTACTTAATATTAAGCATGACAAGACTTTAATGTTAATTTTATTTAAAAAGGAAAGGTATTGCGAATGGAGAGTCAAAGTTATTCTTCTCCAAACCGAATCAGCGTTAGTTATTAAGAATCCCTGCCACATCTACTCACTTTATGTATGTATGTATATGTATATGGATATGCACACATATATATATATATATATATATATATATATATATATATATATATATATATATATATATATATATATATATATATATATATATATATAATGTACCGTTTACTTATATTTCGTTAATATTCTCTCTCTGTTCTGAATATTTAGACCTTCATTCTGACACTGCCATCTACCTTGTATTTTCTTGTCTTCTTGCTACATAGACCCTTTTTATCAGGCTACCTTTCCCTACTGTTGGCTGACCTACTATAAATACTATATAAATCAACGAATGGCTGGCAATTTAAGTACTTGGGAATATGAAGAATATGCACTGATAACTCCAGCGTTATATCGAATACTGATGAAGAAATCAACCCAATGAAAATGGTTTGCCTCACTATTAAAACTATATAAGAAATAACCAAATTGGTATCAGGCTGAAAAACATGTATACATCAATAAGTTTTGACCAGGGAATCAGTCTTGACTGCAGTCAAGGCGAGACTGTTACATAGGGTTTTAGCATGATGCATGGAGAATCACTGCTTTACAAAATACTAACAAGCTTCGAATTATCCTTTTATCCACAGGTCCACTTCGAAATTGGAGAGATTTTGGACATGAATTACGAGGAGGGATTCTTCGACATCATCTACAGCAGGGAATGCTTCGTGTACATTACAAACAAGCCGCTCCTCTTCAGTAAAATCTACGTAAGAAATCAGGACAAAGTCTTAATAATTCCGTCTTTTCTAGAGTAACTTATATATAATAATAATGTGCGATTTGCTCTTTCAGCTCACTTGGAACATAAGGCCTGGTATTTCCCATCATTGGAATTTCAGGAAGGTATTATACTTAATATCATAAGAGTTTGAGTAAACTGATGTCATGGTTTATGGAGACGCCTCCAAGATTTAGTAGCTCCAATGAGCATTGCTCCTCATGGTGTGCACACAGTTTGATTGTAAAAGCTGGAATGAGTGGATGTTGCTGCCACTCTTCCAGACCAGTGACCATCTCATCGATGGGTTTTGTGGACACTCATGGGACAGGTCTATCCGACTGCAAGTGGAGCAACCACCCTCTGAAGCAGAGAGATAAACCAAATTAGCTAAAGAGTGGAGCTCCGTAATTTTTGCCAGGACAGGTCTGATATCCTCTGCTGGCCGACTAACGCGTCCACAACCTCGCCTTTTCTTTCGAGGGGATTTTACCCAGTCTTTGGAAAAATAGGCCTCTAAAAGGCATTGAAGCTATCCCTTGGCTAAAGGGGATTGTAGTAGGTTATATACCTTGCACAAGGTAATTTGGAGGAAGTAAAGCCAGGTAGCTGAAATGAAAGGTAAGTGCCTGTCCTTTAACATAAGATTTTCATCAGGAATCTGTTTGTTCTCATATCTAATAGTATCTGCATAAAAGATGAAATCAGCCTTACTGAAATTTTTCTTATGAGGGCTCATACCTTACAAAACTACCCGTGCTATGAAATGACTGGGTTGGGGCTTGCACGTTCCAATTTCTTGAGGGAGTTAAGTTGGCAGTGCATAGGCCTACATTAGTTCAACAAACTTTACAGACCAACATTTTTTGCCTGCATCACTCTGACGAAAGCCCCCGTTGGAACTGCAAGGTAAAAATGTTCACCTGAAACCAGAATCATTGCAGTGTACTTCTTAAACTGTGGGTCCCTGACCAGAAGGTGCCTTGTGCCAGAAAAAAAGGTGCAAAACTCATTTTGAAACAGGATTCTTCCAGTGGGTTTATCCAAGGTATCCTTGTAGTAGTTCCCACTTTGAGACATCTTTTAGTGACAGTTGGTCTCAATCTCAGGCTTCTCGCAGTCTCGGTTCTTCATACGAATCCAAAGGTCCACAACAGGCTTCCAAATCCCTCTTTAAAACCTTGCTTCTGGGCAATGACTGTACCTCAGTCAACCAGCCATTTCTCTAAATGAGTGGGTTTTGGTTTCAACTTATAATGTAACATGAAAAGACTTACAGTATTAGAGGACTTGATGTACAATACCAAATGAGTATATGAACTATGTATTTTTTCATATGCTTGTGAAGAAGGCATCAAAACTCTTTGTTAAATTTCTATTCATCATTTCATAAATGTATGCAAATTTCTCCCTTGTTATAAGTACCGACGTGTAAATTTCCGGGGACCATTTTTGAAATCGTCACCCTGGCAGTATTAGACCGTCTAGTAGAGTGTCTTTACCACCCTTGCAACTGTCTCGCCTCTTCAACAAGTCTGACTACTTGATTTGAGCGTTGCTAAGGTCATTTTATATAAAAAGAGGCATTTGAATCACCAACAGTTCCATACGGCATCTTGCACGTTATATCAAATCAATTCCTATCTTGGAAAGTTAAAAATATGGCTTTGATTCTAAATTATTCTGGTTGAAAGTTCAAATTACACAATTGTTGCCAAAATGAAAAAGTCTTAACCCATTTTTTCTACTATTAACAAGACGCTCTAAATTAGATAATCTAATTCGCGTGGAATATAATGTTAATTAACGACACATATCCATTCTAGAGATGGCTGAGACCTGGTGGAACCGTTTTCTTCACCGATTTCTTGAAAGGAACCTCTCCGCCTTCGTCACCTTTTCTGGATTATCTCGAGACTATTAAACGTGAGTTCCTGGGCTAGGTCCAGTACTCCCTAAGGCAGTGGTTCTTAATCTGGGGGGCGTCAGCAATTTCCAGGGTTGGGGGGCGAGCCCTAGGGAAAAATTAAAAAATTCTCTAATTATATTCATTATTCTCTTAATATTCAACCACGCATTCAAGACCTAGTAGCTAAGAAACTGTGTCAAATGTCTCATTAATTCATTCCCAAAAGAATAAAAACACTCTCTCTCTTTTGTTATTTTCCTTTAAATCTGGGAGGGAATTTTACTAATAGATGCAAGGGGGGGGGGCGCGAAGAAAAGGACCAACTCTTAGAGGGGGCGTGGTAATAAAAAAAATTAAGAACCACTGACCTAAGGAGAGACCATTTCACCGTACATAAGCAGAGACGACTTCGTGGTATAGCCTCTTGGAAGAAAACTAAACAAATATTCATGGCAACTATAACCATTTGATAAATAATACTTAAACATGTGTAGCCGCGACAGATGCTTCAGAATATCACGGAAGCACTTTCTTAAGAGCTTGATTTTACAATAAGAAATGTGGCGTTACTTGCAAGCGTAGAAAGTGTTGAAACGTAACCTAGAAGCATTTTAGGTGTCCTTTGAAAATACATCAATCTAGGCACCCCCTTTTTTTTCTCTCTCTTGTAGCTTGCTTTCCAATGACTTTCGATTCCTACAAGCAAGCCTTAGAATCGGAGGGTTTTCAGAACGTGATGACGCTCGACTCCGGAGAAGAGTGGATGGAAATTTTACGAAGTGACATCAAAATCTTCGAGTCCACGAGGGAAAAGTTTGGATCAGACGTAGCGTTCCACGATCAGATGTGTGATATCACGGCAAAAAAGGTAAGCTAATAGATTAGCTCCAGTGTTTACGTAGTTATTTTAACCATCCGTTCATTCCAGCAATGTGAATCTCATTGCATTAACGAGTAGGCGTACGTGTTAACAGGCCTGTATGACACGAACGTTGCCTGTGTCAACAGTGTTCGAGGGTTTAAATAAAAGCTGTTTCAAGGAACCGCGTAACTTTTTTCTTGCAGATTGAATGGATCAGGGAGAAACAGCTGACAATGGGCATATTTAGAGCTACTAAGTGACCTACGGAAGGACTTGCAGATAGTGCAGAACAACATTTGCAAGGAACTCTATCTTCGTGCGGAAGTCCAAGCTCACCCATCAGCTTCCATCCTGTCAGAGAGTACCTCCACCAAGGCAGATGTTCCATGATCGAACAAGTCGCCCAAGAATGCAAGGAGGAAGAAGAAGAAGAAGAAGCCTATAAGAACGCTCCTCCCGACATCTCTGCTATCGCGAGTTCCCATGGCGAAAACCCAATTGAACCCTCAGGGGAGAGGCAAGAGAGAGAAGACTCAGTAAAAGAAGTCTTTCTGAGAAAGAATGCTCAAACGGTCAAGCGCAATCGTATTGATAAGACAGTGTCATTTATAATATAATAACGCTACGGTTGAATCGGTAATGATGATTAAAAAAAATGATGTGGAACATAATCTTGCAAATATTAAAGCAATTTATGACACACACACACGCACACACACACATATATACATATAACAATTCTGCAAAATAATAAAATTTATGTGTACACAGGCACATACATACATACACAAACACACACACACACACACACACACGCGCACTTAGGCTCTGTGTCAAATCACCTTACGATGAATTAGGATCCGCGTTCATTATCAATCTTGTTTTTTTGTGGAAATTGACTTTTACACCACTACCTGCATTCTTAACACTCTTTGTATGTCATTTCTGTCTCATTTACACTGATTGGCTGATAAATTTACGCAAACATGCGTCGCAATGATTATGGTCGAACTTAGACTTTCGTAGATTCCATGTTTAGACAAATACTTTTAGATCTGCTAAATCAATACACCGTGCTTCCCGTGTCTCATAAAATGCCGTTCCATGTTTTCACAGTCTAAGCTTCATTGTCATAAATTCTGAGATACAATGTTTAATTTTTACTTTAAAAAATCCCACGAAATATTGTTAATCAGCAGAGTTAAATAATTATTTTGAAAATATACAGTAACATAAATAAGATGTTTCCATTAAAAACCCAAAAAAATGAAATTGTGTATAAAGCGGTTGGCTATTGAGTCATTTTTACAGCAAAAATATATAGATAACTTCGGGCACATCTGCAACAAACATGTAGTCACTCAAAAGATATAATAATAATAATAATAATAATAATAATAATAATAATAATAATAATAATAATAGCTGATGGTTGGATGGGAACTGTAATCTAAGTTAAGGCATATATTAGGATAAGTTAAACAATAAACAAACCTCTTGTTTTTTTCTCACAGATTGAATGGATCAGATAGAAACGGCTAACAATGGGCATATTTAGAGCTGAATAAAATAATTTTGACTGGAGGAACAAAAATATCTTTTTAAGGACCTATCTACTCTCTGGGTCTGATCACCTAAAAACAAGCTTTTCTATGGTAAAAAAAAAAACAATTGCGTATCTGGGATAATGAAGAAGTCCAAAATAACCATCACGGTCAAGTAATCTTATCCGATGTGGACTGACTTCCCGAGGTTCCCGTCTAGAGTTCCGATGTACTGCTTGATAGGTAAACAGAATGGGAGAGATGTTACCTAACCTGCCTACTACTCCTAACTACTAGTCGTATTGAATATCTGTCACTTACTCTGCCGCTAATTATTCATATTCATAAATTAGGCTACAGTGGCGACAGAACTCAAGACATGCAAGTTCTCGCTGTGCATAAAGGAAGGTGCTGGAGTGGTTGAACAAGATAAAAAGATCCAGAAGTTAAACTGTGATGACGTATAAGGATCTATGAGGTGAAACGAAGGGAAAACTTGGGCAGGAAGATGGAGGAAATGGTGTGGGATGGAGGTAAAGTAAAAGGCTTAGAAGCTTCATTGAATCTCGTATATACGGATAAACTGCTAGCTGTTGTTACGACTTTTAAACGTTACTCCACCTTAATGATACTAATTTCCGCTTATTGACTGTTTGTAGTCACACCTGGAATTGCACCTGGACAAAAGTG
Organism: Macrobrachium rosenbergii; assembly: GCF_040412425.1. Lineage (NCBI taxonomy): Eukaryota > Metazoa > Arthropoda > Malacostraca > Decapoda > Palaemonidae > Macrobrachium > Macrobrachium rosenbergii. The sequence goes on along the minus strand of NC_089753.1, from coordinate 31,089,372 downwards.
TCATTACCATTGGGTTACTCTGTCCAGGCAACCAGGATATCTCTCTAACTAAAGGAATGCTGTGATATCAAGGGGGTGAAAAAGATGTCTATTGATATGATATAAATAACGAGAGGACGTCAGTGATATTCTCTACGTTTATTATACAATAAACACTTGTGCTCTTAAGACGTTTTTGCGTACTTTCTGTGTGATACCTTATTTTCAGGTGTTACGTTGTATGCTGTTTGGTTAGAAACTATGGAATACGCATTCTGAAAATACAAAAGGGAAAAATGGCAGTGAAATTCTGACTCCCTGTGAAGGTACAGCTTAGAAAAACATCTCTACCAGAACCTGAATAAATTGGTAATAACATTAACTGAGCTTACCAACATCTAGTTGCCTTAGATACATTTCAAGTTATTGAAGAGTCAAAAGATGAGGGCTGCATATCATACAGACACAACAGAATTCACAACCTCACAGAAAGCATTCTTGACTCTGTGACTAGTCAGTGGCCACTGACAACAATCTAGTGGTCAGACTAGAGGTTGGAAAAGGTACAGCAGTAATACATATGAAAAATAACGTAGGCGATAATCATGATTTTGTTGATTATAGTGTATTTTTTTTTACCTGATATTATTTGTACGGTATTTCAAGCGTGTTTAATATTTTACAACACTTCAGTTACCTTCAGTTTACTTTCACTTCAGTGTTGCCAATATTAGGGTAATTGCCCTTCACTTATAATCAGAGGCTTATAATAATCCGACCGCATTTCATTGTTGTGGCGGAAGGTTTTTCTTACTAAATCTGAGCAAAACATCGGATACATGTTTTTGGTTGTAGTGACATTTAGTTTTCAGAAAAAGATACACAAAATGCAGAGAGAGAGTTTGTTTAAAAATGCCCTCTTTAAAAATTACATCTTGATTTACTAAGTAGAGCAGATCTTAGTCTCCTTAAAGGCAAACATGGCCATTTGTTAGAGAGTGTATAATTGCGATGGAATGGTAGAAATTGCCCATTCAATTAGATGAAGAGAAAATCAGGCAACGAAAAATGAAAGCAAACGCTGAAATTTGGATTTTCCTAATGAATTTTAAACATTTTGATGTTGAGCCAGTATCTGAAAATTTAGTGTTTTGCAAAGTTGGCCCCAACTCTTCCCATTTTTAGTGCTGAGACTGAAATAATATTTTTCTGTCTTAACGGACACACACAAAAAAGAGGAATGTAATGGGACAAGAACCACTAAGGGCCATTTTAGTAACCAAATCATATATGGTGCCTTAGGGAAAAAACTGTGAAAATAAAAAAATAAACCTGAACACTGCAGTCTTCATGATGTCTGTATGTATGGTTTTAAAAGTGAGGAAAATCAAAAGACTAAACAAGCAAGCTTATTATTACATTCACATCCAGAGCCGCAGGATTATGAGAAGAAAAGGGTAATTTCAATCTTTGCAGAGAGGGCTGAGAGGTCCGAGTACGTTGGCAACACTGTCACGCACTCGCAGATTGTTGGAACTTTCTAGTATATAAACATTGTCAATTCCTCCTATGTACATGTGAAAACAACGTGAGTTTAAGGGGATATTTTCGGTTTTTATCGTGCGGGAAATATTGAAAATGGTTCATTCCTCCATAATCAACAACCTAATTAACCAAGTAAGTGTGTTAATTAAGTTTGTGGTAGTCTAAGTTGTGACTTGAGTAGCCAACATGAAGTGGACCTTCCAGGTGTCCATTTCTTTTATGCTTCCCTCTCCATTTTTCGTAGGTGCTGACCGTTCATTTTCATATATTTCCAAGCCCCTAAGTGGCAGTGTTGCAAAACAGGACCTCGTGCATTATTGTGTATTAAAATAAATTAGAATAACCTTGTCATTGATATGTATGTAGGCGTAAGGGTGAAAATGCCAAGGGTACAACCTCACGAAGATACACTTTATTTTGACGATTTTTTTAATGAATATAGAAAATTATGCGGGCTACATTTAACATTACAGGTGAATTAGGCAAATTTACCCACTTCTCTTTCCGTTTTTACTTAGCCTAAGCTATCCTAGTCCCCCAGGGGCTGATACCAGGTTAAACACGTTGCCTCACGGAGCTTCCGCCATGTTTAGTAACGGCCCCACGCGGGATGAACTTAAAAACGTAAGCTACAGTTTGCAGATTTCTAATTAGCTTAAGCAAGGCCTTTTCTAACCTAAGGCCACTGGTAAGTTTTTTTTTAAACCGTGATTTTATTCTGGAGTTGAAAATGCAGTTTTCTTAAGTTTTAATGTGTGCTTTTAATGTTGCAGAGGTTCATTTTCTTAGCAAATGAGTAGTTTTAGAGATACTGAACCTGCTAACATCCTATAATTTGGGGGACCGCAGTGGGCAAGCTGGGTTTCTGTGCAGGGGAAAACACAAGACAGGTGAAATACAGGGGTAGATTTAACCAAACCTAACCTAGGGAATCAGGTCCTTACCCGAGTAGGGGGCTTCACTTAATCTAAATGAGGTTGCCAGGGCCTTACCTAATCAGGAGGGGGTTAATTTTTCATCCTCCCCTGGACACCCTCAACCAAGGGTGTGGGTTGTTTATCTAGGATGAAGACCTAGCCTCCTCCCCCAGGACTCCCCCACTTAGAATATGCTCAGGAGCACTTAGATCATCACCAAAATCGTCTTTACAAGTTGAATGTGGTGAACTGCCTCTGTCTTTCCATATAGAACTAGATACTATGAAGATTGCTCTAAGAATTCAGACAAGTGATTCTCCAACAAAAAAAACAAAAGACGATTATTTGAATTAAGAGATGTGATGTGGCATTTATAAAACAACCATAATATTCATCCACCACCTTTCCCAGTTAGAGCTAGAAAAAATATTAGATATCTGAATTTGACCGAAACTGTTTGAAGATTTGTATTTATAAATACCCATCCACCACTTTTCCCAATCAGATCTGAATATAAATTTACAAGTGCCTTTAATAGTAAAATCACCTCCATCCTGGACAATGAATAAAATAAGAATTTGTACACACCTCAAGCATTTATCAAAAAGTTACTCATATACACCAGAACACCATAGACAACATACAATAGAGCATGTTAGTCGAAAAGGTCCACATTACACAATATATACAGATGGATCTAAATCAGAATACGGCGTGGGATATGCTGCAGTGTCCCAGGACAGGACTTAACAGTTCACTCTTCCTAATAATGATTCAGTATTCACAGCAGAATTGTGTGGAATTGCATCAGCTATAAAAATAATTAAAGAAACATCATTCAATAATTCTGTAATTTGTAGTGACTGGAGAAGTGCTATAGGAGCTATTCAGTGTTACAAATAAAAAAATAATATAGTACAACAAATTAAATTATTTCTCCATAACTTGTATAATAATGGAAAAAATGTAGAAATATGTTGGATCCCTGCCCATGTAGGGATCAAAGGAAATGATTATGCAACACGCATAGAAATGGGTATCATAAATAAATGGCAATATACATGGAATGAAGAACCTGAAAGTAATAAATTGAAACAAATAAAACCTAATGTTAAAAAATGGAGTTCATCATATCAGAGAGAAAGACACGCACAAGTAATTCTGACACGTCCCAGAATAGGCCATACTCGTCTGACACATGGGCACTTAATGAGCAGCCCACGTGGCCAGGCTGCCGAGTGCTCAGAGTGCAGGGTGATAATGACGGTCAGACTTGTTATGTGAGTGTCCAAAGTATGACCAACAGCAACTGTCAACTTTTGGGAAGAAATCAATACAGTAAATGAAATTTTCTCAGAATCTTTTACATTTTTGTCAGTTCCGACTTTGTTGTTCATGAGGAACTGTGGTTTGATAGATAAAATATAAAAATAAGTCAATAATAAAAGCACGTAAACAATTTGTTGAATTTAAATTTAAATTTTTCAAAAATATTACTTATGAATTTTAATATACCTTTTTTTAGTGTGGAAGCATGAGTAAATGTATTTATTGTGTGTATGTGTTATAGTATGAGAACGTAAGCCTATGTGATATTTTATCCTAATCCTTCGGGCCAGCCCTATAAGAGCTGAAAGTCAGCTCAGTGGTCTGGTTAAACTACCTTAATACTACTACTACTTAATTTAACCCAGGGTGCTGCGTCCTTCCCTAGCCAGTGGGGCTTCAGCTCCCGTCCCCCTCCCACCCCATCTAACTCAACTTAGGGTTCTGTAAACTTAAGTAATAGGGTTGCGACCCAAACTAACTTAACCTAATGACATGACCTAAGGTACCAGGTCCTTACTAGTACTTGAAATCACCTTAAAAGCCTTCAGTAAACCAAACCTTATTCACAGTCAGAACTTGCAGAAGTATCGTAAACATTTTAACAGACACCTTGGGATCCTGGCTTTTTGATAAGTAAAGTCTGTTAAGTAATAAAGACTATATTGTAGCCTGCATTTGATTTTTTTTTAGATATCTTATAGCTAATAGTAATTCCACATAGTTCCTAAACTTAACTAAATTGTATTTTACATTTAAGATGCAGTTAAAGAGATTTATTTAAAACTGTATCACATCTGAGATGGTAACATAGCAAAAAATAATCATAATACCTTATCAGATAAGTACAGAAGTCAGTTAATTTGAGGTGTTACTGTATTCCACTCTTTTATTTCCTCCTTCCAAAAACCCATTTCCCACAGGATATGAAAGGAAGACAATATCTTTAACCTCTTTTGCCAGCTAGCCTGTTTTCGCCCCTAGTGACGAAAGCATTGCCCCTCTAATCGTGTAACTGACTAATTTTCTCCATTTTATATTTGTACTATGATTCTTTTTTAATGTTCTTATACAGAATAAACCTTTGGTCTCAACGTAGGAAAAATTCTCTAGCTCCAGCTGGAGTCTGGTTGAAAAAAAAGTTACAATGAGTTGGTGGTATCGGGAGATGGCCAAGATGGCGGTGAGGAGGAGGAGGAGTTGATCTCCCATAACCCCCACCTTGGAAACATCGTCTTAGTTTTTCTCTGACCGCCTTTGTATGAGTGTGCGCTGTTGCCCTCTCTCATCAAAGCCTGTTGTTGTCCACTTCTTGCCTGCATATGCCTTTGGATACTGGTTTTAGCTTTCTTTTTTTGTATGATCAGTGTGTTTTTGTATCTCTTTGTGTGTTTCTGCTATGAGTATGGAATCCCACAATCCTTCTAATTGGGATAACTAATTACATTCCAGTAGATCGTTCAAGTTACTACCTCCTCCTCTTCCCCAACATGAACGTTTTTTATGCTACTACAATGGATATTTTGCAACAAAGACAAGCCAGACCTAGTTCAGTTAGGCTCAGGAATATCCTTCGACCAAGTTAAGGGAGGGCACTTCTTTTGCATTTCAGGAATCAGCAGCACTGGAGGTAACTGCTTCATAGGGTCTCGATCTCTTCATGGCTGGAGACTATCCAGTATCTCCTGCGAGCAAGAGGCTTTTCTCGCAGAGCAGCAACAGAGATGTCTGGCTATCTCAGAAGGCCTTCCTCAGCCATATACCAGGGAAAATGGGCCTCTACAATGATTGTTGTAGTCAAAGGGGTCTCTCTTCAGTTGGAACTTCTGTTCAGCAAGTGGCAGATTTCCTAGTTTTTCTCTGAAGGGAGAAAATGTCTTTCGGTGTCTGCCATCAAAGGCAACAGGCCTGCTTTGGGCTTGTTTCTGTGCCTGAAAGATGTAGATCTGTCTTCCTCATGGGAAATCTTAATGCTACTTAACAGCTTTGAGCAGTCTTGTTCTCCTAGAGAACTTAAGCCTCCTAGTTGGGACCTAACTCTGGTGCTAAGCAGTCTCACTCAAGCCCCATATGAACCATTACGCTATCATCTGACAGAGACTTGACCCTTAAAACAGTCTTCTCACTGGCTTTAACTTCATTGAAGAGAGTGTGTGAACTCCATGGTCTCTCATCTAATTTTAAACACTCGTGGGGTTGGGGGTCCGTAGCCTTCGAATTTATCCAGCAATTTGTAGCTAAGACTCAAAATCTTCTGGCTCTGTGAGGTTATTGGAAGTGCTTATAGCTTGCAACCTCAGATTCTAACACAGTGCATGAAAGAGCGCATTACGTTTGGGGTTTAGGCCCTTCATTAGCTTTTAAGAACTTACCTGTTCATAGGGTTTTGAAGGCTAGTACTTGGCTTTGTCAAACCACCTTCACATCCTTCATCTACGGAACGTTGCCCACAGGTGTTTGGACACTTTCCTTGGGTCCAGTGGCAGCTGCTCAAGTTTTGTAGCTCATCCAGTGCCCCTAGCAGGACAGTTTGTATCTTACCTAAGATGATGGTATGAAAGTGAGAGTGAATGAGATAACTGGCCTTTTTCTTTTCCCTTTCTTCTCTACCTGCGGGCAGTAGGAAGATTGATCCATCATGAGCTGGAACTGGTTAGATTCTACAGGTGAGTGAGTGGTCATTCTGTTTGAGAAAGTTTATTCATACATGTTTGAGAGAGAGAGAGAGAGAGAGAGAGAGAGAGAGAGAGAGAGAGAGAGAGAGAGAGAGAGAGAGAGAGAGAGAGAGAGAGAGAGAGAGAGAGAGAGAGAGAGAGAGAGAGAGAGAGAGAGAGAGAGAGAGAGAGAGAGAGAGAGAGAGAGAGAGAGAGAGAGAGAGAGAGAGAGAGAGAGAGAGAGAGAGAGAGAGAGAGAGAGAGAGAGATTGTTGTCTTAACAGATACAGCTCTTTAACTTCCACCAATGTTCCGCCATTCCAGTAGTCACCATTTGATAAACTATTTTCTGACAAGTCAGCGGCATGTCTCATCCTGTGTCCCCAGGAAATGAGACCTGGACCTTCAGTCTGTTCAAGCCTTTCATTTCTCCCACCAAAAGTGAAAGTATCCACGTTAGACCTAGGTTTGTTCATATGAACAGATGACAAACCTACGGTCATGTAAATGAATGGATTTCCTGAGATAACTAGATGCATTTTCTTCATTTAGCGAACCCTTTCTTATTCTAAAATTTTATATATTTTTACCGGTTTCCAGCTTGCGCCTGCGGGCAGTAGGAAGATTTTGTCATTACTTGATCCATCATGAGCTGGAACTGGTTAGATTCTACAGACCTAGGTTTGTTCACGCATATGTGAGTGAGTGGTCATTCTGTTTGAGAAACTAGATGCATCATTCTGTTTGAGAACTAATTTATTCTAAAATTTTACATGAATAAGATTTCTCAGTTCTTTAGACTGTAGGTATTGGCAGCTGAAAAATCCATTACTATTTATCTGACAAGTCAGCGGCATCCTCCCCTCTAACACACACACACACACACACACACACACACACACACACAGCCTTTCATTTCCTCCCAGAGAGAGAGAGAGAGAGAGAGAGAGAGAGAGAGAGAGAGAGAGCCACCCTTCAGGTGAGAGAGAAGAGATTCATGCCTCCTCTCTCATCCGATTTGTTGTCTTAACAGATACAAAATTTAATATTTTACACATATACAATGTTCCGCCACATTGTGTTTTAGTCCAGTAGTCTGACCATTTGATAAACTATTTATCTGACAAGTCAGCGGCATGTCTCATCCCTGTGCTTTAGCCGAACCAGGAAATGAGACCTGCTTTGCTGAGCCTTCAGTCTGTTCAAGCCTTTCATTTCCTCCCACCAAAAGTGAGTGTATCCTTACGTTAGACCTAGGTTTGTTCCGCATATGAACAGATGACAAACCTACGGTCGTAACGTGCATTGCCCACCTCTTGCCACCCTTCAGGTGGATTTCCTGGGCTGGAAGTAACTAGATGCATCATGCCTCCTCTCTCATCCGATTAGCCGAACCTCGTTGCCACTAATACCTTATTCTAAAATTTTATATATTTTTTACCGGTTTCCAGCTGGCGCAAAAAGATTTATCCGTATGTTAAGAACTTTAGACTGTAAGTATGTTAGCCATGAAAAATACAAAGTAAAATTTGTCATTTTTTTTATCATACAATATCTTATTAAGTAATTTCAACTTGTCATTTGAACATAATGCAATAAAGCACAACTATTCATCTTCGTATCGACATAAAAATCACCCTTATCATAGAAAAATTTACCCAGACCAAGCAGAGAAAAATATCACAATGCTCGAACACGGTCAGTGGGAAGTGAGTGAAGCTGGGACAGATGATGTGACAGGGATTGAAATATGATATGGTTAAGGGGCATTGTGCATTTTCCTCCCTTGTATATTAGCACACAAGTCAATCGGTGGTGCTCCCTTTTATTGTTCCAAACGTATGCATGCAGAAGATTGTTTGTGGAGCTGGTCGGTCAGGAATTAATTATAGAACTCATAAACATTTATCTTTATTTAAATACAGCAGTTAAGATACATAACATTTGTTCCATATACACCGCTTGCATGTATATAGTAATTACACTAAAGGTCTAAATGCATATTTGCATGTACAGTTCTTTCCGGTAGTCTACACCACTTGGAAATTGTCGTCTGGAAATTTAGTTTAGCCATTAGACTACAATATTCAAATTTTCAATTCCTGAAAAATATATGTAAATAATCAATTTTTGTTCAGTTATCCTGAAGTTGTATTCAGAGATTAAACATTGGAAAAATCTTAAATACACTAAAGTGAGACATCCACTCCAGTATTTCACAAATTACAGACTAACAACAACAGTTACGTAGTATTCTTCACTAAGATACGAACCGATAGAAAATAGGATACCTAGCGCGTTTCTGTTTGAATGCCGTCTTCAAATAACAAAAGAACCTTGTCATGTCATGCTTTTACTCACAGTTTTCTTACCCATTTGAATGTTATCACAATGATATACCTTAAAGGGTTCTATCATTATTTTTTCTTTACTTCATCCCATCTAACACTACAAGTAAAAGCATTAGGAACTCGTAACACAATTGTAACAGTCTGACTCCATTTACGTCTTTCGTCAAGGTGAAATTTTTGTGCACATAGCCCGGTCTGGGGAGTTTAATTGAATTGATTCGTATTTCCCAGTTCCTCAGATGAAATACCACTTGCCAGAATCTTATACTGGGGAACTAATGTAAAAAAAAAAATAATGTTCTAATAGCATATTTTCACTCTTCACTGGCTATGTTATTCTTACAAGGAAGAGTTATTCAAAAACATCACTGTTACCATGGAGAGACATTTGAAAAAGTAAAAGGTGGAATGTAGTACTCACATTATCAATGACACAACAAAATCACTATTTTTGTTACAGTATAGAACATTGAATGTAAACAGTGAAAGAGGCGCGGGGGAATGGCAGAGGATATTTAAATAAAAAAAAATTTTTCCAGCAGGCAAAGGGGTGCTTTGTTCCCCATTTGATCTCAAGAGACTACTGTATTTAATTATTGTTCTCACTAATAATTTCCCATTTGATCTCAAGAGACTACTGCATTTAATTATTGTTCTAATAATTTCCTCAACATGTAAACTAGTATGACAGTTTTGCAAGTGTGCTAGTGTTCTTTATGGAAGGTATGGGCTTTGCTTTCACTTTTATTAGCAAACTGCATGATAGTGGATTTCCAACAGTAGATGTTTGGAACACCATCATCTAATTTTAAATTTGAATAATAAATTTATTCTACATAGCACTCTCAAATATATTTATATTTGCATGCATATTATGCACTTTTTTATTGGTTTGCTAGTACAGTGCAGTACTTTTTTGATTTTCCAGATTCTGTGGAGTGATAACATGGACGTTCCTGCCGCCACCCATTATACCCTTTTCAGGTATTTAAAGCCAGGCCTCGCAACGAATGACAAAAGAATCTTAAGCCGTAAGTCACAGTGTACATTCATGATTTACTTGACTGCCCTGGCATTGTCACATACATTGCACTTTAGTTAATGATGAATGTAATCAGTACATTCCTTGTTTATTTCTGCGTTACAAAATGTTTTTTTAACTGTACACTGAACTTGATCAGTATAAGAACCATTTATGCTGATCACATGACATCAAAAGAGATAAATCAGAAAAATAACAGGTAGCAAACTAAGAAGTTCAAATTTTGTGACATTGCTGCTTTCCACTAATCCAGCAAAGTTTATTTTAGTATTGGACAGCTTCCCAGTTTCCCCTCATTACTTTACACAACTGTACTTGCAGTAATCTGTGGAGTGAGGCTTAACTATCAGCATTAGAATGCAAAATTTTTAAATCATATATTGCTGTACTATAAACAGTGATACTAGGTGTGGTTTGGATATTCTGGCCAGACCACCAATTAAGAAATCTCGACTCTTCCACAATGTACACAGGCACCTATTTAACCAATCACTAGCTTGTCTGTTCCTTGCTTTTTGTGGGATGAAATAAGTATAATTTCAGTCGTAGTTGTAAGTTTACAACTCTTTATTGATCAAGACCACAGGGAGAAGGGAAAATTATAAAAATTACACTGATACATTTAACAGGTAAATCTAGCTCTGACATGTATATGCTACTGACACTTGTGTTGGATATGATTGGAAGCATTTTCAGCTAGAATTAAAAACAGTGGAATCGTATTAACCTCAATAACTTAATACTGTACAACCTTGTAATCATTACAGGACTGGTTTTAAAGGTTGTTTTCAATCTCAGACCTACAATATAATTTCCAACTTCCATATGAAATACTATATATACAAGTTGAACCACATGACACAAGTACATGGAAACCGTTAGAGGGCTATGGAATTCTAGAGTCCTCGATGATTTCTTGATGTGGTTTCTTAGAAGTCTAATATAAAATATTACTGAATTTATTATATGAACTTAGATACTGATTTCCATCTACTATATAAAGTGATTATGCTAAACCATGGCTAGTAACTTAGTATTGTGAACTCGTTTGCCACAGTCACAAGTAATGTAAACACTAAACTTTCCTGACAGTTCCTAGAGTTAGGAAGTTCTGATTGGTCTAATGATTCTTAATAAACAATAAATTATAAGGCACAAAGTATGAAATTCTGAAGATTAAGTTGACAATGAATTTCACTAGTTTTTATTATGAAAAGCCATTTGTTTTTCAAACAATACTGTACATCTCTACATAAGAAAGAAAAACAAAGCTTGGTGCAAATGACAGTCTTAGTCAGTCTAGTTTTATTGTGTGATATATACAGATCCTTATTTTATAACTATGCGGTTGGATGTTAAATGCAAATGCCTATTTTTCATAAACGTTTTATAAAAAAAAGATGAGAACCTTTTTGACATGGAGTTTTTGGTATGATTTTCTTTTCAGATAAACATGTTGCTAGTCTAACATCCTAATACAGTGCAAACAGCGGATGAAAAAATTTGATAAATTTGTACTAGGATGTAATAACCAGTGAAGGATCAACATAGCCTTCAGCCTGATTATCAAGATATGTCTCAGCAAAAGGAAAACGCTTTTGTTTGGTGTATTAGTACACACAATATTAAAACTAGAGATTTGGAATTTTCGAAAATATGATTTTAGTTCCTAAATTTGAATGATTTATGCGCTATAAGTCAAATTGTACAGCTTTGAAGGTCTTGATAAATCTTGTGTGACTGCTGCGTGAAAAATGATATAGATAGCCTCTTAGGTTTTTAAACCTATGATAAAATTCTTGTGTAAACAATGAACTACTAATAGGCTGCATATTTTCATCACAAAGTATTCATTATATACAACTAAGAAAATATATCTATGACAAGCATTCACAGGTAACAAATATGTAGAGTAGAATAACTTATGGTTAAAGACTACAGTATTAAAAAGTCTCAAGTCCTTTGTGGACAAAATCTAAATTTCATTTACATTTCAGTTCACTGGAATTTACCTTTTTACGATTCTATGACAGTAATGAACAGACAACGGTATATATTTGTTAAATCAGAACAAGAGAAATCATTGATAATGACATAAACTTTCATTTCAGAGGTGAAAAACATATTGTGAAGAATAAAAAATACCAACATGTTACAGAACTTCTGATTTATTCCAGAGGTATTAAAATTTTTCAACGAATTAAAAATAAGACACTAAATTATTTAGTCATATAAATTGTTTTTTTTTTGTCAAAGTCTCCATAAAATACCCTAGATGGGGACTGAAGATTTCCGAGTACAATAAAAGCTCAAGGAGCTTTGATATGGAATAATAATAATAATAATTCTAGCTAAAACTGAATTCAGAATGCGTCATCAAACATGTTAAACCTTGCAGAGTTTTAATACTAACTAATTGTCTCTGTATCAGAGAATATCTACAGGAAAATGTAAGCGATTTTATTGAAATTCCAGTATGAAAGCACACTGGAATGTTCAGTAACCTTCATAAAGAAGAATGGAATTGTGTAACTGTGGTGACAGCTCCGTGAACATGGCCATTTGCTTCCTTCCTGTTCTTGCCATTTTCTTTGATGAGCTTTGCAGGATCTAGCATCAATTCTTTCTTATCAGCGTTTCCCGCCTTGTCAATGTCAGATGTTAAAGGTGGCCAGGCCTTATCATTGTGTAAATCCTGTTCGATTGCCAGGTATTTCTTTTTAGATTTGTAAATGTTATGGAACTTGCTCTTACATTTCCTGTAGAATATATAATCAATTATAACATACTCAATAAAGACGGCCATTGCACAATAAAGTAGAGAGAAAAGGAGCATTTGCCACCTGAAGAAATTTGCTTGGGGATCGTCGGGAGGTGGAAGAACCAGTTCAAATTTATCAATAATGAACTGTGGTGGACCAACTGTCAAGACTATACTGCATACAGTCGTGACAAGTATAGAGACAGATAGCAGGTAATTTGTATAAAATGGCTTCCTAAATGGTGGACCCCTAGAAAATACAACAGCTAATACTATATACTGGAACTGAGAGACAGAAAACACAGCATAGTTCTCATGGCCAGCGTATATTTCATCAGAAGTTGTTTGGTTAAATGGAACATACCACGGCTGTTCTTGCACGTAAAAGAAACAAAATGTCTGGAACCCAATAACAGTCATCATGTGAATAACAATTGACATGATTGGAGCAACTGAGAGGAGAGCAGCTGGAGGTGAATATGAAGCTAATGGGCCTTTATACGAGTCTGTACGTCCAAAAAATATGGCAAAGACTGTGATGAGGAAAAGATCAATCCAAAGAAACTGAAGATCTGTGAGATTACTATCTATCGAATAAAGTATCATGATTGTGACGAACTGTGTTAGAGAATATGCTGCCATGTACTTAAAGATGCCAAAACTTGTTACCAGTGCACATCGACCTTCACGAATCAAAATGGGGACACAGGATATGTTAGGCTCAGCTGAAGTAAATGGTGATGCCACAGATGCTTCAGCCTCTGAGAGAGAGATTCCTGCATGAGCAGCTTTAAGTGCACCACAGTCATTAGCACCGTCACCACACATGCCTGAAAGAAACACACCATTATACCTCAATCACATATGCTGGAACAATATTATATTTATGAAGCTATCATTCTAATACAATATACAAAACATTGTCTTTTGAAAACAGTTTTTCATTTCGCTTACCAACGTAGTATCCAAGTTCCTGAAGGTGAAGTATTAACTGCTGTTTTTGGTCAGGGGACATGCGAGCAAACACTGCCCCACGCACTGCCAGCTTCGGTAATATTTCCGGGAAATATGTACTGATTACGGCCCATGATTTTCCTTCTATTGCAAAACAGTAACTGTTTGTTACTTCATCCAAGTTTATGTGCACCATGCCATCAATATGTGTACTGACCTGAAACAGAAATAATTTCCTTTTATCTTTTTCTTTTTTTTTCCCACAAAATATCATCCAAACCTGGGCACTCATCTACTGTATTTAGTCTGTAAGAATAAAAATTTTCTCGGAACATATCTGGAGACAAATGCTGCACATTGGCATATGTCAGCCACAACTAAGCTACAACATCTTGAGGCTTTGTAAGTTTTGGCTGAAGCCAATCAAGATATGCCTTATAACAGAATTGTTGATACCAGTGATATATTGACATAAAATGGAAGGGAAGTGCATAAAAACTGGCTTCTGGCCAGAGAAGGGCAGCGCGAGCGTCTTGCAAGAAGACAGTTGAAGAGGAGAACTGAGGCGTCACAGCATCATCCAGGGGGGATTCAGGTCAGGCTCTGCCTACCTCTTACCCTATTGGGTTATCTCCCATTGCCACCAAAACCTTGTGCGATTTTTAACCGGACTCCAGCTAAGCGCTTGAGAAAATCCCCTTACGTAAAGACAGTGATTTGTTCTGTGTATCAACAAACTTACTGCTAGGTTTTTACAAATGTTCCTATTAAATGTATGTTCAGTCAACAATGAAATAATATATTTAACTGCAATGTAATTTATGTATTTTTTTCAATATTGTATACTATATTTAATTATCATTAGCCTCGCCTTTTTTTGGGGTTGGAGTTCTTTCACTGACTCGTTCAAAACTATAGAACAGTTTTTTGGCAAAAATATGGGCAATGCTGTAAGAAAAACTAAGTTTAACACTATGCTCTTGAAGCACTACATAATATTGCCTTAATTTGTTGACATCAATTATTTTTGCCTTTTTAACTATTTTTCACATTCAGACAATATTCTGTGGAACCTTCCTCTGCAAAGCAATTGGCTTGATATTTATAAATATTTATCTGTTGTTGAATAATAATAATTTTATTGGCACAGATAAACTGCCAGGTGCTTTAATGACTGTCTACCAAGAATTATTCAATTACTGTACTCCTTTTTTCAAGCACTCCATTTCTATGGTAATAAGATTTTCATGCTAGTAGAAACTACCTTCAGACATTGTAAAGTGTCAGAGAGAAAAAAGTTAAAAAATTACTATGTTAACCTTAAGTTTTAATTTGTTACTAATTAATTACTTTGGAAGAAAGCAAAAAAAAATCAAACTTACTGTTGCAGGTGCTGGATTTTTACTCATGGTGGTGTGATAAGTAAGAGCTGGTGGATTCCCTTGATGTGGAAGATGTCCCTTAACTGTTATAACTTGCAGCTTGGGGTCAACCAGTCCGCACTCACGTCCTACACTTAATGCTGTCAAGATGTTATCTCCTGTAGAATAAATGCAAATTCATATTAGGTAGAGTAAAACTCTGTAACATTTGCATTTCTTGAAGTACAGGTATGTGGTAAACACTTTTGGTTTGACAATTATAATAAGAAATTGTTTGCTCAATGTAAATTTTATTTATCATATACAGTACTTTTATATTTTCAAACAACAAAATAAACAGAATGATATGCTTAAGTTTTAAGAATCTCCAGGATAAAATTTACTTATCAGGATCTCAAAAAGGTTAAATAAGTATCAGAAATCAATTTTGCAGTGAGGTAAGAGAAAAATCAACCCTTTTTGACTTGAAAAATATGCATAATAAACAGTAATACTAAATTCAAGAAAATTTTTGTTTTTAGTAAATGTTAAAACCCTTTGATATTGATTGCAAGCAGCACCTCAATCTACCTGATTTTAACACTACTTACTGAAATGTGCCCGAGTCTGGAAAAAATATATTTTTATATATTTTGTATACATATATCTATTTTATACTTTTGTGCTTTTACTTCTGCAAGTAAAATATGCATGGTTATTTTTTCTCATGTTTCAAAGAACTACTAGCAGTTTGCAATATAGTTCATGTAATTTACTTACTGTACAATGTTAAATTCATGTTTAAAAAGTCCTTAGTGGAAGTGGTTACTCTTTGTTCATCTGACAATCACTAGCTAAAAAATTCCAAGATGTATAGACAAAGATGTTTATGGCCTTTTTTTTTCTACATGGTTTGTGTATGTTACATATCTTGTCAGCATAAAAAAGTTGAAAACTACTGCAGATGGCTACATTTTTGCTAGGCTATACTGTACTGTACAGTAATGTATATACTTTTAGAAGCTATTCATTTTGCACATGTACCTCAGGAGAGGAATGATGTAAATATTGTAAATTAATGATAATTAAGAATTAACAGTTAGGGTAGGCTAATAATTACTTTGTGGAACTGCTTCACACTATAGGCTATGCGAGTGGGCTCCAGAGTACTGTGTACTAGATTAAATCTGTTGATTAATGAATTTCGTTACTTATCAGGAAGGGCAGATCCCCCGAACTGTTAGGCTGAGGTGCCACTTGTCAAAATATTTGTCTCTGTTTATTATCCTAAGGCAAAGTCTATTCAGTCCCATGGTTACCAGTACAATATATCATCTAACCTCATTTTTGGTAAATATCTAGCGTAATAAAAGATCTCTCAATTTACATTTCTTCTATGACAAACCAATTAAACATAAATAGCCTTCTTCAGTCAAATTTCTTGATGCGGGCTGATATGAATGATGGATTTATATAAACTTTTGTTATAAAAACTTAATTCATTAGGATGAACCTATTAGTTAAGCCCAGCACTGCATAATTCAACACTGCCAATAAGGCTAATTATGACTGAAGGGTGTATTTGAAATTTACGTTATAAAAATATTCTAATACACTACAGTATTTTATATAAAAAAAACTACTACTGCATAAGACATCAGGTCACTGGTTTATGAAGCTGTAGTAAATACTGTAAAAATATTTCCAGTTTGAATAAACCATGCAAGGCAAAATCTTGGAATGTAAACTACACTGACAAAGCCTCACCTGTGCCTGTAATAAATAAATATATAAGAGACATGCATAGATATACTACTATTTATTACCTGTGACCATAATGGTTTTAATGTTCGCCTGATGTAACTGTGTAATGACTTCTGTTGTTTCAGCTTTCAACCTGTTCTCCATAACCAGAAGTCCTAAGAACTCCAAGTCACATTCAACTTCTTCACGATTCATGCGCTGAACTTTTATGTATGTTAATTCAAGGGGACGCCAGCCAAGTGCCAATACTCGATAACCTTCATGGGTATACTTTAGTAGCTCTTCTGAAAAATTTGCAGGCACCGATTCTGGTGTTGAAAGGCTTGCTATCATCTGCAAAAAAATAAAGTTTGCAATTATTTTCTGGCTTGAAATTGTTCCCCTAAATCACTGTGAATATCAGATGTTTTTTTCTGTACTTTTGTATGAGCAAATCACTTGTCAATTGATGCATCTTCTATTGCTCTATGTTGCTGAATTTATCAAGGAAAATTTTGTCTGCCAAATTCATAGTGATGTGTTTCTTAAACTCTTGCTTATTTTAATTTTTTTACATTTTATTTATTAAATTATTTTCATATTGTCAAAAATATCTGGATAAGATCTTTAATGCAAACATTATGAGGAATGTTTCACCTACCCCTAAATATTGTTTTCTGCAGATATGAGAACTACCAAGGGGAATTGTGATAATCTCATTCTGAGTAAACCCTACAAATGATACAACACATGCAAGTTGCTTAAAATCACTACCATAGTATCCCAGTTAATATTAACTTAGGATATCTTCGGTTATTAACTTTATACCCAAGCAAATTAAGCTTCATGTAAAATAAGGGGGACTATATTAGCTTTGGAAAGCATTCCAGATAAAAAAAAAAAAAACTTCATAACTGATAAAAACTTGTCATTATTGCTGTAGTGTGACAGTCAAAGCTTTTGATGTTTAAATATAAAATGCTGTGAAGGTGTGATATTACCTAACCACCAAAATTCTTAATTGTCTCTGCAATGAAACATAGTGTAAATAACTCACCTCCGGTGATCCTTTACAGTAGAGCTCATAATTCTTTTTAGGGAGCCCCTAGTTTGCGTGTTATGACAGACATGCGCTGTAGGCTGGATGAGAAGGGAAACTGGCGCAGAATTCCTATCTCAAGTGGTGGCTGTAATGCAATATGAAAATTTACACTCTAAACCTTCCTTTACTGAACGTCATGCATACAATAAATAATTCTAAGGAAAGTCTGTTTAGCCTAAGATTTATCAATATGAATTGATATATCTGAACAATGCAAAAAACATATCCCTGAGGACTTTCAGCCACTGTGAGTTAATGGTTTCCTCATAGACACTGTTAACTGTTAAAGAGTCAGAATCCACAATTCCTGAGCTCAAATTCCAGCTTTCTGTGCTGGGCTGGTGGGGGTTTAGGAGGAAGCAATTCCACCATTCATCACTGGAATGTGAAGTGAAAAAAAAAAAAAAAAAACAAAGGATAAGTATATTTATAGATCAGAACCCAGAACTTCGTCTTTCAAAAATTTAGTAGTATGAGTAGCTGTCAGTAGAGAAGTGAATTGTAGATTGCCAATTAATGGTTTGTCAGGCAGTAGTCAAGGAAGAAAGAAGCAGTTCACCCTCGTTTAATTCGAGCAAATACCCAAGCTTACTGTAACCATCTTTGTACCTTTTGAAAGAGAGGAAGTCAACTTGTGTTGTACTTTCTTAATGATATTTGTTATTTATAAGTAAAATAACTGAAAAAAAATGAATAAAAAATTTTCTATAAAACAACAATGAATATATTATTGCTACATCCAAGATAAATGCAAGTTCATCAATGATCAGACAGTTACCAAACATTTTTACATGGAAGGTTTTGGTGAAGGATGATGACTATTGTTCTCCAGTCACACTTATTCAAGTTTTTGATCCCTGAGATTTCAGACGAGAAAAATAATTGGGATCTGCACACCACCCCCAAAATGTTTTGTAATTGGGAATAAAGATTGGGATTGGCATATGAACAAGGGATGGGTCACACTAAGACAAGATGAATTAAACTTGTAAGGTAATAAATTTGCCTTTTAAAGTTCAGCCTCATTTTAGACAAACATTATGCAGGCCATTAAGAGAGGTACAAATAGTAAGATTAGTCAGCAAACCCAAGATAATTTTATAAAGTGAGACAAATTTACAAACAATTGTCAGAATATTGCATGAAAGAACTTTAAAACGGTAAGTTCTTTCATTCAATATTCTAACAATTGTTACTAAATTTGTCTCACTTCACAACATTATTTTGTCTATTGATTACTCTTACTGAATTTTGTCCCTCTCTTAGGGACCTGCATAATGTTTACTTTAGTAAAGTGTATGGCATAATAAAAAGGTAAACCATGCACAAGAGTTCAAATAAAGTAATTTCCTACATAGCTACATAAAATACAGCACAGACTGAAAAAAACCTGAAGAACATAGTCAAACCACAAAATATGCCCAGCTAAATTTTCACTGAAGAATAAAATCAGAGCAATACAGAAAATGGCATTTTTCTGAATAATATAATCCTATCCAAGAAATGAATAACCACACTGAAGGGTTCTCTGCCACCTCAGTTCACCTAAGTACATATTATATGTGGGAACCTAAACCCCCAAGTAACTATATACTGTAGTTTAGTTTCAAAAATACTATTTTCTGCTACCAGACTCTTTACTACTAGCAATGGCCATTAAAACAACTTCAAAACTTTGGGTTTGCACTAACCTGAACACACTTTTTTAATGTTATGGCAAAGATAACTTGTCACTAAATAAAATTAGAATAATTTATTTGACCCATGGCAACCATGTTTTATTTTCTTTACACAATTCAGTATCTCGTCTTGGTAGGAAAAAGTAACTTCAAGAATAATCTACCTCTTACCTGACTTTCAACATTTTGATTATTTCCTTCTCCTTGCGTCTTCATTTTGACCACTGAAGGCATCATCATGTCATATTTACTTGTATCATCTAAGCCAGGTTCCTCTAGGATCCAGTTAGTACTCTCAAACATCTTCAAATCCAAGGGGTCTCCAACCTGATGAATAAAAAGATTCTTTCTAGTCTATGAAGGATAATAAAAGTAGAATGTTTTGAGGTGCATTTTCATTTTTTTCATTTACCTTTTAAGGAACATTTTGGCTTTTCACTTCCTCTAAGTGTCTGTGTATTAAATATCTGATTAGGCCAGCCCTGTGAGAGCTGAAAGTCAGCTCAGTGGTCTGGTTAAACTACTTTAATATAATAATATATATCTGATTAAAATTAAAAAAAAATAGCAATTACTTGTGCCACAGAGATCAAGTAAAGGTGTATTTTTATTTACTAAAATGTGATAGTACATTATACTAAGTTTTCATACATTTTTATAAGAAAATACTTTACCTAATTGTGTTCAACTGTTATTAGATATAATAATTATGTCACAATTGTGTGGTCAATTGCATGTCAAAGCCTTTCCCAAAATATGAAGAGGCTCACAAAAATTACAGATATAGGAAAAGATCTTGAGCAAACACCATTTCTTCATGAAGTCACAGTAAATTCTGAAGGTCAAGGAAGAAAAATTACGAATAAAAAGGAAGTGTCTTAAAAGAGAAGAGAAGAGGGATGCAAAGTGACTTGGTTATGCATTGAAGAAATAAGCTAAATAGGGTTCTGCAAAAAATATGAGATAAGTAAACAGCTTACAGATGTAATGTTAAATTATGAAGATTTTCCATTTTTGCATGACCCTCCATGTGAAATTTGTTGCTGTGAGTTTCCCACTTTTGTATTTGATGTTACAGTAATCAAAGTTCATAAGCTCGGCTTCTCAAAAATCCCTTGTATATATAAGAAGGTTTTTGAAAAGCCTTTGATAGGTATGCAATTTCCTATCATCATACAGTGATGCATCTAAAATTATAGCATCAGCATTAGAGAAAAATTGTAGACTAACAAATGTTTGCGTGGGTACAATGTCTCATTCAAGTTGCCTAATGTGTTTTGCACTTGTACAGTAAACAAACAGGTTTCACTGTCTCATTTATAGGTATATAAGAAGCTACAAAACCTACAGTGGAAGGACCATGAAGATGGGGAAATGTGAGGTATATTTTTAATTTTTACAGGGTATGCTCCCCAAAGTTAGGATGTCTTATAACCGAGAAAACACCAGGCTAATGTGGTTGCATGATGATAAAGTTATTGTATTAAAAATCCATAGCACAAAAAGTATCTCTCTCTTTCTCTTATAATCCATAGCACAAAAAAGGATTTCTCTCTTTCTCTGCAATAAGGGATACTTATTGAGCGATTGAAAATTTAAATGTATAAAGTGTTATTAGTTAATGCACTGTGTTTCCTGAAATGAACAAAACAGGAAATGTCTTTCAAGACATGAGCAAAACAACAGGATAAGGCATGCATGAACAGAAAAAGAAAAAGAACAAATTATGGGACTAAAATAATAAGAAAATACAGTATGCAAAAACGGAGTACAAAAATATCACCATTCTGCTCTTGATAAGAGCTGTGGTGGGGCAGGATCATAGTGTCACTGCCCTGTTAACATGTTGATGCTAGACTGCTCCACAAAATCTACCAAATTTTGTACTGTATAAGTAATGAATACTTTCTTATTCATTACTCAGTTACAAACGTTTTGAAGTTAGAAAATAATAATTTACTGGGCAACTGCACTTCATCATCATCAAACAGAAAATGGCAAAATGAAACCAGTTCCCAAGCATCCACTATATAGTTTTAAGACTTTTTGACGTTTTGATTATGAAACTTGCATGTCATTGTCAAAACAGTCACATTAAGCAACGTTTTCATTCCAGATTATTTGCTGACAATGAAACATTGCTGAGTGTAAGGGATAAATACTAAAATATTTTGCTGCAACCTAGAACAGAAAATATGGGAAAAAATTGCAACCTGAACGCAAAGCAGAGCATAAAAGAAGTGCATTAGTTTGATAACACTGTACAATTACCTTCTGAGAATCAATTATAGTAATGGAATGGCATGTTGTCATAGAAAACAGCATGTGATCCAGGGGTAATCTAGCGGGATCCACCATCTGCCCTAATAATTTTGCTGAGCCATCAGAAGTAACAGGCACCACACCTCGCATGTCAAGACCATCCTCAGTTAATGTACCAGTCTGAAACACACAATGCCAAACTGAAAAACACTTGTAAACAATAACTGTCGAAACAAAACGGAACACAAGTTGCACATTTCGTTTCCGAGTAAAACCACCTCTTCTGTAGTTTTATGAATTTACTGCACTGCTGCTTTGTACTTGATTAATAAATGTTAACACTATGATCTTTTAAAAATGAAAATTTACTTTCATCAGTTTTCAATATTTCAGTATCTACATTAAAATCAGTGGAGCATAATGACAATACCATAAATACATTAAAACATACCTTATCAAAGCACACACAGTTGATGACACCAGAAATATTTATAGTTCGGGGTGATATACAGAAAATCCTGTGGGTTTTCAGCCTGTTCAGAGCATACAATATTCCCACCTGAAGCAGAAAATTTTACATCACTATTATTTTCCTGTTAAAGAATAACTGTCTGCATTATGATCACCAGTCAAGGTTATCAAAACTTGCCACAACAGAAAGTTGTACACCTCTTTTTTAACAGATACACATTTCACTAACAGTATCGACTTGTTGCTCTGTCTTCCAAAAAGACTCGGTGTCTACTTAGCTAAAATGCTAAAGTGGCTTTGCTCACTTGAGACAATGAGTTATAACCTACTCCTGCTCTTCTAGAAACAGTGTCAGTGTCAAAAAGGGTGTTTTCATATGGAACAAAACTACACACAGTTCAACAAGTCCATATTACTCATGTATTTAACCCCAGAAACAGATATTTCCTGCAATGACTTTGCAGTTGAATCCTGAGTAAAATTAATGTCTGTAACTGAAAACGTATATATTTAACCATTTTTTTCTCATGCATGGAGATTAAAATGTGAATTAGGATTAAGAAAAATATCTATTACTTACAGTCATTGCCATGGGTAATGCAGGTGGAATGACAATAGTGATAAGATCCAAGGCATCGAGGGCTATGGTACTAGCTGACAGATGTCGTAGATACTGAAAAAAAGCAAGACAACATTACTTACATGTACACCTACCTGATAAATCATGGTAATTTTATGCAAATACAGTATAATCAAATACTGTACTTCAAAATCCAATGTACTATAAACATTTCTGCAGAAAATCTCACACATCATATACATATCTCAGTTTTGATGATATCAAATTCTAATTTTATCCTTCAATTCATTGTGTATTCTCATTATCCTACTATACCTCTCCACCCGTCCAATACAGCAAGCTTTACCCATCACTGTAGTCTGATTACAATAGTTTATAATCAATCAATCTCTAATGGGTTAAGTAAAAACAAAAACAGTGGGATCTAAAATTTCAATATTGACATGTAGTCTACTTTCAAAAATCTAATTATTTCAAAATGTTTTATGACCAGTGCCATTAATCATTTCTAGGATAAAAATTACACAAACAAAAGACAAATTTCTAGAGGGCATCAACCTTGGCATACGTCGAATAAAAATATGGGTGAAAATCAGAAGTAAATGCATATATATTTATTTATTATCATCAATTTTCATGTCAAAAGTAAAATTCACACTCAAGAAGAAAATATAATGTTGCTGACAGATATAGCTTTCATCCCAAAAGGAAAAACCTTTTTTACTGCAGTTTAAGGTAACATTACTGACTTGAGGAAGAGACAATTGTGTAATTTAGAATGCATGCTAAAAGTGTACATAAGTATAATTTATATTAAATCTAATCAAATGGCATTTTTAGACAGAACCTTCACATGAATGAATAAAAATCAGACATCAATTAAGTGTTCAGCATTACTGTTATTTTCTAGGCACTTGGAGAGATGCAACTACTGAATAAAATGTCTGCAAAAGGCACAATACGTATCATACATACAGTACACTGTACAAACGTACTCGCAGAACCAAAAAAAAAAAAAATAATACAAACCTTTGTAATCACTGTGTAAATGAATCCAATTGAGGCTATGCCAGCAAGAACTCCAACAAACTTATACGAATCTTGCTGAAATTTGAAGTCCACAGGGGGAGGATACATGATCGATCTAACAAGGGAACCTTTGTTTGTTATAAACCCTGTTCGCACCACAACAGCAACAACTTTTTCACCGCCGTAGAACCTAGTTTGGATAACCTGAGTGCCGCAGTATAAAGTGTGTCGGCTATGTTCCTGGAACAGAAATTGGCAAATATAAAATAAGCCTCAAAGAGAGATACATCATATCTGCCCTTAAAATATAATATATGAAAATGTGTATATTTAAGTATAATATTAAAACAAAAATGAAAAACAGGATAAAACTATAATTCAGAAGTAAGAAACTATGCAAATTTTCAAAGTAATAAAGACAGGAAATATAAGAATGCAAATACTCATCCTCTCATCCAAACTTCTACTGTCATAAATTTAGAAAAATAGTCTTCATGTGTGAATCCAAGTGAAGTATTATGTCATGAACAAAACTTTCTTTTCAGAGTATATTCACATAAAGCAACTTACTTACGGACCTTGTCATTATAAATTATGTCAGCACGATCAACAATTGATGTCTTTGTAACTGGTACTGATTCTCCAGTAAGCATTGATTCATTGACAATGCAATTTCCTTGCAGCAGCACAGCATCACACTGCATCATGCAGCCTTGAGGTGGGATAGAAATCACGTCCCCAGGAACTAAATGCTCTGAAGGGATGGTTTCCACACGCTCATTGCGTACAACCTGAGAAATTTCAATGTGATATACTGATGCCTGAGATAAAATGAAAAACTGCAAAACTTAATTTACCTTTAAATTTTCAGATAAATCTAAAACAGGCCTATGGGTAACACTGAATTCTTGACTTACATGTACGTTTATAAAATCTTGTGTGCATATTTGTTTCATTAATCAAGCTAGCAACTACTACCTGTTCACTGTTCTTGAGTATAATTTTTCAATTTTCCAACAAATCTAAGTCACAGTATACCTTAATTCACTTATTACCAAAAAATTAAAATGCTTGGTCACAACTAATTATTTTGGATATGTACTTATCTCAGAAGATCATCTCTTTAACATACTAGAAGAAAAGATAATCCCACCAACCTGCACAATATCTGATGTCTGAATGGTTGAGCTAAGAGCCTTTTGATTAATATGCATCTGGTACACTTCTGACACAAGGGAAATAGCTGATGTGAGGACAATCACTGTAGCATAATAGACATAATCATCAGAGTACCACAGTGCTACAGAAAATATCTGGAATAAAAAAATCATGTATGTATTGTCTGGACATTAGTGCAAGAAATATGTTCACAACTCGAAAATTAAAGTGGAATCTCGACAAACAAGGGAGTTATAATATGTAGATGAGCTTACAAACATTAAAATATAAATTTTAAAAGTAATTTGTATTTTCCCCCAGGTATACAAACCACAGCTTTTCATAAGTGGAGTTATCAAGCAGTGGTGAACTAACAAAAAAAAAAATATTGACAAAAAAAAAAAAAAAAAAGCTTACCTGAAAAATATAAAATGGATTGAGGGCTTCAAGAAAAAGTAATCGATGTATTGGAACAATGGGGACCTTGATAGAATTTTCTCCATAAATAATACGCCTTCGTACTTGCTCGGTCCATGATAACCCCCGGTAATAATGAAGTTCTTGTGCAGTTTGCTGAAAATTAATTTCAAACTGATAAGCTCTTTCTGTAAAACAAAAAACTGAAAATTTGAAAACGAGCATAGAGTAATTCTATGCGATATGCCTCTTGCTGGCATAGTTTTACCAAGTATAATTACCAGTAAAAACAGACTGGCAGTGATACTGTGGACTGATAATGGTCCTGATTATAAAAACAAATATCATATGCATAGGAAAAACATATTGTTTCAAACATAGGAACGTTGAAAAGCTATAAAACTAACAAAACAAAACAAAAATAAAAAAACTTACCCCACAATCAAGACCTGGAAGTCTGTAGAATGTCTTGTTGTCAGGATCCCACAAGTATAAAACTTTTTTGCATGAAAAAACCCGTACACTTGAAACCTCTGTGAATGAAAGTTTAGCACGTAAACATAATGAAAGTATAAAAACGCAATTACAGCTTCTTGATATTCGCTTCCTTTCTTATTTTAAATGTAAACAACAAGAACAATGTGGTATTATATATACTTCCCATCAATAGAGGAATAATAACGCCAGTACCTTTAATTGTCCCTGACTGCATTGGCACAGCCAGTGTGGAGGGAAGGCTAAGATCAGAAAGCTGCTGCCCATCTGGAACACATCCATCACCACCATCATTGGTCCCACTATTTAGCACACTGTACTCCCGTTCATAGCTGAAAGACAGATGCGAGAATTTCGTTAACTGATCGTCGATAATAATTTGAAGTCTGATTACGAGCTTTGCAGTCGAGGCTAATTTACCATAATGAAAGGATATACTACAAGATTATCAATACAGTATTTAGTATTCAGTAACGTACTTTGAATCTAGTTTATGAACTGTCAGTGCTTTTATTAAGTTAGAATTACAAAAGAGACTACTGAACATGCCTAGGCTACATTTTCACAAAGAGTACACAAGAAGAATTGAAAAAATGGATAAGGTAAAGGAAAGAACATTTCAAACAATGCTGAAATGATCGTTTTACCATTTAATTGCAGGTATTCAGTTCCTTCTAGGTAGATATGGTTTAATTACTATAATAAAAATCAAATCAATTCTGTGTACCTGGTGAATGTTGACATTTACAGGACTCGAACTGTATCACACCTAGAGAATGTTCACATTTACAAACTCAAGACCATATCATAGATCTAAAACAGCAACTTGAGACTGTCAGTTTTTAGCTCTGATATAACCAGGACATTCCCTGAACCTTAAAGAGTGGTGGCTGGTCTCATTTGTTTACTCTACCCTAACCCAATACTATGTCCTTTCTTGATAACTCAAAGCCTGAGAATCTATGAGTGTTTTACCCTACTTTACATATTTTTGTCTATGATCCCTTTATTAGGAGTTCTGTTATATATGACAGAAAATTGCTCCTCTGTGATGAACACACTTTCTTTTCAATTCCATAATGTTCTATTTACATGATCACTTGACTCTGGACTCCCTCCTCTCCAATTCATGGCTTATAACCCAATTCTTTTGTCTTAATACAACACCTGGAATTCAATCCCATGACAACTGAGTACTGTACATTATCATCATTGCTACCACAATGTACCTATACGGTGAAATTTAATGGTAAAATGAAAGGGTTAAAAGAGCAGGTCTCAACCTTAAGGATGTTAAGTACTGTCTCAAAGCTCAGACCAAGGTAGGTACAGCCCTGTCCCAGATAGCAAATCTAAACCTGGAATTTATTACCCACAGACTAGGTATTTTACACATGAAAAAATACTGAAATTAATATTAATACTATTACAATTATTATTAGGTGATCATGGTAAAGGGACTGAGCACTGTAAACTGCTTGTGTGAATTCTTGAACTAAGACCTCATAAAAATCATTCACAATACAGCTAAACACCGGGGACGATTTCACGGGCAGGTCTTTGTGGCTCCATCTTCGAGCACCATCTGAATTTGCTTACTTCTAGCATCCCAGGTGGCCATCATAAAATTTTTCTACTTCATGTGAAGTTTCATGTGTCAAAAGAGAGAATTTCTACCCAATATCTTCCCATATTTCTCTTACTCATCTACTTGTCTACTCCTACAAGAATTCCTCAACATTCGATTTTCTTTGGTCTGGTGGCTAAGACCCATTTCTCTGATGTGCTCATCATTCCAAATGTCTTTACTGTCTGAGAAATTCTGTAACAGATGTGATTAAACAAGGCTTTAAATTACATATGTGCTTATTTTCAAACTCTTACCAAGTTATAATTTATGTACATTCATTGTTATTTTTTTTTTTTTGTCCCAAAAATAGGAGTACCAGACAGATAATCTGTCATCTGTACATCTGATTAGACACACACTATCTAACAACTGTTTGGCCTAGGGATCAGTCCCTCTTTTACAGCAACCTGCTTGTCCCTCCACATCTAGCAAGTTTTTAAACAAAACTGAGTTTCTGTTAATTCAGGATGGAACTCTCGGCATGAAGGAATCAATATCTACTTCAGGATGCAAGGAATGTCCCTGACATGCCAGAGCTCTTGAAAGATGGTCCAGATTACTGTCTTAGAGCTAAAGTACTTGCTGAGGTAATAAACATCTTCACATATACTTTAATTGCGTTCTCTCTTAAAGATGAAACGTTTTTCTTGCTAAAAAGTCATTTTTCAATTTTTCCTAACTGAACAGACCTAATGAAGTTCAAGTTAATACATAAGAAAATTAATGCTTTAAGACACTTCCTAATTCCTTCGGCAATCACTACAATTACATACAATCTCTCTCGCTCTTCTTAGAAACTAGTGAAGGCAGAATATGCTTCCCAAGTTTCATGATATCTTAAAACTACTGTATTGTAAAAAAGGATGCTGATAACTAGCAACTAGCAGGAAATGTGAAGCTTTGCCATATACTGCACTTTTAGTAACACTACATGCAAAAACTACTGGTCATAATCATAACTATGCATAAACTGGATGCTTGACAATCACCCAGTTTATGAATTCATCACAGCTTATATTTAGGATTGTACAGTATTAGTTATTTTTTACAGACGCTAAGCAGCTACGTCAACAATGATTTCAGTCTACTGTTTAATCAACTTTCATTTCTTGTTACCGAAATAAATTTACTAACTGCCCTGCCTCCAATTCTGAGCCACCATTACAGTACTGCACTTACAAACAACAAATGAAAGTATGAAAAAAGGTTTTGACATTAGACAGTGTGAGTAGTGATGGCAAATCCACTCACAAAGACAAGGACAACAATATCATCATAAAGAATAAACTGTAAACTCCCATATACTTACACCAATATCATGGTTAATTAGGGGAGGATGGCATGTATAATGATATAAACAAATTAATTTCTCTACCATGAAAATATATGAACACCTACATTTTTTTTTATACAGCACCAGTTTATAAATTGAAAGGAAAAACGTTTCAAATGCCGCAGTATTTCATACAAACATCTGACATTTTATTATACTTTTACACCCGTAAGAATGGACAAATCAACTGCTGAATAGCTACTAAAATGAGCGAGAAGTAAATTTAACGAGTGGTGAAATTTCCCAAATTCTCTTTCAGCTTTTAAAAGCTTTCATTGCTTGGCACTATGGGGCTGAGATGTATGCTAAGTGGCACTGAAAAAGGGTACTGTCAATAAAAGATATAATGTTAAGAGGTGTTTTGGAGTAGGTAAGTCTTATAGAAAGAATGAAGTATATGTTTGTTTTGTGAAGAAAGTGTACAATTCAAAAGTTTTGAGAGTAAGAAAGGGGAGATTAAGAAAGTGTCATCTGGGTAGGGTTGTCTAGGTAGGCTATGGTATCCTGAGCATGTGTGGAAGAGAGAGAGAGAGAGAGAGAGAGAGAGAGAGAGAGAGAGAGAGAGAGAGAGAGAGAGAGAGAGAGAGAGAGAGAGAGAGAGAGAGAGAGAGAGTGTGTGTGTGTGTGTGTGTGTTAGGTTGATGCACAGCTTTTGACAGCTTTTGTGTGGAAACATAATGCGGCTGATGTTGTGGAAGTGCTCCTACAATATAGTACCCAGGATACAACATTTATGGAACAAAGTACAACAATACTAAATGGTGTGGATATAAGGAACAATCCTACCAAATAAAACTTCATACACATATTTATATTCAAACAGAAGATAAACAAATAAATGTTATGATATACTTATAGTTTAAAATACTTACAGTTAAGTAAGGACTACCAACTGCACATTCTCCTAACACAAAACATGCAAAAAATTCACTCTCTCGAATACAGAAAAAATACAAATTAATTTGATTCCAATTTTATGAAATCTGGGCCATCGAGCCAAGCACTGGGGACTTTCAGCCATTCAGTGCTTAAGACAGTGAAAATAGCTGCAGAAAATAAATGAAATGTAATAAAAGGACCTAAAGGTGGAACTGGGAGAAAATCCCATAGCTGCACTAAGATACAATAGTTAGAGGGGTTGGACACAACAAATGAAAAAATGAGAATGGAGGTAAAGTAAAAGGCTATAAAGTGGGTGCAACTAGATGCCTAAAGGATGCTGCAAATACCTTTTAGTAATGCCTACATTGCACCACTTTTGAGGTGCACTGACATCAACCCGCTATGGGTTACAATGAAGATGCACTTGATGATGAATACGAGGATGATTTTGGTCACACCAAGAAACACACACTCATACAAATACATCAAGAACCCACAGAAGTACAAGCAGACACCATTTTGATGACTTCAGTAACGGCATATTGCAAGAGAACATGACAATAATCACTTAAAAGACTGAAATTGTACATAATAATATAATGGCAAAACATAACTGCTCACAATGAAACTTATATCAATGTCTGACTGTAATTTACAGGTGTACTTGAGTAGTCCCCACTATGGGTAAGTCTTATTTTAGCAGCTATTCAGCAACTGGTATGTCCACACTCACTATGTGTTTAGGAATAAGTATATGTAAGAAATTGGTAATTCACAACACTATAAGACTTAATCAGCATTTTGAATGCAAATCAAACTGACGTAGGGAATGGTAATTTTGTTAACAAGCAATTATCGAGTTCAGCTGTACTGTAACAACATATGAAAAGCTTTCAGTAAAGCATTTTAATACTCAAAGAAATTTCCATGTACACAGTATATTGAAAACATGTATATATTTTCTTCAGTAAACTTTTAAAAATTAATACAACACATAAAATTCTGTTTACTGTGCAGTCTTGCCAACAATGAAAATTAATCTGCAACTTAAAATAGTGCATACTTTCTGGATTGTACTAAAGATTTGTTCATCATATAGAGTAACATCTCAGTAATAAAGTGAAAATAAAATTAAAACTAAACTAAACATATGGTACCTTCACAAACAAGAAATAGTGTCTCTTTTGTTACCAATATTATCCTATTTAAGCAAACAAATCAATAACATCCATATCAGGCACCTGTGTGGAAGTTTTGTCAGAAACCGTACTGTAGATCTGAAAACTGTCCAGAAAGGCAACATACCATTTTCTGTCTTGGCCACAGTTGAAGGCCATTTGGTTAATGAACAACAGCTTTCCTCAGCAGTTTCACTTGCCATTTGTTATTGAATGTTTTCAGGAAGTGATCAATAGTTACAAGGAATGACTAGGCTTCAGGGATGAAGTACAAAAAACTTCAAATGTTCATGAAAACAAGTATTCCCACCACTATTTTTACACCTCCTCTCTAATAAGCTGTCCAATTTTTTCAACAATACTCACACACATGCTAAACTTCACTGTCTACGGTCAAGCTGATGTGAGAGTACACAAATATCAGACTGCTGTTTTCCTTTTCCCATTAAAACATCACGTACTGAGAAACCAAGTCTACAACTGTACACAGTATATCACAAATGCCAAAGACCATTCCTCAAACTTCCTTAAAAAACAAGCAGCTTGCCAATCAACCTCCATTTTCAATTACAAACACACAACTATCATTGAACCGTTGCCAACTACAGTAATCATCTTCTTAATCTAAAGGTAATAACTAAGTTTCCTTGGAAAGTACGAATAAGTAAGGCTCCTATGAAAGTCATTCTCTGATTACTCATTCTCCTCACTTATTCTCATATAGATACTCTAGTCTCACAATACCCTACCTCCTTGATAACCTCCACTGTCCTTTAAATTAGTCAAGTGGCATCAGTGGCACACTCAGACCTCTACAGAATATGAGGACCTTTAAAGATATTGATGGTATACCTTTTGGTTTCCTCAAGATTTCTAACATATTTTCTCCCATTTTCAACTTTTTTCACTTTAACCTGCCCACCGGGTCACCATACCTTGGTCTACCATCTAACAAATTGCTATCCCAGGTTGCTGTTAAAAAATGAGAGAAGAATGCAGTCACCTGAGCAAAATAAAAAAAGAATGAAGTCACCTGAGCAAAATAAAATAAGAATGAAGTCACCTGAGCAAAATAAAATAAGAACGAAGTCACCTGCCTGAGCAAAATCAAATAAGAATGAAGTCACCTGAGCAAAATCAAATAAGAATGAAATTGCCTGAGCAAAATAACAAACATTTAGTAGATATGTACAAAGGAAAAGTTACTGAGCTCAATAAAGAGACAAAAGCATGTGTAGGAATAAGAAGCAAATGAAGCGAGAACAGTAAAATTAAAAATGCTGTGATGCAACTAAGGATATCAAAAAGTCTACAAATAAAAAAATTTCACTGAACTTAAAAGAGTAGCGTACAAAAGCACTTCAAGGAGTCTACAAAGAGATCGGATGTTAAGCATCAGGAGTGGCCTGAAAAACTAAGAGCATAGCAAATAATCTCATCCCAAGGACACCAAAACTGACCTCAGCCTAATAAAACAAGGAAAAAAAAATACAGTTGAGTTTGAGTGGCTAGAGTTGGTGTGGCATACTGGTCATGGGCTACCCTACAATATATGAGTTGAATTCTATTAAAAAATATCCTATCCCGAATGTGAGCTGTGCATGTACACCTACTACAAGTATAGTTTAATGGAGGTCACACAGAACATAACCTTGATATGCAAGGCATAAATCCTGACAATAACTGAATTAAGAATGCGCACAACTAAATTTAATCGCAGGAGAAACAGTCATGTTCACCATAAAGAAGTAGGCTGTTTGAAGGATAAAGCTAATTATGAAATATGCACTCAGTACATACAGCTAATACCTGGTTATGCTATACCATACAACGAATATGCAAAACAAGGGATTTGAACACAGAAAATGCTGCGAAAGAGCTGCAGAACACTTTAGGAGTGAAAGTTACTTAGTAGCAAAGAGAGCTAGCAGACCAACAACTAGGCAACAATTAGCACTGATCTTAGGGAAGTGGATGGATCCCATCCCATCTAACACAGGCTAAAGTAGAATGGCACAATCTCTCCAGCACTTTTCAGATCTACGGTAAGGTTGTTAGACAAACTTCCTTCCAGATGCTGCGTCTGGATGTAAATGTTTTCTCTCTTAAGATCACCGACAAAGCATCATGGCTGATTTACACAATCAAGGAACTGTACCATCACTAATGTAAAAGGGCACTATAGTGAAAAATAAAAATACTCTGAAGCAAAAACACTACTATAACAGCTAATTTACATTACACAAGAGATGCATTATTTGCCCTATTTCAACGAATAAAAAATCAAGCAAACTTAAGTCAGTACAAAGCAAAGAATAATGAATTTATTAAAAAAGGAAAAGCAAAATGGTCAACCAACATTTCATGTACCATTTCATCACAAAGTAAGCCAAGTGCAGTAGAGAAAGTTGGAAAATATCCAGACTTGTCACACGTATTCATATTTTCTAGATTTCCTTCTAACATACTGAGAATTTCCTTCACTGCAGCCCTTAAACTCTAGATCACTAAATAACACATTAGAGTATCAACACAATTCTTACCATCTCTAAATCCTCTAACAATACAGTCAGCCCTTAGCTGGATTCATTATTGTAGATCTCAAAACATGTAAAATGTACTGCCGCATGTTGAACTTTGTGCAGAATCAATGCAAATGAATCATTGGTGCCAGTCAATCTCCGGAACTCAAATTAGTAGTGTTTATGCCAGGCATTGTTTCACTCCTTAGCTACTTGCACAGTGTGCACCCTTGATCAGTAAGACAATGCCTCCACAAAGTAATTCAGTGGTAAACTGAAAAGTTCCTCAAAGGCTAAGGTGTCTAAGTGCCAACTTTCTGGGAGAACATAAACTCTTATATCATTTGAATTGTGGCTTAACCTTAGTTTGCCATTAAGTTGTGTATGAACAAAGTGAGCAACATCTTGGTAAAGGGCAGAGAATAAAAAGTTTGTGGACACAATATAGTGGACATATGGAGGAGCTTTATGTGTGCATATGCAACTACTGTATGCTTATTGGGGAAGCTTGTAAATGGTGTAAAAAGCCCAAGACAATTGTGGCATGCAGGATGCCACTGAGGAAGGAGGTAGTCAGCAACTTTAAGGACTTCTCCACCACCGATGCAGAAGTCATTGAGATTCTGAATGTCACATGTGAAGTTGGTAAAGATGGCTTCTACTGACATGAGCAATGAAGAGCTCGAGAAGTGAGTCAGGTAAAATCTTCTAGATGATGGTGGTGCACATGGTTTACAGGAGGCAGAGCCATCAGCTTGGACCCTTGTCGAATTTCGACAGGAGGTGACCCTCGAGTAAAATCTTTCAATGGGATGAAGCCTCCGTGTCACCTAAAGGATAACATTGTGTGCCCACAACCACTTCGACACTTGTTGGGTGATGCAAAGAAAAAGACACATCTCCCATAATATGATTTTTACAAGTGCCACCACAGTGTCAGAGGAAGAGAGAATATGCATTTATAAATTTTCCCTACTAACCAACTTATCCTCTGCACTGAATTTTATTCTGCTCATAGTTTCTCTTTTATATTATTAAAAAACCAATCTGTAAGTTTTGAATAGGAATAAATCCTATGCTGTTGCTGATGTGCCTTGTGTACATAACAGTAGTTAAGTCTACAATGGTTGAGTTAAGTCATTGCAGTATTCCTTAAGCATAATGGAATTCACACTTTTTAAAAGTATTTTAAGTCATCTGGAGATGATTTATGGTACTTGCTGTATACTGGTGCATTTGCATAGGTATTTTATACAGTGCATGTACCAAGTATCATGTTATTTTATATAAAGAATTCAATGTTTTTGAGATATGAACTGGATCATGGAAGTACAACCTGACTGACTGTAAACAACTGGACAAATCTTATAAACTTTTCCATAATACTGTCAATGTACTCCACATTGGTAATGTCTGTTAAGAGTATGTACTGAATACTTTACTTGGAAACAACAGATTTGCTGCTTCAACTCTACCTCAATCTACTTTCTGACAGTGATCAATCTCATGCTTCTTGTACTTTTAAAATGTTTTCTTAATTTTTCCTTCAAAAGGATGGAAAGATCTTCCTGTGTATTATATCAACCTTACCAACTTCTGCAAAGGTAATGTTTCTTTAACTTCAAATTTTCTGTGCTTGAGAATTATGATTCAGTATTCCTGAACAAGATGGATGATTACGAACTTTTTTGACATGATATTTAAAGATTATGTGAGATCTAAAAACTTAATTTTCTCCCTTTCCTTCAATAAGAATATATGTTCATTATAAATAATAATAACAATAATATTAATAATAATAATAATTCATTATTACAGGTTATATTAAGGACAACTAGCATAATGCCTTTGAACAACTATAGGATGCCAAAATAATAAAAACTGCCCCACCCTTCACCCAAAGAAATATTGTATCATATATTGTAATTACTCTGGAATTCTTTCCAAAGACAAAATATGCTTTCTGTATAAGGCCTGGTCACTGTGAAAAGGTTTTAACGAATACTTTTTCATGAAACTACACTGAAAAAGACAGTTTTGTTGTGGATTTTTTCCACAGGACTAAAACACTCCGTAACTAGTGAAATAGCTTTTAGGGTAACGGGAACTGTACCCTAAATGCTTTATCAGTACTTTCTTTGGGATTATTGGTCCATTTGCACCATACTAGATAATAAACAGATAATCTCATAAAAAGTTTCGGAAGACTGAGGAATTCCCCTGCAGACAATGGTACTGAAATATTTTCCTAGTATTCTCTATTGCAGTTTAGTGCTTCCTAAAAGAAAACCACAATGAAAGTGTTACTGTAAAACAAAAATTAAAAAAAAAATTAATTAACAGTGTACAAGATGTGCATGCAAGCAGAGAATATAATTTTGCAATAGTAATAAAATGAGAAAGTATCAATACACATTATAATGTAAAAAAAATCTAACATATCTGATGAAGAGTAAAAATGGGACACTGGTTCGTACAGGTCCGTCAACATAACTTTCAAATAAGGCAATAGCAACGAGACGCATGCAAGATCAAAATTACTCTGTTGTAGCATCACAGCAAAGGCACAGTAGTATCTCAGTTATCAACACGTTTGCCTTTGAAAATCACACAGCAACACTTTTTGTGAAGTGGACCTCGTAAAATTAATGACAGTACAATGCATAGCACATGAAAGGGCACCAAATCAATCCTGTACTAAAGATTGGATGGGAATTAAGACGAGCAAGGGAATATAGGATAAGCACAAGTAATAACTGATGACTGGTAATGCAGGACTTAAACACGATGTTTAGTTTGATAAAGTACCTGGCATCTATTAAGAAATAGAGAAGATTCTGTAGTCGTTTCCAGACACTACCTGAAGCTCGAGGAAGTAAGCTTTTATGTTTGGAAAAGAAAAAATTGGTTATGAGAACCAATACCTAACAAACCCTTGAAAGGCACACTTTGTCTTCAGCAAACTGGATTATAGAGTAACCTGGATTTTTCAGTCATTCTCAAACTACTGTATAATCTGATGTGCTATGTACAGCAACCATTGAATATGAGAATACTGTACAGACAATGCTGTAAGTGCTCATATCACTGATGATGATCCATTTGAATTACTGGGTTATATTGCTTATCTAGTCA
The DNA here is from genome assembly GCF_040412425.1 of Macrobrachium rosenbergii. Classification (NCBI taxonomy): domain Eukaryota; kingdom Metazoa; phylum Arthropoda; class Malacostraca; order Decapoda; family Palaemonidae; genus Macrobrachium; species Macrobrachium rosenbergii. The sequence continues at coordinate 31,052,866 of NC_089753.1, read as the reverse complement.
TATGGCATAGGATTACTGCACACTATTACTACTACTTTCATCTACTCAGGAGCACATCAAAGGAACCCACGAACACTTTGTCAGCAGAGCCAAAAGAGGTGCAATGTTAGTTTCATGGTTTTGGAAGAATCTTTCTACCCATTACGTATATAGCTGGGGCACTAAATTTACTCGTCCAAAAGTGATTCCAATACAAAACTGCTAACTGGATATACATAAGGTCATATCCCCAAATTTTGATGTGATGTTTTGCTGATTTGTCTCTCTGTTATTTTACTTCATTTTCTCTCATTCCACATATTAAAATTCTAATCTATGAACATGTTTTTGCAAACTAATGGCATTTGGGACTTGTTCTATATTTTGAATATCTGTTAATCTTCAAAAACAATATTGATGTCAATGTATAGCTGTGGGATACTTTTCCCAGCAATATTACAGACGTTGATACTTCTAAGTTAAGGTTGTAATATGCAATGTGCTTTTTCTACTGTCAATCATTTATGTATTTATTTCTTTATTTTTTCATAGCTAAGCACTTCTGTGAACAACAACCTTTTATGACAAGTGAGTGGGCACTGCTCGGTCATTTCTACAAGAAATATCTTAAACAAATATCTTACTGTTTGAAGGCCATGTCACATCAGCTGTAGGGCTAAGCTTCAATCTAATGTTAAATACATTCTAGCCTTTACTGTATATTAATATAAACTTTTTCTTCATCTTATAATTGTACATCATATAAATTCTTCATTTAACCACCTAGCTGAACTCTATTTCTCTAATACTGATTAAAGGTAAAAAAAAGTTGTGGAATCCTTCCCTTTTACAGCTACATCTATTGATGATGTCAAACAACCATTCTCATTATCTGCAACTACCTAGATGTTGGTACACTCTAAAATTGACCTCAGATGGTTAAGTGAAAAGTTTTGAAAAAACTGACTTTTATCGCAAATGGAGGGCTCTAATGAGACATATTTTTACCCCTTGACCTAAATAGTTTATGTGGAGAACACCTGACCAGAACTATTGGTGTGACTTGAAACACATCTCTTTAAATACTTTACAGATATAGTATCCTAATTTTTACTTACGAAAATAATGAGTAACCTCAAAATATGAGAATTTATGATAAATCATTTCTAAAGAGACCTTTCTAAAAACAAAGGGTTGAAATGTCGTACATCCCTGAATTTTATAAAGATTCACGAATAAGTAATTAACCAATGATCCACCAGTTTCCCTCCCAATCATAACTAGGAAAGGATGCATGCATATTCATGATACCTTATAAAACCTACTCTTCGTCCTCATGCCGCGATGACCTCTCAGCAAAATCAGTAATCCATACCCTATCTTCATGTACTGAAGGGTAACGTTTATCTAGGTAATACAGGTACTTTCAATGGGACAATTCAATGACTGAAATATTTTAAGTCCTTTAAATTTCACAAAAAATCCCTATGTATGTATTAAGTCAATGACTAAAAACAAATAAATTATCTTATGGGCATCTTATATGAGTATGGTAACTTCCCCAGGGTCCCTCTGTAAGCAATCAAATCCCTTTTGCTCATTAATGCATATGGAGATACATCAACAAAACAATTGACTGATAGCACACTACAGTATAATAATTAACCTTACATCTCTTGTTAGCTGGTCTGACAAAGTGTCTCAAGTGTTTCTGATAGTAACCTGAGGCAGAATCCCTTCCATAAGTAGTTTTGCAATGGTATCCCATGCCACCTGGCTTCCTTTCCCACACTGATTAAACTAGGATTTTCTACTACAAGCTCCAAATTAAGCTTTAGTCTATTTTAACTTCTTTACACCGCATACTAACAAGCCATTTATTCTCATGTAATATCAAATGAAATTCCAAGCACAATACAACAATTTTCCTTCAAAACATATTTACAAATGAGTTTCCTGGAGGACTTTACAAGACAATAAACTTGTATTCCTGATATGATAAAAATAGGGTTTTTATATATAATTTTTTTCTCAAATATATATCCATTACTTTACAAATACCTAGTTGCCAGTCTACCAAAATCCGGATCCCAATTAAAAACAAAAAAAGCATCAACTGAGTGGCAAATAAGACCTCTTCCACTTGAAAACACAAAATATCACCAGCTATATTCTCCGGATAAAGTCCAAAGTTTGATTGTGTATCGTAGTTTATTTGCAACTGATCCTCTAATGGTTTACTTCAAAGATAGCTGTTGCAAACAGCACCACAAACTTTGGTAGTTGTAAAGGGACTTGTATCATCACAACATACACATATAATGTACATTCTTTTACATGTCTGATACAATCTTTGAATCTTTGAGCATCTGTGCACTGCTGTTTCAACCAGATGCGTATGGCAAGAAAATGTTCCTTTTCTCTTTTCATATACAGTACTGTACTAACAAGGTTTATACACTTGTAATGAGTTTTACGGAAGCCAAGCCTTCTAAATATTATGCATTAAATTTGCTCTTAAATTTTAGCAAAGGTTCAAATAATTTACTTTGCCAGCATGCTTTTGATACTCTGAGATTATAACGCATACACAAAGCTGCTCAATCCTTCATCCTTGAGCATCTTAGTTCAGTATGCATTACTCATTTTAGGAGCCTGCTCCATTAGGTTTAGTTTGGTTTATGGTGACCCAATTACATTTCAATGTTTTTTCATGAAGTAGAATTAACCTTGAAGCTCTTAAGAACACCTGTGTTTAAGTGTTGTGACTTGTTAAGTCTTTGTGTTACCATTTGCAAACACAGATCGATGATTCCAATATATTCTTGCCTGTGTTCATGAGCTTGGGTTCTTCATTTTCATACAATAAACATTTATGTATTGCAACAAACTACCTGACAATAAAGGGCTTATAGTTTATTAGAGAATATGTAATAAATCTAAGTTGTAGTGTTTGCCTTATTAAGGTGAAATCCAGCTCTGAAAAATTCTGAATTCAACTTTTAAAAGCAAACAAAACTGTGTTTGTTTGTTTGTAACATAACATTTTAAAACACTACCCAAGTTTTCTTCTCTGCTTTTTTTTTAAGCAATGCAACACTATTTTTCAGGTTTAATTTCTATTAAATTGCTTCTAATGTACAATTCAAACAAGATTCCATTCTCCCCTCTTTTGTAAGAAGTGATAAGCCTATAGGGAAGCTTTTTCTATAAGAGCCCTCTATTCATTTTTGAGCAGTCTGGGGAAACTCTGGGGAAACTCTCTTCATTTAATCTTTACCAGTGGAAACTCACAAAAAATGTGACCTTTGTAGCAGTTTTATGTTCCAGCAACAACTGGGCAAATATTACTTTCACATGAATTTTTTCTTTAGCTTGACTTAGCTCTCTGCTGACACACAGGCAAAAGAGAGAGAGAGAGAGAGAGAGAGAGAGAGAGAGAGAGAGAGAGAGAGAGAGAGAGAGAGAGAGAGAGAGAGAGAGAGAGAGAGAGAGAGAGAGAGAGAGAGTGTGTGTGTGTGTGTGTGTGTGTGCAGTCTCTCACTTCTATATTTCCTACAAACAATATCAAAAGGATACTGAATGCTGATATACTAACTCTGGTAATGGCAATGCTTTCCTTTGATACACAGAAGATAGTGACAGAGGAATAAATAAAATAAGTGTTGCAAAATTACTACAAATGAATAACCATAAATTTGATGCTACTACCATTACAAACTACCAAATGCATATAAAAATAAATCTACACTTCTCTATAAACATATTAATCTCTTCCGAGTTCCCAGCCTTTCTCTACATGGGGTATTATAACCCACTCAAAATTTCACTTTGTTTTGTCCTCCTTAAATCCCTTCATTCACTCAATAACCATATCTTAAAGTTAATTAACAATTTCATCATTACTCATTATTATGCATATGGAAAAACAGAAAAATTGTATGGAAAGTTAGTTAGCATATGGAAACATTCAAGACAGCAAAAAATATGCAAGTGTGTCACATGCGGTTATTTTTAACCACATGCCTTGTTACAAAGGGTAGTTACAGTGTCTGTAACTGTTTCCAATCTTTTTCTTTTCTCATCTCGGACAACAGGCACTTCAAATTCTTGAATACTGTTTTCACCTTTGCATCAGCAGCAAACAGTACTTATGCATACCTCAAATGCAGCCATGGTACATTGCTGAGTGTGGTCAAAGCTATGCAGAACTGTATGATCTGCCATTGGAATTAATTGTGGAAATTTTGAATAATTTCTCGGCCTTGCACATTCGTATGCTGATGTGGAGAGCCTTCCACCATGGGTGATATAGAGGGAAGTTACACCATGTCTGAAGGTATTAACTTACTTAACCTTCCCTTTATCCTTGACCTGGCAGACAAGAGATGTGGCAGTGTGTATCCCTGGGCTACGATTTCTCCCTCTCTATAGCTGAGACGAGTGGGAGTTGGAAGTGGCAAAATCTCAAATGGGATCTGCGTTGTTATTCAAAATGGTATGACTTTACCAACTGCCAGGCTGACATAGTTGGGTAAGGCCTACATTGCTAACCAGAAGTGACTTATGTAAATGCACACCTGCAGAATATATACTGGACACATCTTCAACATACACAAACTGCAATTATTCTTGTACATTTCACAAAACCCTGTCTACAATCACAGATACCAGAGAAAATGACGGACAGAGAGGATGGAAAAAATAAGCTGGATAAAAACTTGGTTCAAGGAGTTTTACAAAAGATCTTCAATTCTTTAAGCAAACCAAGTGCTACAAACACAAGCGCTGTAACAGGCGAGGTAGTTGTTTTTCATGAGGTCTTGCCATCTAACAATTGCTTCACTTGTTTTTAACTGGAACTAAACCAACAGCAAGGCGTTTGTAAAGTAATAGGTAAGCTCTTGTTTGGACACAAATGATCCAACTGAGTGTGTCCAAAAGAAAAAGATGCCACTAGATAGTGTACAAGATTTAACAGGTAACTTCAAGATATTAATACTAGATATTTATGATATTCAATGTCTACTTAAGATTTTTAAATGAAAACATTACAAAATTCTTTACAGTGACTTAAAAACGGAAAACTAATTTACAAGACCTGCAGAGTATGCAAAATTCTAAAAATTAAGGCAACACAGGTACACTATGACAATACACCACCTACTATTAAGGGCAATTCACAAATTCCAAGAAACTCAGCTATCATAGGCTTTACAGTACGATATCTTGTAATCAAGATATATACCTGTATATTCAGAAACCAATACAATTGAAGACCTTAACAGACAATATTACTGGGACTTTCTTTTTTTATAAACATTCTTTCCAAAATGTTAACAGTATTGTGAAAATTCATCAGTTTCTGTGACATACAAACTCTTGTACAACAAGGATGAAATAAGGTGTACATGTTAAGACTGCCTAAATACTATCTCATCACAGTCACACTTAAAAGTGCTCAGAAATGAAATCACAGTAAAATCAAGTGAGTATTATCTGTTCAACATTCCGTCTATGTTCTGTGATCTTAAATGGGTACTAGCTGTTAAAGTATTCTCTTATTACACATAAAATGATATGGCTTGTATAGCAGTGCAAAAGGTATTGATATACTAATGTTGTATACTTCCCCCAGGAATTCAATATGAAATGCATACAAGTTTCTTATTTGGCATTGTGAATGAAGCCAGTATCTAAAATGGATATTTCTTCCACAAATTTTCAAAATAAATCAAGAGAAATCTCTCACATATTTAAAATCATGCAGGGATATCCAAAGTATACCTTCTGAGAAATTTAGGTGCCAAAGTATACCTTTTTGAGTTATTCAAGTGTATAATTTATATTAGAAAGAGTTTACGTATATTACTGACTATGAACCATTCAAGTCAAAACTCTAAAATTTTCCGGCAATTTGGTACAACATAAAATGAGATATGCAATGAGATACACACAGGTTCTTGAACCACTATATTAACATACTGCATATAAACAAACACGAATACTCTCTTACCTAACGTTCTCGGCGCTGATTTCATAAATATTTTTCACAAAATTTCTCTTATACTTTTCTTCCTGTAAATGAAGAAGTCAGATTTTAGTGCTGCATTCTATAATATCAAATCCACCACCTTGCACATTATTCTCCATGCATGATAAAGGAAGGAAGGAATACAGAATTTCAGCCAATGGCCTAGTACTGGGACTTATGAGGTCATTCAGTGCTGAAAGGCGACATTGAGAGCAGACAGGTCTGAAAGGTGTAACAGGAGGAAAATCTCAAAGCTGTTGCACTATGAAACAATTGTTAGGAGAGGGTGGACAGCAAGTTGGAAAGAGGATATGAATGGAGGCGATACAGTAAAAGGAATGAAAGGGGTTGCAGCTAGGGGCCAAAGGGACGCTGCAAAAAACCTTAAGAAACGCTTACAGTGCATGGTAAGTGTAAGAAAAATGGACTCCTACACAAGGCTAACTTTAGTCATATTCTTTTTGAACACCACATGTCAAAGCCAATATTAAAATCCTGATTTTTGTACTAAGGTATAAAATTGTATAGTTACACACGGCAGGGTTATACGTTTACTATATGAGAGATCTAAATTATTATAAAAAAATTACCTCCTATTTAGGAAATAATATAGTGTGAGGCATGTTTATACCATATTCCAACGCTGCCTATGCCTCCAAAACTGTAACGTATATGTCTCTATTTACTAAACACATAACCTTGGGGGACTTACCACCACGAGGACCTTAGAAGCGTCCTCCAGAGAGCAACGGACATGAGTGGAGTAGAGCATCCACTCAGGGACCCAGTGGAAGACAAGACGCAGCAAACCACCTGTTGCCAAGATGAAAATCCAAGTTATACTCGTCCTAAGCCATGACCGCTTGTAACCATACACTTCCTGTGAAGAAATAAAAAAAGTAATGCAAGTGCAATTAAATATCATTCAGATACTGTCAGATGAAAATTATGTAAGTGCAATTAAATATCATTCAGATACTGTCAGAAGAAGACGGGAATCTATCTTTTTGAAAGGTCCCAGGAGAATCCAAAAACCCTAGACCTAGTAAGGGACTCACTCCTGAAATATGAACAAGATACTGAGTAATACAATCTATTCGGATGAAGCAGTATTTGCATGAAGCTATAGTGGGCTGGCTGAAACTAAGATGTCAACACTGGACTAAATAACAAAGTTCTCAAACAAATATTATATTAATTCTCCAATAATCATGATTGAAAAAGTCCTTTCCCCAAACAGAGGGCCATTTTAACTGAGGAGACTTGTACTGTTAAGACAGCCATGGCTTTCTCAGTCCATGAGTGGTCCTAATACCAATTATCTCTGAAATCCTTTAGGTAAAAGGTACAAATAACAGGATTTTCTCAACCCAACTGGTAATATCTCACAGCCATGTGATTTCAGGAAATGCTATATATGAGTTCACAGCCAACAAAGAGTCTGTCAACCTACAGATATCAACCCCTGACCTCCAGGTATCAAGTCACCAAACCTGTGAATCTGGTAATTTTATTTGGCTTCAATCTAGTTTTCAGGTTTCATTCTGTCCCAATGCTATAAGCCTCTCCTCTCAATGTAGCCATAATGTGGAGTCTCATTTCCCGGGTTTAATCACTAACCGCTTTTAGTCCACTATACTTTCCCATATTAACCTCCTCAGTTCTAAATCAGCTCCCCATCCCAACATGATGATGTTTGTCTTAATCTAGTGATGATGTTTGTCTTAATCTAGTACTGTGATCTCAAATACATTTTTTTGTTTTTCGTTCGAGGTGTTCCGTATAAGTCTCAATCTGTTGTGCCATTCGTTTTGCAATATTGCTTCATTTTCAACATTTCTTACTTCTCATGATTGTAGTAACATCTATTTCCGGGGAGAAATTTTGTTGTGCATCTTCCCGTCTCATCCTGGTATGTCCCCGTGCTTCATAGATATTCAAACTCATTAAACCCCAAATATTACTGCCCAATCTGTGGCATCTATTCCCATATATATCTCTTGAAATACTCCTCACTTTATCTGTATTTTTCTTGATTTGCCTTGAATTAGTATTTGTGTAGCGAGAGTGTCCTGCTGGATTCACCACACTAACAAACGCCAAGATTCTGGCACATTATTGTGCTTGATACTTCGTACTGCTTCCGTCATAATACTGTATTCTATACAACATAGGAAGCAATAACCATCCTTGTCTTAGTCCACAGTTCACTACAAAGCATCAAGTCCTTTATCCTACTACTGTATCTAAACAAAACGCCTCCTTTGACGACACAAATTCTAACGTACATTCCAAGGGAGGGTCTATGGATACCAATAAGGGCCTGCAAAGATCTACGTTTCCTTGAAACACGATCTGGAAGAGGTCGCTTGCGTACTTCAGCAGGAGCTATCATCCTGCTTTCAAGGTTTTGATGATTCTGCTACATTTTCACTGACAAACAGGAACGTTCTTCTTCTGTGAGATTATCTTAATCTTCCGTATTCTTCATTCTGTTTACAAATCTCTCTAACAATCACAGTCCATGTTTGGTATAAATCCTGTTGTGAAAGGTTACTTTTTTTGCCTAAATTTACATCTTTTCTATTTAATGAGAATCTTCTCTTGCGATGTGGTCCCGTTGTTCTCCGTTTTCTTCGACATTTTTCTCCAAAGACTCTATTTCTTTATTGCATGCGTTGCTGCGCTCATACTTTCATTAAAGTAAAATTTTCCTTTCCTCGATCCCCGCTGGAGGGTAGCGCCGTCCGTGCACCTCGTGCGGTGCACTGTAGGCATTACATAAGGTTCTTTGCAGCGTGCCTTCGGCCCCTAGCTGCAGCCCCTTTCGTTCCTTTTACTGTACCTCTTTTCATATTCTCTTTCTTCCATCTGACTTTCCACCATCTCTTAACAATAGATTCATAGTGCAGCTGCTTTGAGGTTTTCCTCCTGTTACACCTTTCAAACTTTTTACTGTCGGTTTCTGTTTCAGCGCTGGATGACCTCACAGGTCCAAATACTTGGCCTTTGGCCTAAATTCTATATTCAGTCCAATTCTGTCTCCGACATCCTTAAATGACTTTTCTTTATTCCTCATTCCTTCATAATCTCCACTTCCTCCTTCCGCACTCACTGCTTTTAACAATAAACTGTGCAAGTCATTTTTACGGCCCGTGCTTTTAATTTAGGGAGTAGACAGACTTCGAGTTTCACTGATATTCCCCCGGGGGACAAGTTTAACGCTCGCAATCACTAGATTGCGCAAGTCATATTCGGCACTCCTAAAAACGCTTACAAAACATAATTTTCTGTTTGTTTATCTGAGACCACATGATCCATTCAATTTGTCCTCTGTTAACGTACGAATTTCATTGCTAAGGTCTGCGTGGACACAAGTTCCTTTACATGAAGGTTGATAATAAAATAATCTTATCCTTCCAGGCTGACCATGCTATCTGCGGCAAATATATACTTCACTGCCTCAATTCTTCATACCGAGGTTCAGAGCCGTATGTTCAAGAAGGGATTGGCTAAGGAAATCTATTATAAAAAGGAACCATACTAAACCTAACCTAACCTTGTAGGCCGTATTACTTAGCCGGGGGGCTCCGACCCCCGGTGAAGGAAACTCGACTTTTTACCAAAAGTTCCCCTATAACACTGCGCATGCGCGATAGCAAAAATATACTCAGTTCTGAGTATAATTACAGGTTGATTACAGTCGACCCACAAAAGATATCGGTAAATTCTTGATAAGCAACCAAAATGCTATTGAAAAAAGTCAATTTCCAAGGTAATACCCGACGCGGAGCCGATACTTAGTTTTACCGGATTTTGTTCCGTAGACTCGATAATCTGTGTCTCAAGGAGCGAACTGCCTCAGGAAAGCAACAATGCCAATGGTAATGCAATTTCCCAGCAGTCAACGGCGCGAAGATCAAACACCAGTTGTGACAGAACTCATTAACTGGAAAGCATCTAAGGAAACGACTAATAAAGAATATGCAAATCAATGCTGCTTCTGACACATCCCATCCCCCCACAACAATAGCGAATACTGTACAAAGCCGGTAATAATGACGGTAATTTCCGCAGCAAGAATTGCAGCGGGTCGCCATTGCCAGTATTATTCGAACTTCACGAAGGTAAAACAAACTGCGCGAAGATTCTGGACGAGTTCGGCGAGTTTTTCCACTGAAATTAATGCGATTTCGCTCTGAGTTTGTTACACGTCCTGCGCGGGAAAATGTCCTGATCTGTGAAATTCCAAACGCGCAGTGAAAATATGAATGCCTTTCATCACAGTACCAGCAAATACTATAAATCTTAGAAACCCTATATGTATAGGAAATAGTCCAGGAACTTATCGACAACGCACTTTCTACCAAAATAACCTGGCCTGTCAAATTCCAAAGGCGCACAGTCAAAATATGCTTTCTTCACAGTACGTATCAACAAATACTTTAAATCCACGAATAACTTATCAACACCAACGACTTTTCCTTCAACAAGAACCCCTTTCCCACGGAAGTTTACCAATCACCATTTTCGATGGAATTCGGCATTCCCGTCAGAGTTCTCCTAAAAGAATACTGAGACTATGATCATCATCATCATCGCCTCCAACGGCGCGTGACGCAAAGGGCCTTTTGTGAAATTCCTCCACTTACGACCTTCCTGTGTTTCGTCTCCTACACATTTCCACTCATCTCCAGCCTCCCTTCTCTGAGATCCGAGTATGTCTGGGTCTTCTAACCCTGTGGTTCTCAACCAGGGGGGAATTTCAGTGTTTCATTTTGCTTGGGGGGGGGGGCGGAATTGTGACTACAGACTGGCAGGTTCAAACTGGCTCTAGGACCACTGTACTAAACGCAGTGTGTATCAGTCCGCACTATTGACAGGTCACGCTGGGCTTTCTCTCTGCTAGTTTGTGTGTTTGTTTAGTGTTTTGTTGCATATTATTTAGAGTACACCTTTTGAAGCAGACAATTTTGGAAAAGGGGCCGGGGGGATGACATTCTGACATATGGTGAAAGGGTGCATGGACCAAAAAGGTTGAGAACCACTGTTCTAACCCTTCTGGCGCCTAGGGAAGCCCAGTTACCACTGTGTGATAAACAGGCCAAGTGTTCGCTATTTCCCTTACATCGTTATCTCCTCCACTTATGCAACTTCCGTAATTTCCTTTATGGTGTCACTTCTCCCACTACCCTGCCTCTGACGCTATTTAGCATAAATCGACGTAATCTTACCATGATTAATAAGCGTATAGAAATACCAATCGAAATAAACTTACGTATAGTCTTACTTTCGTATGCAATTTCGGTCTATTTGATTCCAAATCTTGTTCAGACCTCCAATTGTTTCACTCAACTTTTTTCTCGTCTTTCACAGAGGTCTAAACTAAGAGGACCTTTGCTGAATATCAAAGTGCCTGAATATTTAAATGATTCAACCTCATGAAGTCTTTCTCACTCTGGTGCGTTTCATCCCTTCGCGAATATGTCAGTCGTTCAGCATTAGAAGGACCTCTTGCCATAAAAAAGATTTTTGAGTTATAAGCCATCAAAGTTCTGGAAATTCAACCTACTCTAATTCCATTATTTTTCAAGAGACAAAGTTGAATTTTGTATGAGATGAAGTATTTGCGATCAGGAATAGAACAGTATGCATAAAAAATTATAGTTCTCCCCCACCCCCTTTTTGAAAAAAAGGGAGGGTTTATTTTAAAGCTGATCAGGAGAAAAACGCCATTTTCAAAAGTTGAGGTGAGAGGCCCTTCTTATGCTGAACGCCTCATGTCCTCGTCACCTGTTTTTCTTGGATTTCATTTTGGGTCCCAACTCTCTAGATATGCATTCTATTAAACCCTGTAAACCTCATGATTTTGCTGATCAATACAGTATCATATCAAATTATAAGTGTCAAACTTCCTATCGTTACTCCTCTTCCACTTCTGACTATTCTTGTTCACTATAAAATCTGACAATGACAAACAATAAGGGTGAAATCATATCCCCTAGCAGCATGCCACTATTTACTGCAAATTCGCCTGACAAGATCCCATCGACTTCTCACGGATAATTCTAATTATTTTTTACATATTTAACAAGAACGCCATATTAACACGAGACCTTCCACAGTACTGGTCTGTGGGCGCTGACGAATGCCTTCTGCATTACAAGGGGATTTTTAAATTCCGTGCATTACTGCGCAACATTTCTCAGTACATTACTGCGCAATATTTCTCAGCGCAAGTCTCTGCATGGTCTGTGCAAATCCTGCCTTTTCTCAAACCAGCTTGTTTGTCTCTAAGCTTTGTATCAATTTCTTTCTTCAGATGGTACAGTGGTTAGTGTCGTGGCATGCCACTCAGACGGGGTGAGTTCGCGTCTCCCCCAGGGCGATGAAAAATCACTGGCTCTGTATTACGATCGGTTACTGCTGCAGTGTTGGGGTGTCTGCTGCAGTGGGAGGTTGTAACCAACATTCTTTGGAAGCTTAAAGAATTTCAAGTCAACGGCCCCTTTGGTGGGCTTGTTCCATGTGAATAGGTTTTAGCTACTGAAATAATAATAATAATAATAATAATAATAATAATTCATTGCAACCAGCCTCTACAGTTACCACATCCATCAGGTCACCTTTGTTTGGGACCTCGACGAGACTTCCGATTTCCAATCAAAAGTTTTGTTTCCTCAATCCATATTGAGCAAAACAGTATAGCTAGTATACGGATTCCATGATAATGGAATAACAGTACCTGGTATTCCAATCAAATTATCCACCACATGTCTGTCCTACCCACGACCCCTACAAAAAATTTACATCCTATTGCCATCTTTCTTCTTCTTTCGATTTTATTGTTGACCCATCGCTCATTTTGACAGGCATTTTCATCCTTCTCTTTTCGTCCATTGGTATTTCATCAATAATTCCGTGGGCTATCCTCACACCAGTGCCATTAAGCTGATTACATGGCTTTGTCAACAATATCATCGTGTTTGTCCAAGTACCCTTCTTGACCTTCGTTTATCTTCGCTATTTCGAGTTCTTTTCCTTATATCTTCGCTTAAATTTGTCTGCCTTGGTTACCCCATAACCCTGTACTTTTTCAGAGACTGATTTACATTCTGGAGGTCGAACCAGTCCTCATTCATTATCTGATCCTCTTCAGATAAGGTTTCTAGAACTGCAAATCTGTTTTGAATGTCAGCTTTTCCACTGGGTACTTTTATGTTCAACTTTAGCGTGGTAATGACAAGTTGGTGATCACGGGCCACTTTCCTGAAGTTCCTGACATTTCTCAGACGTTCTCTCCGTCTCTCGATCAATGCTCTTGTGATCTACTGAGCTTACGGCTCATTTTCGTTGGCAGTCTCTCTTTCAGGCCTATTTTGCCCCTTACATCATCCACATCTTCAACTGAACCCACGAAATCAAAATAAAGAAGTTCGTAATATGAGCAAAAAGAATAATTCGATCGTATCCGTTCGATGGACATGGACAAACTGCGCAACAAAACACAAAATAAAGAAGTTCGCGCAGCAAGCAGAGAGACAACACGAATGTGAAAGTCAGCAAGTTATTGAAAAAAATATAAACAAATTCAGTCATATCCATTCAATGGAATGACGCATCCAAATCACCACATTTTATGTGAAACTGAAGGTCACACAAACTGGTTCCCACCCAGCTGCAAGAATGTCCCATGGGTCGTTTTTCTACGCTACCCGTTTTCTTTGTTTAATGTTCATTCTCTCAAAACGCACTTGCGTCATAAGTTGGTGTGTTTCATCTCTGAGCGTTTTGCCTTAGTGGTGTTTGCGTGCTTGTAACACCTGTTGTTTGTAATTAATAATAATAATAATAATAATAATAATAATAATAATAATAATAATAAGTTATCTAGAAGGGTAGAGAAAGTTCTAAATAAATTGAATACATCAATAACATTCAACACTACACGTTTGAAAGAGGGTCTACTACCTATAATAATAATAATAATAATAATAATAATAATAATAATAATAAATGATCAAATCATGGATAACAATCTTCTACATCATTAACAAATGAATTACTGGAATCATTCTTAAATTCCATGAATAACAGACAGTTCGACAATCTTCAACCCTATTTTGTAAAATACGTTCTTAATCCAACCATGTCAGCTCTTACTTGGTGGCGATAGTCATGTACGCAAAATAAATAAACTGATAAATATAAAAACCTCAACAAATCATTTCAATAAACAAAAACATAAAAACTTGTCGATAAACAGGGCCGGGAGCTCGACACTTGAAAGGTCCAAAGTAGATATTTTTTCGTGAATTTCAATATGTATACTGTGTTGCATTTTCCCTTTTGCGGTTAAGAAGTTGCCATCAAAGACGCCTCATATACGCCTATCTAGAACAAACACACACACACACACACACACAACCTGAATGAAACCAGGGACTTGGACGGAAAACCTTAACCAGGATCTCGACCATTCTTAAATCCAGACAAAATATACTTAATACCTCTGTAACGGCTCTCCTTTCCCCCTGAGACGAGGATCTACGTATGTTAACAGCAATGTCGTTTATTCAAATCTATCTGCTTTTGATGGCCTCTATTAAAAACTCATGAAAATTGAAAATATCCTCATCTATCTATCTCACGAGGATCTTTTCACTTTTCATAATCGTTTGACAGTCCACTAAAAGCAAATAGAATTGAATAAGCGACATTCCTCGTAACATACGCAGGTCCTCGTCTCAGCGAGGAAAGGAGAGGCGTTACAGAGGTAATGAGTATATGGGTTAAATGCTGTTCAGGTCGAATTGGTCTGGATTGAAGGGTTTTCGAGATCCTGGTTACGGTATCCCGTCCAAATCTGGTTTCTTCCAGTGTGTGTGTGTGTGTGTGTGTGTGTGTGTGTGTGTATGTGTGTGTGTCCCAGATAAGTGAATGTGAGGAATCTTAGGCTCAGCAAAATTACGCTTGAAACGAATTGAACGAAAATGACATCTGGCGACGCCGGAGAACACGAACTATGGTGGCCACACCTACCGCCTGATCCTCAGTATTGGGGTTGATGTAATCGACGTCTGCATGAAAGGGGGTTCCGCCCCCGCCGTCTCCCTCATCTGAAATCAAGGTAAAAAAAAGAGAATTAAGGACGTTTAAATCAAATTTTATTTTTTTGGTCATTCATGGTTATATCACTCAATTTAACTGAAAAGAAAAGTTAATAATCTAAGAGAGAGAGAGAGAGAGAGAGAGAGAGAGAGAGAGAGAGAGAGAGAGAGAGAGAGAGAGAGTAGAAACGTACGACGAGCTGTTAATCAGCTCAGTGGTCTGGTAAAACTAAGGTATACTTAACTTTAGCCCAGTTTAAGAAGTCAACCTAACAATTATATACTAGAATATCTTCACAACAATTCAAATGACAAAGCCACCTCAAGTCCACAACAGGTTACAGAATGACAGTTCAGGAACAGATTGGTAGTAAACTTTAGTTTAAAAAAAAAAAAAAAAGACAAGATATTATCTGATTCTAAATTAACCCAACACACAGAAAATACAAATCTCCATTTTTTCTTATGTCCTTCTGACAAAGCGTTCATATATCCCCCGAAAACACTCTCTTAAAATACAAGAAATGTATTATATATATATATAATATATCTGTGTATGTCACTACTTGCATACACAAATACCCACACAGATAAATAAAATCTTCGAGATTTTGGGGAAAACGTGATTTAAAATTGTCAAGTTTTTATAGACGATTATTATACCTCACGCAAAATGCTACTGCCATCCACCACATCTGTCATTTCTCCTTGCAAACATCCAATAACAAACATCATCCTCCGCTAACTGAGAGGTCCTTGGCTTCCGCAGAACAATGCATAAAAAAAAAATATATTGTCCTTGGAATGAAGAAACGCAACAAACACATCCCCAAGCAATGAAAAGAAATTCCTTAAAAAAAAAAAATACAGCAGTCATTTCAATGGACGTTCATTAGGAATCGCGTCAGGAGTTCATTAGAAATTAAGAAGCATTTTTTTATTCAAGAAGCACTTCTATGAAGCATCTGCGTTTCTGAGAAGCATGTGGGAGCATCGCCGGATTAATTACTGCGCGAGTATTTCCGAAGCGTTCTCAGGTTCCAGAGTAAATTTGGAAGCGAATATTGGTCGAATTTGACACTTCCATTCAGTGTAAAGGAATGGCTTCGGAAAATGCATTTAAGTCCTCTGATATAAGAACGTGAAATATGTTACATTAACTAATACATACAGATTTTTATATTTTTATATCTTATATAAATAACATGTGCATTATATATACATTTATATATATTATATAAATAACACATGCATAAATATATATATGTATATTCCTTAAAAATACCCACAAGTAAAACAATGAAATTTGGACAAGCCACTATTTTTCAACCAATATACTTTGTCCGATGTGTACTGAAAGAAATATGGTGGTTTATTCAAATTTATTTGTTCCCTTTTAAAAATCTTTTAAAGGAAAACATTTAACTGTTAGATAGGAGAAAGCAGAAATATGTAAATAATTAAACACAGATATATGTATATGTATATATACACAGTATATATATACATATATGTATATATATATACAATTAAAAAGGTTCACCTATCATATAATTCACTGTGGAAATTCTTGATCGACAGAACATTTGCGGCTTAATATCTGAACATATGAAAAAGTGCATAATTGGTAACAATGCCATAACACACACACACATACACAAACGTGTGTGTTTGTGTATACATATGTATGTATGTACACAAACACACACACACTACATACTAACATATATATATATATATATATATATATATATTATATTATATATATATATATATATATATATATATATATATATATATATACAGTATATGTGCAGTTATATGTGCAGTTTAAGGACGTATCCAACAAGCATTTAATTAACTACAACAACAGAAGTATACATTGTCTTCGTAATACAAATATTCTGGCGTTGCGACGCTGTTTTTGCTTGACGGTCTGGAATGTGGCCATCGGGCATCGTAATACGCGGACGTGCGCACACTTTCGAGTCTTGACACTGACTAACCAGCGACTGTGTGTGTGTTGGTGATTTATAGACTCTGGACTCTGCCAGTGCGAGGGATTACTGGTGACTGCGGTACCTGAGGATGATTATGGGGTAATGGACTCTTGACTATCTCCCGCTGATAACCTTCCCGTCGTCAGCGCGAAAGGAAGTGAAGTGCAACTCGCAATGCGCACGGCAGACTCCGGTCGAGAGTGTCCTAGCAAAGCGTTATTCGATAGTTACGGCTCGGCAGCCATGTTTCCAGGATGTTGAATTGAATGTAGAATTTAGGCCGAAGGCCCAGCACTGGGAAATATGAGGTCATTCAGCGCTGAAGCGGAAATTGACGGTGAAAAGGTTTGAAAGGTGTAACAGGAAGAAAACCTCGCAGTTGCACTATGAATCAACTGTTAGGAGTTGGTAACTTGGTGGGAAGTAAGATGGAAGAACATAGAGGCCGAAAGCGCGCTGCAAAGAACCTTGAGTAATGCGGTGCACTGTAGGCACCAGCCCCCTACGGGGGTTTCCAGGATGTGCCCAATATAAAGGCTATATTATTTATACTATTACAGCCCCAAGAGAATGACGAGCATCCTTGCGATCGTCGACATCAAAGTGGACTGCACGTTCGAGAGGGTCTTTGTCTTAACTACGGGTGCGAGGATGCCTATGAATGATTCAAGCAAATTATATTTTTATATAAGCATGTTATTTTTTTCTGAAAAAATAATAATAATAATTATTATTATTATTATTATTATTATTATTATTATTATTATTATTGCTACAGCAGTGCTCTGAGCTATAGATAAACCTACACCTAATTTCCTAATGATTAAAAAAATGTTTTTTTTTTTATTGATACACATCATGTCAACTTTGTATTTTAGCTTATTTTGTTTATTTCAGTAATTTAGGGGGTGCGAGAACTGACTGCTGATTTGGAAGGGGTGCAAACATACACCTAACTTCCTAACGATTAAAAAATATGTGGTTTTGTTATTAATACACACTATATCAACTTTATATTTTAGCTTATTTTTTAATGTCAGCAATTCAGGGGGTTCGAGAACTGACTCCTGATTTGAGAGGGGTGCAAAAGTACACCTCAACGTCCTCTTGATTTAAAAAAATGTGGTTTTTTTTATTGGTACACATCATATTAACTTTGTATTTTAGCTTTCTTGATTAAAAAAATGTGGTTTTTTTATTGGTACACATCATATCAACTTTGTATTTTAGCTTATTTTTTTTTATTTCAGCAATTCAGGGGGTGCGAGAACTGACTGCTGATTTGGAAGGTGTGCAAACATACACCTAACTTCCCAATGATTAAAAAAATGTGGTTTTATTATTAATACACACAATATCAACTTTGTACTTTACATTTTTTTTTTGTTTCAGCAATATCAACTGACTGCTGTTTTTAAGGCATTAACTTTTTTAAAAACAATTTCATTGCAATTCAGGGGGTGCGAGAACTGACTCCTGATTTGAAAGGTGTGCAAACATACACACCTAACTTCCTAATGATTAAAAAACAATGTGGATTTTAAACCACAACTGGCCAGCAATTCGAGATTTGAAAGCTACACACCTAACTTTCTAATGATTAAAAATAAATGTGGTTTTTTAGTGCTGTATCAACTTGCTCTTATTTTTTAAATTTCATCAATTCAGTGGTCGAGTACAACTCCTGATTTGAAAGGTGTGCAAACATACACACCTAACTTTTTAAGACCAGATGCTTATTTTTTAAATTTGTTTCTTGCGAGAACTTCCTGATTTGTCACCGAAATCAAAACCACTGGCAAGAGAGGACAGACAAAGTGGTCGGGTACAACGGGGGGAAATGATTTTTTACAAGATGCTTATCATTTGTTTCTTGCGATATTTGTCACCGCTATCGCAAGGACATCAAGGTACAGGATGATAATAGACGGAGCCAACCGTGAGAAACGCTTTCCATAAATCTACCCCACACCTCTCCCAAACCCCTGGGCCTGGAACTGAATGAATGCCCGCTGCTCGATTTCAGGTTGAATAACCCCTGGTCTAGCATTGTCTACCCAAGTCATGTTTGAAGAGCACGACGACTAATGCCAGGAAGAAAATGGCAAAACATAATTGAAGTTACCTTGGAACGTACAGCAGCGAATAACTAACAGGTTCTTGGGTTATTGAGGTCTGTGACCCCCAGGGCTTGTTCAGGAGGCCACAGGTCTAATATTAACCTGCTCGTATTTCATCGTGCGCGTTCACACACACACACACACACAAACATATATATATATATATATATATATATATATATATATATATATATATATATATATAAACAAATAAAACAGAATTGGTACAGTTTGTCTACTGGGCACAGTTTGATTGCTTACTTTTACTACTGAGTGTACCAAGTCAGCCGGGCAAATTGTGCCTGTTGGGTATTTCTTTTCAAAGGAATACGTTTTGCCATTATTATTATTATTATTATTATTATTATTATTATTATTATTATTATTATTATTGCTGCAGCAGTGGTCTGAGCTATAGATATTATTGATACACATCATATCAACTTTACATTTTAGTTTTTTTTAATTTCAGTAATTCAGAGGGTGCGAGAACTGACTGCTGATTTGGAAGGGGTGCAAACATACACCTAACTTCCTAATGATTAAAAAAATGTTTTTTTATTGATACACATCATATCAACTTTGTATTTTAGCTTTTTTTTTTTTTATTTCAGCAACTCAGGGGGTGCGAGAACTGACTGCTGATTTGAAAGGGGTGCAAACATACACCTAACTTCCTAAAGATTAAAAAAAATGTTTTTTTTTTTTATTTCAGATACACATCATATCAACTTTGTATTTTTGCTTATTTTTTTTTATTTCAGCAACTCAGGGGGTGCGAGAACTGACTGCTGATTTGGAAGTGGTGCAAACATACACCTAACTTCCTAATGATTAAAAAAAAATGTTTTTTTTATTGATACACATCACATCAAATTTGTATTTTAGCTTTTTTTCTTTCAGCAATTCAGGGGGTGCGAGAACGGACTGCCGATTTGAAAGGGGTGCACACACTTGAAAAAGGTCAAAAACCACTGGCCTCGAGAGAGCTTACTGCGCAGTGCTCATTGCTCTTACAGCAAGTGATCGGTACAACCCCGGGGGGTAGTGCGAAGAATGCTTTTTTTAAGACCAGATGCTTATCATTTACTTCTTGCGTGCTTTGTCACCGTTATCGCACGGACAGACAAGCGAATGTGGGACATGATAACAGAGGGGACTGTGTTATGCACGATAACTGTGTTGGTATCGTTATCACGGTACCGAAGTTAATCATTTATGCTAAGCTTCCATTCTTACACGATGACTCCTTCAGAAAAAGATTTATCCAGAACATACAGAATCATTATAATGCAGTCAGTATTAAACTAATACCGAAAAATCCCTTAATCATTACGTCTTTCTTTAAGTGTACAGATCGGTTAAGTCCGTCCTTTACCTCTAATGTAGTATATAAATATACTTGCCCAAACTTTGGGACTTAAGTGGGATCTACGAAGAGGTTACTGAGGGGTCAGAATCGATTCTCATCGCGGATTAAGTTTTCGCACAGGTAGTAGGTTCTCCAACCCCGAGCATTCGAATATCAGGAATCATGCAGAAGTTTGCAAAACTCATATCGAGAGAGACGATTTCTGCATCATGGGGCAAACGCAAAATCCCCACGAACTACCCATTCTAGAGTCGTTGCTCATTAAACAGTTAGTTCCCCAGTTGAATACCCAAACCTCTTCGACCCAACTGTATCTTAGTTGACGGGTCTCCTGTTTTCTCTCGTGCCAATCAGTCTTCCTCTCTCTATACTGAAGGTTGGTCGGCGGTCTTAGCTTTTAAATATGTCTTTGTAATTGTAAATTTTAGTCTTTTTACTGCTTTTTAAATGTAACAGTAAATTTTGGTCTTTTTTCTGCTTTTTAAATTTTTTTAAGATTGTTTTATTATAACTTTATGATGTTTATTGACAGATTCCCAGAAGATGTAATGAAGGTAATGTTACGAAACGTCGGAATAAAGATGAGACAAATGTAGAAGATGGCCTGTTTCCTTAGTCACCTGTGATTTTATATTATATATATATATATATATATATATATATATATATATATATATATATATATATATATATATATATATATATATATATAGACAAATAAAACAGAACTGGTACAGTTCGTCTACTGGGCACAGTTTGAACGTTGTTTACTTTTACTACCGAGTGTACCAAGTGCGCCGGGCAAATTTTGCTCGTCGGGTATTTCTTTTGCAAGGGGCACATCTTGCCCTTTACAATCCTTTGCATGGAAGAAAATTGAGAACTGAACTTCCTACTGTTGCAAATTTATGTAAATATCGACCGGTTTATTCGTAAATATCGACTCGTTTTCCGACACAGCAGATCTATTCAGGCTGTCTCTGAACAGACCCACTTTATAAAAAATTCTTTAGTTCCTTAAAGCCGAATCTCTTTGAATAAAAGTGAACCGCTTACCCTTTAAAAAGTGAAATTTGATTGAAAAATGGAGTATTTAAATATAAAAAATGTAGAAAAAATTTTGGTTATTCAAAAAGGCTTCTTTAAAAAAATGGGACCTAATTGAAATCACTCAGCGCTGAAAGGGAAACTGAGAGGAGAAAGGTTAGAAAGGTGTAACAGGAGGAAAACCTCGCAGTTACCCCATTAAAGCAACTGATAGGAGAGGGTGGAAAAGTAAGATGGAGGGAAAGAGAATACGAACGGAGATACAGTAAAAGGAATGAAAGGGGTTGCAGCTAACGGCCTTAGGGACGCTGCCAAGAACCGATAGCTAAAAAACCATAGCAGTAGAACACTAAAACGTCCCTTTATCAAATGTCGTCTGGACACCGAGATACAAACTGAGCAGTATGACGTTTCAGGAGGCGAGATATCTGAAAGATATGTGGGGGGGTAGACCACCGCGGTTACAGAAATTCTATTTCTGGATTGTATTGTAACGAGACAGAGTAATCACTCATATATTTATGGGCCTTTTATCTTCATATACTTCTCCATATATACTGTCTATGGTATTTGGGTTCAGGGAAACAGTCCGTATACTATGATAAGTTAGTGGAAAGAAACGTGAATCATTTGTCCTTGTTCCTGAGAGGCTTGCCTGACCAGAGACAAAAAAAAGTGTGGACTGATTCAAGGTCTAGATACAAGATAAGTCTCTGCAGATAATGCCATTGACTTCAATAGGAATATATATATATATATATATGTATATATATATATATATATATATATATATATATATACATATACATGCATATATATATATCTATCTATCTATCTATCTATCTATCTATCTATATATATATATATATATATATATATATATATATATATATATATATATATATATATATATATATATATATATATATATATAATTTAAAAGTTCTTCGTTCCCCTTTTATTCAACCGCAAATCGGCACTCCGTAGATGACACGCTCTTAAACTTTGGAATTTTCTTAACGCTTCTATATATTTTTTAATGACAAACCTCCCACCTTCGAGATGTTAAATATACTTTCAATTTAACGCTTAACCCAAAGAGTTAGAAGACGACGCCATGCAGGCAGTATAGCTGTGACTGGCTATCGTTGTATAAGATCAGATTCTTACATAATCTACAGATAACTGATCTGTAGGTTAAGTGTGAATTCCCTCAGTCCGGTGTTACTAATAAGAAGTTAGGCTATGTGAGATTAATATTCCTTGTCAGCTCGACATTCATATAGATGACTTAAGGTTTTTGACTTGTCTTCTAGCTTAAAAAAAAAAAAAAAATTGCGCAGAAGTTTCTTCAGCGCAATCGATTTTCTGTACAGCCGCCACAGCGTATAATCAAGGCCACCGAAAATAGATCTATCTTTCGGCGGCCTCGGTATAATGCAGTATGAGCCGCGGGACATGAAACTTTCACCACTGACAGGTGATGGCCTATCTTGTACAGTTACCAGAAGCAAAAAAAAAAATTAATAATAACAAGTATATCTCTTGTGAATTTAGTTAATTCGGCAATATGCCACAACTCAGGCTCTCTCTCTCTCTCTCTCTCTCTCCACAGTGTACAGCAATGCTCGACCTACGTTATCATCAAGAGCTGATGAAATTCGGCATTCACTCTGGACCTTTGCGAGACAAGACACGTGTGAAACTGTACAAGAGAACTCAGCAGGAAAAGGCATAACATAGACAGATCGATTGACAGATAGATTGATAGATAGATAGGAGCCTCTGGACCACAACATAACACAGTTATGGAAATCACAAGCTCTCGAAAATGGTCCAACAAAAGCACATCAAAATGGACGTGTAACTCTTTAGAATCAAAGAACACATCTAAACTAGATCACTTGAAACCACGCTACACAATATTTTCAGCACACATCAAAGGAGAATACCGGTTGAAGGGGTGACAAGAGTTTCTCGAGTCTTTCCAAGACGGGGTTTTCTCAATTGGTGTCCCCAGTTTTGATCAACAGAAATGTGACGACAAACTTGCTCGAAATGTGGGCTAATTTGGCTCCAAAGACCAGATATATGTACCCACAGGTGTCTAGCTTGCTAATGAGCCGCATCTACAGGTGTTGTGCACAGGGAGAGTGACAGTTCAGGAATGAGAAGGGTTTGAAAGAACTTAATATATGCAATACGGTATATTAACGGATGAAGTTAACATTGTCTGACACATTTAATTCTTAATATTATGCGGTTTCAAAAAATGACATTCGGCGAACTAGGAACAAAGTAAGAGTAAGCTTGACAGCTGCACTACTCAGCAGTAACCAGTTTGCTATGGAACTAGTCGTCCGATCAGCAAAGTTAATTTACATTAATTCTGGTTAATACTTGGAAGCCAATGGGAAAAGGCCTGGGGCTAACAAACCTCATAAATATACATATATATAAAATGAATCATGAAAATATGGAACGTGATGAATATATATATAAAATATATATATATATATTATATATATATATATATATATAAATATATATATATATATATATATATATATATATATATATATATATATATATATATATATATATATATATATATATATATATATATATATATATATAATGAAACAATGGCAAAGGAAAGTGAAACAACGGAGTGGTTCTAGGTCTTTCGACTTATTGTCCTTTACATTTCTATATATATATATATATATATATATATATATATATATATATATATATATATATATATATATATAGATGTATGTGTATTCCAGCATAACTCTGAAACGCATTGACCAATTTCAACCAAACCTGGTATACATATGACTTACTATCTAGAAAAGACAGGGACATGGTGTTTTGTCAAAGGGCTGATGAGTCCCCGCCCCCAGGGCTGGAGGAGCTGCACAAAATATGGAGAACTGCTTAAAGGATGACTCAACCAGGCAAGACATAGTGTACTTCTAGTGTACAATGTACATGCTTGTAGTCCCAAATGGAAGACAAACACCTAGGGTACAATCTGTCCCCTTGGGGGACGGCTATCTCATTAGGGGCACATTCCCTTTCGTTATATCCACATCCAGCTTTTTTCAACAACTGATGAATATGCTTCCTCACCAACGTTTGAAAACAAGCAAAGTTCCATGAAATCTATTGCGACTCCATGTTACTTTTCTCACCAGCGTTTGAAAACATGCAAAGTTCTGTTATTTTTTTCTCACCAGTGTTTGAACACACTGTTACTTTTCTCACCAGTGTTTGAACACATCTATGAAATCTATTGAAATCTATTGTGACTCACTGTTACTTTTCTCACCAGTGTTTGAAAACATGCAAAGTTCTATGAAACCTATTGAGACTCACTGTTACGAATTTCCGACCAAATCATTCTCGGCGAAGTGTTATCCTGACACGGACGGTTTTGTTTACATACAGAATTGTGCAAGAAATAAAGTCAAACACTATTCTTTGGGATATTTGCTTTTAGACTCCTGAAGATCAAAAACGTGACTTCAGAGCCCGAAGTGATCAATATCCTCATTAAATAATGGGTTACAGGGTTCTGTTAAGTGATTCTGAGGTGCTCTTTCTGGGCCTTTGAAGAATGGTCAGGAAACTGGACTCACAGCACGCATCCTGTTGAAGTAAACTGCTATTCTTTCATGGGAAGCAGTTATACAAATTTCTTTACATCAATCTATAACGATGCTCATGAATCACTTACAACCAGGAAGGGGGTATACTGTGTAATAACTCAGCATTTAGGAGTGAACAGGGCAATGACTACAATCTCTGGAGACACTCGTCCATTTGGGATAACTATTCACAGGTGAAAATGCAGTTGGGCCCTAAGAAGGATGATGTTGCAGGCAGAAGGTAATGCAGTAGGGTTGTAAATGGATGATGGAAGAAGTAGGCAATACAGGGGGACATTGACAACAGACACTGTAAGCAGACGGCAATGCAGCTGGGCCCTAAGAATGTAATGCAGCTGGACCCTAAGAAGGTAATGCAGCTGGACCCTAAGAAGGGATGCTGCAGGGCAGTGGGGAATTAAGGCAAAACAGCTGGGCTCCAAAGGAGGGATGCTGTGGGCAGAGAGCAAGGCAGCTGGGGCCTAAGAAGGGATGCTGTGGACAGGAGACAATAGAGATGAACAACACAGCTGGGGCCTAAGAAGGGATGCTGTGGACAGAAAACAATAGAGATGAACAACACAGTTGGGGCCTAAGAAGGGATGCTGTGGACAGAAAACAATAGAGATGAACAACACAGTTGAGGGCCTAGAAGGATGCTGTGGACAGAAAACAATAGAGATGAACAACACAGTTGGGGCCTAAGAAGGGATGCTGTGGACAGAAGACAATAGAGATGAACAACACAACTGAGGCCTAAGAAGGGATGCTGTGGACAGAAGGGAATAGGGCTGAGCAACACAGCTGGGACCTAAGAAGGGATGCTGTGGACAGAAGGCAATAGAACTGAGCAACACAGCTGGGGCCTAAGAAGGGATGCTGTGGACAGAAGGCAATAGAGCTGAGCAACACAGCTGGGGCCTAAGAAGGGATGCTGAGGACAGAAGCCAATATTTTTAAGCGTTTACAAAACACTACTGTACATCATACATGGATTTTAACATCATTCAGGTTAAAATATTGTGCCTACTAATTAAGTTATCTTAACATTTTTTCGCATGACGAAACATCCTGGACTTTTCATATGCAATTTTACAAATCAGTCATAGCTGACAAATGTTCAAAGTTTTCATGGAGGAAATAGCATATCTATCAGACTTAAGATTAGACAGAAATGAAGACAATGGCGCAAAAGGATTAGAGCGAAGTCCAGATATCGTAATGCAATCACGAAATCCGGACGTCGTACAATGTGTGCACAGACTAAATCCTGTTAAATTCAATAACCATTGTTTTTATTTCGACAATCGACTTGGATATGTAACAACAAAATACTCCTGAGAAATGTCATTGTCCCCGGTACGAACAGAACAGAACATAGGTTCTTTAGGCCAAAGGCCAAGCGCTGGGACCTATGGGGTCATTCAGGGCTGAAAGGGAAACTGACAGTAAAAGGTTTGGAAGGTGTAACAGGAGGAAGACCTCGCAGTTGCACTACGAAACAATTGTTGGCTAAGCTGGAAAGTCAGATGGAAGAAAGAGAATATGAATGGAGGTACAGTAAAAGTAACGGAAGAGGTTGCAGCTAGGGGCCAAAGGGACGCTGCATAAGAACCTTAAGTAATGCCTAATTGAGATTTTTTTTTTTTTTTTTCACTTTTCGTATTTAGCCATCTGGACCTGACTTCTGCAACCAACCAAGGTCCCTAGCTGGATCTTAATTGTATGCAATCTGTTTTTTAATTGTTATCATTGCTAATATTTTTACTATTATTCTTAATATCAGTACTGTCATTGCCACTACTATAATTACTATCTTTACCACTATCTCAGCAACTGTGTGGATATTGCCGATTATCATTTTTATAATTCTATCTCGTGTACCTAGAGTTCTAAACTGTGTATTGTATTGTCTCTATTTTGTATATTCTATGTACATGGCCCTGGGCTGAAACAAAGAATATTATTATTATTATTATTTTATTTTTTGTCCATCACAGTCATCCTATTGGACTAAGTGGTTTTTATAGAGTTGGGTTCCGGGTTGCATCCTGCCTCCTTGAGATTCCATTGTTTTTCTCACTACGTGCGCAGTTTCTAGTAGGCACACTCTTCTGCATGAGTCCTGGAGCTACTTCGGTTCTTCCAGATTCCTTCTCAGGGATCTTGGGATCGTGCCTTGTGTTCCTATGATTATGGGTACAATTTCCAATGGCATATCCCATATCCTTCTTATTTCGATTTTCAGGTCTTGATATTATTATTATTATTATTATTATTATTATTATTATTATTATTATTATTATTACTGCTAATATTCACAATTTCGTGAAAAACAATGTAATAAAAATCCACAATTATATAGTAAATATATTACTATGCAAAATATGTAAAATATACCAAAGACTTTCGTTCAAGTGTTCGAAAGTCTTTGGTTTATTTTACATATTATACATATTAATATATTTACTATACAATTGTGGATGTTTATTACACATTATTATTATATTATTATTATTATTATTATTTATTTATTTATTTTCGTATGCCTTCCTACCAGCCCTCACTTAGAGACTAAGTTCCGTTTATTAACCAGATTTATTTTAACAGCCACATTCAAATCTTTTCCATGAACTTCCCAGCCATTCACAGATCCCACTCTACAAAGCTGCAGCGCAAACTCGCTCAATTTAAAGAAACCGCATTCCAGAGCGTTAACAAAAGCATGCAGTTCACGAGTATAGCAGTTAGAACACACAGGCAAACGCCCTATGCTATTCTGTGGCTCTTCAAATTGCAGGAAGGTAGTAGTCCCTCTTCCACATTTACTCGGCATGCCGTTTGACCTTGGGAACACGAAAGTAGCTAAGGTTCGCCCAAAACGTAAACCACAACTGAACTGACCAGTGTATTCACAAGTGGTCGTTGTGATTCTTCACGGATAAGCATACAATGGACTGCTGATTCTACTGCTAATACTAATACTGCTATCAATTCTACGGCTCTACTAAGCATCACTGGTCAGAGTGCCCATGCAAATTTATGGTCATGGCTAGACCACCAACAAATAGCCCACTCTGACCCCGTCTCCAAAATGGTTAAGATATATAAGCAAGAAGACCGTTTTTCTTTTATATGCGGAAAAACAACTCTTCTGTCACAGCATTTTTTTATATGGTTTCAAAGATGGTTCCGTTATGCCAAGCAAGAAGATATTATGCTGACAAAATATATGGCTACTTAACGCAATTAGTTTCACATCTACGGCCAGTTAATGTCATTTTCTAAAAAGAATGTAACTTCTTTTCCTCAGCGTTCATCTCCTGGTGTTTCGTAACATGACCACAACGAGAAACAAGCACTGTTTACATTCCAGCAGGATGTTGCAGGTATCAGATCACAAAGGAATAACAATTGCCACAAAGAACAAGGTTTTCATAAGGGTACAATGATTGTCAACTTCAAGGTGAATGCAATTTATGTAAATGTGCGTGTACGTATGCATGTGCGGTTATTTA
Source organism: Macrobrachium rosenbergii (assembly GCF_040412425.1). Lineage (NCBI taxonomy): Eukaryota > Metazoa > Arthropoda > Malacostraca > Decapoda > Palaemonidae > Macrobrachium > Macrobrachium rosenbergii. The sequence goes on along the minus strand of NC_089753.1, from coordinate 31,024,030 downwards.
TTCGGGTCACGCAAAACGAACATCTTCCGAAATGCGTAGTGATGATGCGATGTGAATGTTGAATAAGCGGCCACATCAGAGAATCATTTGCTTTGTTACGTTTCACTGCCCTAGACACAAGGCTTGTGGTAGGCTTTACTGCTCAAAGTCACAAGGCTTGTGGTAGACTTTACTGCTCAAGTTACAGGGCTTGTGGTGAACTTTGCTGTTCAAGTCACAAAGTTTATGGTTGACTTTACTGCTCAAAGTCACAAGGCTTGTGGTAGACTTTACTACTCAAGTCACAAGGCTTGTGGTAGACTTTACTACTCAAGCCACAAGGCTTGTGGTAGACTTTACTACTCAAGTCACAAGGCTTATGGTAGACTCTACTGCTCAAGTCACAAGGCTTGTGGTAGACTCTACTACTCAAGTCACAAGGCTTGTGGTAGACTTTACTACTCAAGTCACAAGGCTTGTGGTAGACTTTACTACTCAAGTCACAAGGCTTGTGGTAGACTTTACTACTCAAGTCACAAGGCTTGTGGTAGACTTTACTACTCAAGTCACAAGGCTTGTGGTAGACTTTACTACTCAAGCCACAAGGCTTGTGGTAGACTTTACTACAAGTCACAAGGCTTGTGGTAGACTTTACTACTCAAGTCACAAGACTTGTGGTAGACTTTACTGCTCAAAGTCACAAGGCTTGTGGTAGACTTTACTACTCAAGTCACAAGGCTTGTGGTAGACTTTACTACTCAAGTCACAAGGCTTGTGGTAGACTTTACTACTCAAGTCAAAAGGCTTGTGGTAGACTTTACTACTCAAGTCACAAGGCTTGTGGTAGACTTTACTACTCAAGTCACAAGGCTTGTGGTAGACTTTTACTAATCAAGTCACAAGGCATATGGTAGACTTTAGAGCTCAAGTCACAAGGAAGGAGTGAATGTTAAGTGAACTGAGCAATTTAAAACCACAAATCACTTAAAAATATATAATGAGATTTTGGTAAACTGAAATATAATATAATAATAGACGGTCATTTTAGACTTGCCACAAATAAAGAAGAGAAATATTACGAATAACAAACTTAATATTATGAATGCTATACACTGACTAACTCGCCTAGATATGTCAAATTATCACTCTCTCCATTTTTCCCTTCCCACTAATCCTTACCCTACCAACAGTTATTTATTAGCATAACCACACAAGCATCATGATTATTCCATCTCACAAGAATTATGTATATATATATACATCATATATAAGTATATATATATAATATATATATTTTTTTTCCTTTGTTATCACGAATCTTTACCTAGTATTTTTATGTCCCATGTAATATTTTTCATAAAAATTATTATTTTTTTTTCAAATTCATTACTGAACAATATTCCTGCAGTATCTGTAAATATGCAAACACTATTCAAATGGTCCAGGTACTAATAAGACAAAGATTGCTTTATCACTACAAGAAAGGTTACAGAGTGCATGACGCGTGGCTTTCGTAATGTGTCATATCACTCCTTTAACTTACCTAATTGCACACATATGTACTGCTACACATTGTGACTACCTATTACATACATACAGCATACATATGTGTATATACATATAACACTGAAACTCTATGTGTTTGTACTTTCCTAACCCCTTTTTTTTTCTTCAAATGCATGACAAATAATTTCTGACCGAGCAAGTTCCCTTCCTCTCCACAGGACCAAACCATCGGACCACTTAAATTTGCTTATCATTTACACCAGCTGCACCAATGCCTATATATATATATATATATATATATATATATATATATATATATATATATATATATATATATATATATATATATATACATATATATATATATATATATATATAATATATATATATATATACACACATATATGTATATGTATATATGTGTGTGTGTATTCCTGCAATGACCCCATAATACATCTAAAATTCTGCTTCCTATTCATCGACTATACTTATGTTTAACACTAATGAAAGCCTGCTAGACCCACTTTCACCATTCATATCCCGGGTATTAACACGCACAAACACAAACACAAACACAGGTGTGAGTCTGTGTGTGTGTGTGTGTGTCCCCTCGAAATACACTCACCTTGTTTGAATGCCGGGTTGTCCGTCATACTGGCTGTGGTGATGACGAGGCTAGCAGAGTGTCAAGACGAACGAGCAACGTGGGCCCGTGGCCAGTGTCACTCGAAGCGTTTCGGACACATCCCGAACGGCCGCTCTTCTTCTTATCGTTCTCAAACAAGCGGTCACATACACACTCTCTCTCTCTCTCTCTCTCTCTTTCCCTTCCTCTTTCTTCTCGCCGGAGATTAATGAGTTCGATAAGAGTGCCTGGGGAATATCTTTGGCAAATGACACGCGGATTTCACCTTCTCGGAGTCGAATCGGGAGGAGGGAGGTATATAAAAGACTTAGGGAAAAAACATATGTTTTCTCATGTGAATATATATATATATATATATATATATATATATATATATATATATATATATATATATATATATATATAATATATATATACTGTATATATATACAAATATATATAAAATATGTATATATATATATGCAAATAAAGACAAAATCCACGAAGGAAAGAGAAACTCTGGAGTACCGCGAGGCCTTTCGACTGTCGTCCTTTACTTAGCGAACTGAAGAAATATAAAAATAAATGTAAGTGTGTGTGTGTGTTGTGTGTGTGTGTGTTTCTGTGTGAAGTAATATTTCTACGCCTATCTGTACAAATTCAAAAAATGGCTGGGCGAACTATCACCAACTACCTATCGGATCCCTGTGTCAATTTCTACTCGAATGGCTGCATTTCCACCAATCATCCTCAATCACTAACTGTAAAATAGAATGAAAAAAAAAAGTAGTGGGGAAGCCAGAACGCCATCAAATAAGCCTTTGGCAACAACGAGCAACACCATCAAACTAATAACTAATGACTCTGTAATATCGGCCGTCCATTTTTTCCTTCCTATTCCTCAGGTGTTTTGACGACCTGAAAACCCCGTCGCCTGCCTCTCTCTCTCTCTCTCTCTCTCTCTCTCTCTCTGGCTCCTTTTCCGAGACCATCATCTGAACACCAACATAAACAAGTTTCTTCGGCGCACATCGTACAATCAAGGCCACCGAAAATAGATCTATCTTTCGGTGGTCGGTATAATGTTGTATAAGCCGCGGCCCATGAAACTTTAATCACGGCCCGGTGGTGGCATGGCCTATATCGTTGCCAGACGCATGGTTATGGCTAACTTTAACCTTCAATGAAATAAAAACTACTGAGGCTACAGGGCTGCAATTTGGGATGTTTGATGATTGGAGGGTGGATGATCAACGTACCAATTTGCAGCCCTCTAGCCTCAGTAGTTTTTAAGATCTGAGGACGGACAGGAAAAGTGCGGATGGATAGACAAAAGACCGATTTCTTTCAAGATGTTATGAACATTTCAATCGGCAATATTTAATCTTTTTTTTAAATTCAAGCAGCAATCAGCAAAGTTATCAAGAGCAATTAAAAAAAATACTCTCAGTAGCAAGAATCTTGAAATGGAGAAACAAATTCACAGTTATGTATGGGTACAAATGTATTTAATTTTGAAATTTTTTCAAATATATTTGTACCCATGCATAACTGTGGATGTGTTTCTTCAAAGAGCAAGTCAGAAGTTAGGTTTCAGTCATTCTGACTAAAGATTTGCTAATGTGAGTTTCTGTAATCACGAGGCTTCAGAGATACGCGAAAAAAAAACAATAAAACTCGATTGGCAAACGTTGTTACAGGAAATGCAGAAATGGGCAGTTATAGGAAATTCAGGTACCCAGCGTCAGAAGAAATTTTCAAAACCACACGTAGGCGTTAAGCAAAAGCCAGTGAAAGAGCTTAAGACATCCGTAATAATATTCCAAATTATAAAATATTATTCCAAAAAATTACAAAACACAAAACAACCTGACCCCAAGCTCAGAAAAACATGAAAGCGCACGAGGGGTCACAGACCCCTGCCCTATAGTCCTTACGGCTCAAATGATTACCAATTACTCTCCGTAGCCTACACTGGCACGCTGGATGCCCCCTCCGCTACATGAAAATGTACCCACGTACTCATAAATCCACCGTGGGGACATTTACCCACGAACATTAGCAAAATACCGGAGGCAGGAAGTTGCAGCGATTTCCTCACTCTCATGCTTGTTGTTGCAACCCACATTCGGGCGTCCCTGCGATGTGTTTGTGGGTGAGAATGTTCACACGCATAAATCCATTATTGGCACTGATTGTGGAGGCAAAGAATGATGCGGAAAACGTGGGAGGATGTGGTATTTCGGAGTTGTAACCAGAGAGTCTATGAAGTCAGGATTTTTAGTAACCTGAGAAGCTACGATTGAAGGGAAAGTAACAAAGAAATCTATAAATCCAGGAAAATATTAACCAGAAAATCTATGAATCTAGGAATAGCAGTAACCTGAGAACCTACGATTGGAGGGAAAGTTACAAAGAAATCTATAAATCCAGGAAAAGCAGTACCCATAAAATCTATGAATCTGGGAATAGCAGTAACCTGAGAACCTTGCGATTGAAGGACTGGAAAACTTATGAGAAAGAAATCTGTAAATCCAGGAAAATATTAACCAGAAAATCTATGAATCTACGAAAAGCAGTAACCGGAGAAGCTATCATTCCACGGAAAGTAGTAACCAGAAACTACGAATCCGGAAACAACAGTAAACAGAAAACCTATAATTCAACAGAAAATATAACCAGAACACCTAACCAGAACCCTTTTGTATCAGAACCAGTAGCAACTGGAAAACTCATGTATCCAGAACCAGTTATAACCGGAAAACATTTGATTTCTGGAAAAGCAGTAACCAGAAAGCTTATGAATCCAGAACCAGTGTAGTAACCAGAAAGCTTTTGTATCCAGAACCAGTGTAGTAACCAGAAAGCTTTTGTATCCAGAACCAGTGTAGTAACCAGAAAGCTTTTGTATCCAGAACCAGTGTGGTAACCAGAAAGCTTATGAATCCAGAACCAGTGTAGGAACCAGAAAGCTTATGAATCCAGGAAAGACAGACTTCACAACATGAGAACACAATTTGTACACTAGTCAAAGAACCTAGAAATCCAAAAGTATAAAATGAAGTCAACACTTGAATTCAATAGTTTTTTAACCAGTGAATGAATGAATAAAATACTGAAGGAAAATATTAATCCAAAAGTAATTTAGACCAAGAAAACAGAAATACCATATAGGCAGGTAGCCTATGTGGTAACTGGTTACTGCACTCTTAAATTCTGTTCGCTTGGGCTACATTATTTTTGGATCAAATTTTTCTATTAACCAAACCCAAGAATGTATAATTCAATATGAGCTGAGAAGTACAGAGGCCTATTACCAGACATCTTTCAAAATTCAGGGGTATATTGGCCACAATCTATTAAAGACAAAGAGTACCCCGACCAAATAACAGTGGAATACGTGAGTGTACAGACCAGAGACTACAAGAATCAGCAATACAGTGACCAAAAAAAAGTCCCCAAAAGCATACCACCCAAACGGTAAAGAAATTCAAACTGCATAATGATGTACAGTATATTCAAGAGAATCAATTACACGTTTGCACAGCTGTTCAATTCCTAATGAACGTTTTCAGTAAGAAATGTGCCAGTATGCAATAAAATTTGTCTCTGTGGCAAGGTCATCTGTGGCCATTCTTCAATAATAATAATAATAAAATCTCACTGGATCTTTCTTGTTTGTCCACCCCGGGTGGGGGCGGGGTAGGTAGGGGAAACATGACACATCCACCCTCCTCCAGCAAACCTGTCTGTCCGCCCTGGGTGGGGGCCAGGTAGGCAGGGGATCGGGAGGGTAGGGGAGGCATGACACATCCACCCTCCTCCTGCAAACCTGTTTGTCCGCCCCGGGTGGGGCGGGGCAGGTAGGGGAAACATGACACATCCACCCTCCTCCTGAAAACCTGTTTGTCCGCCCAGGGTGGGGGTCGGGGTAGATAGGAGATCGGGAGGGTACAGGAGACATGACGGGCAGCGCCAGGTTCCAGCGCAGCGTAGCACACCATCAAGCTCATAATAATAATAATAATAATAATAATAACCCGATTTGCTGTGACCGAAACTTCATAATTATCCAAGGAAAAACTTGAGTGTTAACGTCAGTCATAAGCAAGCTCTGTTTAGAAGCCAGATGTTCTCTCTCTCTCTCTCTCTCCAGAGCCATCATTTCGATCGAATTAAAGATCCAGGTGTCAGCTAGAGGATAACTGCGTTCAATTTTCCGAGGTCAAAACTCTCACGTAATTTGCAATTTAAAAATATGCGGATGGTAATAATAAAATCTTCTAAGATATATGTCTGTTCACACAGACAAGGACGTCAGCTCACTTTATAAGTAATATTATGTCAGTGAAGAAGGGTGTGGTGGTCATAGCATGCACGATATTACCTTAATACAGTTTTATAATGCAAATTCAGTTTTTTTTCCCACCAAGACACGTCATGTTCAATGGTGACATCTGGCAACTCGTCGAAGGGAATGGAATGGAATATATATACAATTTCGGCCCAAGGCCAAGCGCTGGGACCTATGAGGTCATTCAGCGCTGAAAGGGGAAATTGACAGTCGAAAGGTCTGAAAGGTGTAACAGGAAAAGTTAAAAGACCTCTGAGCTGGTTAAAACAGGAGTTTGCACTACGAAACAATTATCAGGAGGGGGTGGAAAGTAAGACGGAAGAAGGAGAATACGAAAGGAGGTACAGTAAAAGGAATGAAAGGGGTTGCAGCTAGGGGCCGAAGAAATATTTAAAGGGTCCTGTTGTCGGTGATACTTGCAATAAACATTATCACGTGAATTATCCACTTGTTTTTGTAGGAGCGGTTATATTGCAATTTCACTATGATAAACGCATTAATATTCAGTACAGCGATTTAATCGAAGGCTTGATTGATAAAGAAGATAGATTTATGGAGGGGATGAGATGTGAAGCTAAATTAAACTGATTAAATATAAAATCTGACACTAGGTTAATATTTATTCCGTAGACACATCCCAGGGAAATCGAGGTTCAGCAAAGAGAAATGACAGGAATTTCAAGATGTTTTGGAGAGAGAGAGAGAGAGAGAGAGAGAGAGAGAGAGAGAGAGAGAGAGAGAGAGAGAGAGAGAGAGAGAGAGGGGTTGTCACAAAAGACATTCCAACAGAGGGTTTCAAGTTTCCAGGTGTCCCACAGGGCCGGTACAGGTGTGTGTGTGTGATTCACATTCAACAGGAATGTACCCGGTGCTCAAGGGTAGCAAAGCGTAAAAAAAAAAAAAAAAATTGAATTAAAAAACGAAATTGCAGGTCAGGCATGTCTCTGGTGATTGCAAAGCGAAGAGAACTCCCTTTTGAATAACAGGCAGCTATTACTCTGTCTCCCAAACGCTAAATTACGTATGTCCCCCCCCCCACATTCCTCTTCCTCCTCATTGTGCGGGTATATTCCAACGTCTCATTAAAGTTCGTGTTTTTAGTTTTCTGTTGAAGAAAATTATGAGGGGTCTCACGTGATCAATCTACGAAACGTCTGCCACTGTTTTTCTATGAAGTGTCTGCCGTTATTCATCTAATACACTTTTGGCGTTTTTCACCTAAGAATGTTATTATTCATCTAATACTTTTGACATTTTTCGTCCAAGAATGTCATTATTCCTCTGATACACTTTTTAACATTTTTCATCCAAGAATGTCATTAATCATCTAATACACTTTTTAACATTTTTCATCCAAGAATGTCATTATTCATCTAATACACTTTTGACATTTTTCATCCAAGAATGTCATTATTCATCTAATACACTTTTTAACATTTTTCATCCAAGAATGTCATTATTCATCTAATACACTTTTAACATTTTTCATCCAAGAATGTCAATATTCATCTAATACACTTTTGACATTTTTCATCCAAGAATGTCATTATTCATCTAATATTCATTTTCATCCAAGAATGTCATTATTCATCTAATACACTTTTCAACATTTTTCATCCAAGAATGTCATTATTCATCTAATACACTTTTAACATTTTCATCCAAGAATGTCATTTTCATCTAATACCAACAATCCAAGAATGTCATTATTCATCTAATACACTTTTTAACATTTTTCATCCAAGAATGTCATTTTCCTCTAATACACAACATTTTCATCCAAGAATGTCATTATTCATCCGAACATTTTTCATCCAAGAATGTCATTATTCATCTAATACACTTTTAACATTTTTCATCCAAGAATGTCATTATTCATCCGATACAGAAATGAAAATTTTCATGTAAGGAAAGTCTAGTGATCTTCACCTACGAAAGGCCCGCCATCATCCCTCTAAAACGTAACTGACATTAGTCATCTCTTATTCATCTCAGAAACCTCTGTCATTGGACCGAAATCCCTACGTCCCAACCAAACGTTACTTTTGAATCTCCTGCCACCAAACTGAAAGACGCCAAGACTCGATTTTACAGTTATATGGAGCACCCGTCTGACAGGTCTCTCTCTCTCTCTCTCTCTCTCTCTCTCTCTCTCTCTCTCTCTCTCTCTCTTTTCAGGCTCCGAGTATAACTCGGACTAGTATTGTATGTTAAATCAGTTCAATTGAAAGTCAGCTATTATTTCCAAACGCCACACAGCAATGACAAGAGTAAATTGTGTTGTGTCAGTGTTCCTAAGTATCCACTCTCAACCTGTCCTGCTTCTAATCTCTTTATCAAAGTCAAAACACTTCATCACTTGACAACTGAGGTACAATTATGGCCCTCCTCAACTTAGGAATTATCATCATTCGATAAATTAAAATTGCACTTTCGGGATCACTGACTTCTTCGGCTAAGACTCATAAATCTTTGCACTCAAAAGTAATTATATAAAAAAAAAAAACTGTTTTAAAAAAAGAAAATACATTCATTAGGACCACCCCATATCAACGATTCTACAGACACTGACTTAGTTTAGCAAGGTGTCAATGGACGGATCAAAACAGGATACAAGACACTCGCAAGAATCTACTATAACACTCGACTCGAATCGATTGAGAGAACCGTATCGACACAGACACAGAGCGACACTAACCTAATGTTTTTGTACGGCCGAATCTCTCAGGCCAGGTATAACCACGTTTGGTCCCTCGAGCGCGATGCCAATTCGCCTTTTTTTTTTTTTTTTCAAAGCGTTTCCGCTACAGTCCGTCGGGTCATGACAGAAAAGATGAAAAAAAAATCGAACGACAGCGTAGTACACACCACAAAGGCTCTATAAGGCATGAACGAAAAATATTCACGAGATTTGCCAGAGGTACTTTTTCAGATATATTCAAAGTGCGGGTGCATCGTCGTGTTCAGCAACTGCAGCGTCCCAGAGAAAATGCGTCCCTAAACTGACCTTCGGTAAGGTCTTCCTCGCTTGCTTGCAGCCCGACGACATACTTTCGCGCTTGTTAAAAGCACGGAACGACGGGTAATACTATGAGGAAACGACAGTATTCGCCTCTCGTGAAAACCTTCATTCATCTCTGTTGCACAAATCCGTTCCTAAGTTTTTCTTCAGTTCAAGCAGAACTGACAACTTTAGAGGACCCAAGTATCCAGACCGAAAGTTCTGACCGAACACAAAGCAGATAATATTTGATATATCTACAACTGCAACTACTATCGCTGTATTCAAAGACAACCGAATGACTGCAGCATATGCGCCTCCGTTCAAATTCTTTCCAATTGTTTCATAGTGCAACTGCTTTGAGGTTTTCCTCCTGTTACACCTTTCAAACCAACCTACTCCCAATTTCCTTTCCAGCGCTGAATGACTCCACAGACCCCAGCGTTTGGCCTCTGGCCTAAACTCCATAGTCCATTCTATTCCAACACGGCAATGACGGACAGCAAAGAATATTTCAGGACACATCAAACAACCGATGATGATGATGATGATGATTCACAGTCCTTTTCTTCCTACTCTACAAAATATTCTTCAGCGGAGCGCGAGATGTGCCTCATTGTGTCTCACAGGGCCCACTCGTACGCCAGGGTCCTGGTATTTCATTATGCGTTACATGCTCGGCCTGAGGTAGCAGAATTTTAACTCATTGAAGCTCCCCCACGTGTGGACTTGGACAATACTAGTTAAGATGTGTTGAAATCTTTGTGCGCCCTGAACTGGCTTCGCTTAAATGAGCGGCGTTACTGCGCCTAGGCTCATATGAATATGATATTTAGGCTACAGGCGGAGTACTATGGGACCTTTTAGGTCATTCGGCGCTGAAACGCAAATTGACAGTAAAATGTTTGAAAGGTGTAACAGGAGTAAAACCTCAAAGCAGTTGCACAATGAAACAATTGTTAGGCGAGGGTTGAGGACAGTAAGATGGAAGGAAGAGAATATGAAAGGAGGTACAGTACAAGAAACGCAAGGGGTTAGAGCTATGGGCCATGAGGTTCACTGACGGCACTATTCCCTTACGGGGCCTAGGCTTATAAGTATGCCAGGATACCCAGAACTTGTTCTACGACTGTTGTGGGTAATGAATGGAAGAGGATGCCTTGTTTTGGTGGATGTGTCCGTAGATTAAGGACCAAACTCTCTGATTTCGTAAAATTCTAGACTACGCTCGTTGGTACTCGAGTTTCACCACCTTCATTCCAGCACACAAAGGTCATGCGAGTTCTCCCCTCCTTTTTATGAAGTTGAGCAGACCTTGTACTGGATCTATCTGGTCTAAATCAACTGGGCGTTGATGTGGTGAGCAATAGGCCTACCCTGCTACTGGTCTAATCAGCGTTTTCAATATCAATGCCGACTACTTACGAAAATTTGATTTGATTCTGACACACAGAGAGAGAGAGAGAGAGAGAGAGAGAGAGAGAGAGAGAGAGAGAGAGAGAGAGAGAGAGAGCGGGGCATACATATATGCAATACCAGGTCCCAAGACGGGGTGAATTTCAACGAGGTATGTCAACATATCTCAAAAACCTTGGCATTTTTCTGTGCTTCCCAGAGGGCCCTGACCGCTTGTGTGTGGCTTATGTATCCCTGATGAGGTTTCAGTTAGGTGATCGACTGCACGACGACCACAGGTGTAACTCTCACGTTGTAATTACAGATGAAAACTGTAAATTCTTTTCATTACCAATCTGAGCTTGACGTTTCGCCAGAACAACCCACAGTCCTTTGCTCTGTAACAACACCCAGCCCAAGGTCTAGACCTTGACCCAGCCTACGCAGTCCACACGTCTTTCTTGAAAGATAATAATAATAAAAGAATCGCACTTTTCATAGATAGTGACCCCCAAGGATTTTCGCGGGTCGTTATCTAGGACTAACATTTCTTGGGGGTCATTATCTTGATGCTTACAGGGATCTTTCCTAGATTGTGACACCCCCAAGGGTTTTCGGGGGTCGTTATCTAGGTCTAATATTTCTTGCGGGTCACTATCTTGATGATATTTACAGTCTTTTGTTTATGTTTTGACGGTCATCCCCCACGGGCTTGTGGTAAACACGCAGCAAAGGTTGATATGCGTAACGGGTCAAGTCCCCTGGGGGCAATTGTCTAGGCAAGTTCCAAAGAATCAGACGCACTCAAGTCTTTCCAAACGATGAAGGTCAGGTTTTGGCTTACTTCATAAACTGGGTAGGTACCTGACAACCATCATTCCGAAATTGGGTGAGAATGAGAGCCCAGTCAAGTTAAAGAAGCTGGACAACAACCTGAACAAACCCATTTGCTCTAAGACAAGATATTTCAAAGCCAAAACCGTTCTACACCTGTACTTTTTCCCCTCTTTCTGGAAATAATTATGCTAAGTGCTGTGACTGTGTATGTATGTATGTATATATATATATATATATATATATATATATATATATATATATATATATATATATATATATATATATATATATATATATATATATATATATATATATATATATATATATATATATATATATATATATATATATATATATATATATATATATATATATATATATATATATATATATATATATATATCTCTCTGAGAATTTCAATCCCCGACATCAGGCTCCTTCATATTGTGTGTTGATGATTTCTATATATATATATATATATATATATATATATATATATATATATATATATATATATATATATATATACTGTATATATGATCAGTCAAAGTCAAGACGCTTTTCCCGATGTTTGTACACAGTAGCTCCAAATTAAAAGGTTCGATCAGCTATGTTTAATCTTAATGATAAATTCATGCGCACTTCCCTAGTTATTACGAAAGATTCTCTCTCTCTCTCTCTCTCTCTTTTTGTGTGTATGTGAATTGAATTGAATTGAATACTGAGTTTAGGCCAAAGAGCAAGCTCTGGACTGGAACCTATGACGTCATTCAACGCTGAAAGGGAGACTGACAATAAAAAGGTTTGAAAGGTGTAACAGGAGGAAAACCTCAAATCGGTTGCACTATGAACCAATTGTTAGGAGAGCATTGAAGAAAGTAAGATAAATATGAATGGACGTATAGTACAAGAAACGAAAGGGGTCGCAGCCAGGGGCCTGAGGAAGGCACGCCGCGAAGAACCTTGAGTGATGGCTACAGTGCACCGCACGAGGTGCACTGACGACACTACCCCGCTTCTGGGTCCTTTCTTTTATTGCTGTTGCTCTGTTGGACAAACTTATTCAAATGACTCGTCACTCCGAAGTATCAGCGAGATTTGAAGGGCTCTTGAGTGGCGCAAGGACCATTGTTATACAAAGCCTCGTCTAGGTTAGGCCTAAAAGAAGGACTTCTACTGTAGTTCACTGTAAAGTGGGAAGGTTCTAAAATCTAATCCTTCAAGTAAAGTGAATGTCTGAAGCGTTTTAGTTGCAATCAACACACTGATTGATTGACTGATTATGTCTATTAAGACTGGCGTTCCAAATAAAATAAAAATAAGTTTAAAAGAATTTCATCTTGAAATATCTAAAAATATATGTATAGTAAAGCGCAGACCAGCCTGAAATCGCAAGCTCGCTCGCGCTCTCTCTCTCTCTCTCTGCTATATGAAACTTTAACCACGGCCCAGTGGTGGTCTATCCTATGTCGTTGCCAGAAGCACGATTATGGCTAACTTTAACCTTAAATAAAATAAAAACTACTGAGGCTAGAGGGCTGCAGTTTGGTATGTTTGATGACTGGAGGGTGGATGATCAACATACCAATTTGCAGCCCTCTAGCCTCGGTAGTTTTTAAGATCTGAGGGCGAACAGAAATAGTGCAGACAGAATAAAGGGCGGACGGACAGACAAAGCCGGCACAATAGTTTTCTTTAACAGAAAACTAAAAATGGGTGTATATAAAACTTTGACAACCGAGAGGCCAGTACTTAAACACGGCGTCCCAAGGAGCTTCCGCCATTTTTAGTACTACAGTAACAAGCCGAAGTGGCATCATCCTCACTACATTCAAACCAGAATGCCGCGTGACTTAGCGTAGGTTCGGGCTTTCGATCATTCCATTCGTCTGTTCTCGAACTTGAAACTGGAAGAAACAGCAGAGATGTGGCAAGAAGCTTTATATATACCAAGGTCTAGAGATTACATTCCCTGGACCTTGCTTAATACGGCTTAAATGGGAAGGCTACCAAACCCAGTCAATTAAGAGCTTAGGCCTAAGAGGAGATTTTGTATAGGCTACACAAGACTACCAGACTCGAGCCTATATAAGAATGGTGAACACAGCAGGGAAGAACTGAAAGCTCCCCTTTTTTTTTTTAAATGTAAAAGTTTAAAATGTCATATACTGTTTTAAAAATCTGATAGGTATGACGATAAGTGTTGAATCATTGCACCTGAAAGGAAATTCCAGGTTTTTTTTTTTTTTGAAGTTGCAAAGAATCTGCGTGAAGCGCTTGATGAGATTACATCTTAAGATAAGATATAACAAGTGATATCACAAGTGCAAGGGACTAAGTCCTCGAGAGAGAGAGAGAGAGAGAGAGAGAGAGAGAGAGAGAGAGAGAGAGAGAGAGAGAGAGAGAGAGAGAGGTAAAAAAGGCGCCGAAAATTCCTCAGCGCGATCGGGTTTTCTGTACAGCGTATAATAAAGCTGTATGAAACTCTCAGCCACGGCCCATGAAACTTTCACTCACGACCCGTTGGTGGCTTGTGTTGCTAGCACCTATACCGGTGCCAGACGCACGATCGTGGGTAACTTTAACCTTAAAATAAAAACTACTGAGGAAGCTAGAGGGCTGCAATTTGGTATGTTTGACGATTGGAGGGCGGATGATCAACATACCAATCTTCAGCCCTCTAGCCTCAGTAGTTTTTAAGATCTGGACCTTAAATACCACCTACAGTGCACCGCATGAGGTGCACTGACGGCACTAACCCCTTACGGAGACTCCAGATTAGAATGCTTATATGTATACGAGTTGAAAACACGTAGCAATGAGAAGGTTTGGTTTTCGTGCACACTGAATACAAGACAGTACGCAAAAGCACTCTTGAATACTGGACTTGTTGTTTGAGAACGCGTACCAAGCACTACAGGCTCTCGATCGAAAACATGCATAACAGAGAGAGAACAAGAAAGATAAAGGTCACCCTGAGAGAGAGAGAGAGAGAGAGAGAGAGAGAGAGAGAGAGAGAGAGAGAGAGAGAGAGAGAGAATCTGGAACTGAACTCAGTTCAAGCAAAGGTGCGGCGCTTTCTACCCTAACAAGACTCTCCTTGCATTTGAATACATTTTTATCTATTTGTTAATTTATTTTTTTTTTTTTTAGTAAGTGGTATCTCTCCTTTCTGTATTTTCCTTTACCTCGTCTTATTTCTTGCTAATGAACACCTTCATATTCTTTGGAAGCTTCAGAATTTCAAGGCGGTGGCCCCTTTGGTGGGCATGTTCCATAGGAATAGGGTTCATCCTCTGAATAATAATAATAATAATAATAATAATAATAATAATAATAATAATAATAATAATAATAATAATAATGTAATAATCTGTAGTATCTGTGCAGTTTTATCTTTAAATATATGTACATATACATAACGTATATTTGTTTCTCCAATAATAATAATAATAATAATAATAATAATAATAATAATAATAATAATGTATCTGTGCAGTTTTATCTTTAAATAAATGTACATATACATAACTGTGGATTTGTTTCTCCAATAATAATAATAATAATAATAATAATAATAATAATAAAAATAATAGTGTAGTATCTGTGCAGTTTCTTTAAATATATGTACATATACATAACTGTGGATTTGTTTCTCCAATAATAATAATAATAATAATAATAATAATAATAATAATTCCAATATCATCATCAGAAATAAGCAAAGTACGTCAAATCTCCTATATAGCGAACGTAATAACAAAATGACTAACTCGGTGTATAACAGAATCAGATACTCAACAAATTCGACAAAATCGCTTTGGTGATTTTTCTAACACAGTAAAATTCCAGTTCGAGAAGTTTTTTTTTCGATTTGTTTATATACCTGAAGGTTAACGGGCCATCAAGCGGTTGTACAAACAGGGCGGGTCACAAGATACAGAGGAAGTACTTGAGAGAGAGAGAGAGAGAGAGAGAGAGAGAGAGAGAGAGAGAGAGAGAGAGAGAGAGAGAGAGAGAGAGACTCAAGGCCAACATTAACATGAATTTTATTTTTTTTTTTACTTTCGTTCAAGGCTCATATCATCTTCGCTTGGTGAGAGAACCGTTTTGTATTCATTTGTCTTCAATAATAATAATAATAATAATAATAATAATAATAATAATAATAATAATAATAATAATAATATAAAATTAGGAAAAAGACATTCTTTAATACAGGTTTTGTTAAACAAAATGGCAGTTTCAAGAGCATTTATTTTATATAGTAAAAGCTCAATTCGTCTTATTAATTGTTTATTGGTCAATTGCTTGCAACCATTCCAGCGCAAGAAAAACAATTAATAAGACGAATTGAGGGTTTACTGTACATAATAATAATAATAATAATAATAATAATAATAATAATAATAATAATAATAATAATGCCAAGATATTTACAATCTCGTGAAAAACAATGTGTAATAAGATTCCATAATTATATAGTAAATATATCACTATGTTACTATGTAAAACAAACAAAAACTTTCGAACCATCGAATTTTTTTTTTTTTTAATTGAAGCCAGCAATGCCGGACATTAAGATGCAATTGGCTTCCCCATAAAGCGGTTGGTTTGGAAATCCAATATTCTCTCGTGACCTCGCGCATACGACTGAAGAAAACGTATCACAATTATAAGAATAACAAAATTAAGTAAAAAATGCGACGAAGTTTCTCCGGCACAATCGAGTTTTCCGTACAGCCACTACAGATTTGTCTTTCGGTGGTCTCGATATAATGCTGTATGAGCCGCGGCCCGGTGGTGGCCTAAACTATGCCGTTGCCAGAAGCACGATTATGGCTAACTTTTTATCCTTAAATAAAATGAAAACTACTGAGGCTAGAGGGCTGCAATTTGGTATGTTTGATGATTGGAGGGTGGATGATCAACATACCAAATTGCAGCCCTCTGGCCTCAGTAGTTTTTAAGATCTGAGGGCGGACAGACAAAGCCGGCACAATAGTTTTCTCTTACAGAAAACTGAAAAAGTGAGGAATATAATAAACAAGAAAACTATTGTGCCGGTTTTGTCTGTCCGTCCGCACTTTTTCTGTCGGCCCTCAGATCTTAAAAGGGGCAAATTGGTATGATGATCACCCACCCTCCATTCATCAAACATATCAAACTGCAGGGCTAGATTTAAGGGCTGCAAATCGTGGTCTGGATGATCACCCACCCTCCAATCATCAAACATACCAAATTACACCGAGACCAAGGAAAGAGGATCTATTTTATCGGTGGCCTTGATAAGCTGTAGAGGAAACTCGATTGCGCCGATAAAACTTCGGCGCATTTTTGCCTCAACTGACCTAATTCTTATTTTATTTAAACGCTAAACACAAAAGACAGCTGAACTAGTGACAATGAAAATTCTGTTTTGTTTTTCCATAATTCTCCTCGATGACACTTCTGGCAAAAATTCGATTTATCCAGCTGTTTTACATTTATCCATACTCATTCCTTTTACGTCATTTTGCCATACTCATTCCGGCATTTTACACGTATCCATACTGATTCCTTTTACGTCATTTTACACGATATCCATACTGGTCATTTTAAATGTTTCCATACTGATTCCGTCATTTTACTCCATACAGATTCATTTTTACATGTACACCGAGACCATTTTAGGAAAGAGGGATCCATACTTTTATCGGTGGCCTTGATAAGCTGTATCCATACTGATTCCTTTTACGTCATTTTACATGTATCCATACTGATTCCTTTTACGTCATTTTAATCCATACTCGATTGCGCTGATAAAACTCATTTTACATGTATCCATACTGCGTCATTTTTGACTTGTCATTTTACTAACTGACCTTTTTACATTTTCCATTTATCGTGAATCAACTATATCACACTGTCACGAATCCATTTCTTTACGCATGCAATGGAATAAACGCTAAACACAAAAGACAGCTGAACTAGTGACAATGAAAATTCTGTTACGAATGTTACACGATTTGTTTTTTACGTCATTCTCCTCGATGACACTTCATTGCATTCAACGAAAACGATTTTAGGTCATAATCATTCCTTTTACGTCATTTTACACGTATCCATACTCATTCCTTTTACGTCATTTTACACGTATCAGCCAGCACGCATATCCACAGCCACTGAAAATTCCACTCATTCCTTTTACGTTTTCTGTACTTTTCCTTTTATCATTTTACAAGTTGTTTTACGTGTATCCATATTCATTCCTTTTACGTCATTTTACATGTATCCATACTCATTCCTTTTACGTCATCCTTTACGGCCATAATCATTCCTGTATCCATGATTCCTTTTACGTCATTATCATGTGTTTTGATTAATTATCAAAAATGGGTGCCAAATGGATTATGATAAATGCTATCAATTAGTTCGTCATCAAATAGTTAATTTGCATATGATTCCATATTCGCATACTCGACATTCATTTTTTTCATCTTAAGTATGTATACAAACTATTTTCTTTAAAACAAAATAGGATTTGGGTGTAAGAAATTACTAAAATTAAAAAAAATTATCCAAGACAAAGTGTAATATATCACGTGGAAAAAAATCCTAAAGAAAGGTCCGAGTGGTGGAACTTCACATTAAGTTTTTATTGCGTCATGCGGCTTTTGGAAACAAATGACAATCATG
Organism: Macrobrachium rosenbergii; assembly: GCF_040412425.1. Taxonomy (NCBI): domain Eukaryota; kingdom Metazoa; phylum Arthropoda; class Malacostraca; order Decapoda; family Palaemonidae; genus Macrobrachium; species Macrobrachium rosenbergii. The sequence goes on along the minus strand of NC_089753.1, from coordinate 31,005,655 downwards.
CACCAGAAACAAATGACAATCGTGCAACGTAAAAAAAAAAAAAAATCAAAATGCGCACGGCCATAGGCAATAACATATCATAATGTGGCTACAATAATTATTCCGTACTCGCAGGCAGCTATCCCTAACCTAACCTAACTAACCTAACCTAACCCTAACCTAACCCCATGGGCAATAAGATATTCATAATGTGGCTACAATTATTATTCCATATCCGCAGGCAGCTATAAATCTGGCTGGAGTGGCCCCGTAGGGGGGATAGAGCCATCAGTGCACCTCATGTGGTGTACTGTGTAGGCATTACTTAAGGTCCTTTGCAGCGTCCCTTCGGCCCCAAGCTGCAACTTCTTTCATTCCTTTTACTGTACCTCCTCTCATATTCTCTTTCTTCCGTCTTACTTTCCACCCTCTCCTAATATCGTTTCAGAGCGCAACTGCGAGGTTTTCCTCATGTTAACCTTGAAATCTTTCCGACTTTCAATCTCCCTTTCGGCGCTGAATGACCTCACAGGTCCCAGAGCCTGGCCTTTGGCCAAAATTCTATATTCTATTCGATTCTGAACGGAATGCATAATGGACTCGTCGGATGTGTCCACCATGCGGACGCATCTGGCAACCATTAAGGCAATAATTCATGCATTGGTTTTACGTCTGGCAACGAAAAAGGAGGAAAAATTGTCTGGTCTCCCAGACGATGACGTCACGCGGTACAACAGAACGTTCGACCTTCCTTCCTTCTTATTTGCATTAATACTTTGCTTTGAAATAATTTCTTTTAACAAAAGTTGAATAGAACTGAATATAGAACTTAGGCCAAAGGCCAAGCACTGGGACCTATGACGTCAATCAGCGCTGAAACGGAAAACTGACAGTAAAAGGTTTGAAAGGCGCGACAGGAGGAAAACCTCAAAGCAGTTGCACTATGAATCAAATGTTAGGAGAGAGTTCTGGAAAGTAAAACGGAAGAAAGAGAATATGAAAGGAGGCACAGGAAAGGAAAGAAAGGGGTCGCAGCTAGGGGTCTAAGGCACGCCGCAAAGAACCTCAAGCAACGCCCACAGTGCACCGCATGAGGTGCACTGACGGGGAGTGACAGGCCACCGAAAACACACGAAGCCAACAGGTAGCAAAACAGAGATGACTTGTGATAAGGACTGGGAGATAAAGGGGCCTCCTCGTGAGGAAGAATCAAGGTGATCAAAGCAGGAAGACAGAGTAATGCAGATAATAGACAAAGGAAGAGAATTACTTCTCTTTTTTTGTGTGTTATTTCGAAACAAACGCGTCAATGTCCATCGCTACACAGGACAAACACAGGAAATGGATGTGGTCTGGGAATAGCCGCACATACATTAAGAAACAGAGAGAGAGAGAGAGAGAGAGAGAGAGAGAGAGAGAGAGAGAGAGAGAGAGGGAGGGAGAGGAGAGGGAGGAGGGAGGGAGAGAGAGAGAGAGAGAGAGAGAGGGAGAGGAAGAGGGAGAGGAGAGGGAGAGGGAGAGGAGAGGAGAGGGAGAGAGAGAGAGGAGAGAGAGAGAGAGAGAATGGATAAACATGTGGAAAAAGGTGAACCAACAACTGAACGTAAAGAAAAATACGGTAATAAAAATAAATTCATTAAAATAAACAAAATCGAATGTGAAAGCTTATCAATTCGATGCTTGAGAATCGTTCTAGAGACTCCTCAATGAACCCTTCCCCAAAAAGGTCTCTTCCCTTCCAGCTTAGGCGTAACACCGACAAGCCGCCTGCTCTCACAACTGTAAACCCAGAGTAGCAACTTTTGAATACGTTCATAAAGTTCACTTTCGTCAGTGGAATTAAAAATCAATAATGAATTGAACCGAATACTGAATTTAGGCCAACGGCCAAGCACTGGGACCTACGAGGTCATTCAGCGCTGAAACGGAAATTGACAGGAGGTGGTCTGACAGGTGTAACAGGAGGAAAACCTCAAAGCAGTTGCACTACGAATCAACTGTTAGGAGAGGGTTGAGGAAAGCAAGATGGAAGAAAGAGAATATGAACGGAGGTACAGTAAAAGAAACGAAAGTTCTAATTGCCTGAGGGCACAATCAGGGCGTTAGTGACGAAAGGAATTTAATAATGAGATTTTAAGTCATTATCTATCATGTTATCTGGGGACGTGATTTTTTTTTTTTATCTTTTAATGCACGGTAATGATCATTACTTCCTCTCACACGAGAGAGAGAGAGAGAGAGAGAGAGAGAGAGAGAGAGAGAGAGAGAGAGAGAGAGAGAGAGAGAGAGAGCAAAGTTAATCACGTGGTCACAGATTTGAACTTGACAAAATTCAACTCTAGCTATAAGCAACCACTAATCAAGTCATCTATTATAAATTACCTTGAGTTGAAAGGTACGAGTCTAATAATTCTATTTATTTTTTAAGTCCCCAACTGGCTGTCGGCATAAGAAACAGATCAGCGCCTGCCCTATGAGCCTACAGAGGCTCAGGAGGTCTTTGATAAAAACACACACATATATATATATATATATATATTTTATATATATATTTTATATATGTATATTTGTATATATATAAATGTATGTATATATAGTTATACCATATATAACCAATATCATAACTCATGTACACAAACATGCGTACATATTAAAATTATCAAAGACAAGTAAATAAATGGAAATAAAATGAGATAACATAAAGAAACCATACGAAAGGGTGAACGACTGAATAATAATAATAATAATAATAATAATAATAATAATAATAATAATAATAATAATAATAATAATATTGTACCACTCCAACACATGACACATTTTCCAAACATATCATTATAGTGACCACACTTCCGTTACAATGAATTCCAAATTGCTCGGAAATGGAACTGGAATTGGAATGTAGAATTTACGCCCAAAGACCAAGAGCTGGGATCTAATATGCACGAATCAATTCTATCTAATTTCATCGGTTACGTTGTAAGAGACACAATTTAAGCTAAAGGTGTCTCTATAGCCCAGCGTTTTTGATACTGGACCGCTACAGATGCGATGTGAAACCATTTCATTTCTTCCATGGACGATCATTTTTCAAGAGGATTCAACAGTGTTTTATTAAGCTGAATGTTCCTTCATTAATAACAATTCTAAGGACATTCGTGGCTATTTTTCAGCCTCTACGCCAAGCCTTCTGCTAATATTTCATAATCTGACGTATTACACAGCGATTCTGAACCGAGTTCTGACTATTTATCAGTATCAAAAGCAGAGAATCAAAGATAACAAAATATTCAAAATTAAAGTATATTTATGTCTCCTACTTATGACATCTCAATAATAATAATAATAATAATAATAATAATAATAATAATAAGAGATTCACAATAATAAAATAATAATGCTAAGAGATTCACAATTTCATAGTAAATGTATCTATATAATAAAATGGATTTTATTACACAGTAAATGTAATACTATATAATAGTAATGGATTTTATTACACAATAATAATAATAATAATAATAAGAAGAAGAAGAAGAAGAAGAAGAAGAAGAAGAAGAAGAAGAAGAAGAAGAAGAAGAAGAAGAAGAAGAAGAAGAAATAATAATAATAATAATAATAATAATAATAATAATAAGAAGAAGAAGAAGAAGAAGAATGGGATAGTATCCCATAAAATACATAAAAGATCTTTACAGAAAACGCGTTATTTCTTACTAATAAAGAAAACGAAGAGGCACTAACGGGGTAACAATTCTATTACCAATAACATCAACTTTCAAACGTCAAAGTTCAGTTATGAGCAAAAGATGAACAAAACTGAACAGCAGATCGAACAACTGACTTATTGGCAGTGACGTTAAAAACTGCACCATTTAAAATTTATCAAAATGACCCATTATAAAATGGCTGGGCCTATTTCCGTTAAAAGTCCCTAGAATTTAAAATCTTTCATTTTACTTAATTTCCCTCGCAAGTTTGTGGGTAGGGGTATGGGACTAACACCCTCAACCCATTCATGGTTGAGCAGAGAGAGAGAGAGAGAGAGAGAGAGAGAGAGAGAGAGAGAGAGAGAGAGAGAGAGAAAAGTACACCTTAGTTTAATCCAGACCACTGAGCTGATTAACAGCTCTCCTAGGAGAGAGAGAGAGAGAGAGAGAGAGAGAGAGAGAGAGAGAGAGAGAGAGAGAGAGAGAGTACATCTTAGTTTAACCTCACCACTGAGCTGATTAACAGTTCTCCTAAAGAGAGAGAGAGAGAGAGAGAGAGAGATTCACTGTTAATGCCAAAGGTGGAATACAAAGATTCAGGGATCGAAAACTTGATCATTCAGTTATGACATAAACGAAGAGAGAGAGAGAGAGAGAGAGAGAGAGAGAGAGAGAGAGAGAGAGAGAGAGAGAGAGAGAGAGAGAGACGACGTCTTTTTTTTAAGTGAAGAGAAATATACGCAAGCCCTGGGGCAGCTGTCAACGAACGTGACATTTTAGATATAAAATCTGGGTCACGTCAAAGTCTATTTACTCATTAATGCGAGACATCAAGACCAACTTGAACAAAGATGGCATTTCGTGGAGAATCCTTCCACACCGGTTCTTCTTGACAATGAATTTGATGGAGACACTTTACCTAAACATAAAAACAAGCGTTGCCAGACGCACGATTATGGCTAACTTTAACCTTAAATATACTAAAAACTACTAACGCTAGAGGGTTGCAATTTGGTATGTTTGTTGACTGGAGGGTGGATGATCAACATACCAATTTGCAGCTCTGTAGCCTCATGAGTTTTTTTAAGATCTGAGGGCGGACAGACAAATCCAGCCCTATAAGTTTTCTTTTACAGAAAACTAAAAGCTAAAAAGACCCAATGAACGAAAGCCTTCATCTTTCCACAGGTAACTCCCGTTCAAAGACCCCGACCAGCTTACAAGACGTCATCCACAGCGTGAAGATTGGAGCAAACTTGTTTGCAGTACGACGCTCTTTTTTTTTTTTTTATTGTGCATCGATTATCTCTCGCTATTCTTTACTCCCGCTTTTCTCGAGGTGCGTGCATAACTGCTCGACAAAAGCGTGTGTCGTTGCGTTAATATGGTCACGCAAGTTTACGTGTGTGTGTGTATAATATATATATATATATATATATATATATATATATATATATATATACCATCCAGTATATATCAGTTTGAATGAGGTCCTTTAGTAATCCTACTAATGCACAGAACAATTGTGTATGTGATAAAGTTAATATATATATATATATATATATATATATATATATATATATATATATATATATATATATAAAATGGCTACACAACTTCAGTGTATATATATATATATTCGCTCTGATGTTGTTAACCCTCACAAGAAATGTGGCTTAGGTCTAGGCCTAGTGTCCGCCGCAGCCTGTATCCGTAAGACTTGGCATATTATTCCTCTATTATTATCATCATTATTAAGGCTTCAGTGAGGGGATGGTTTAGATTCTATATTTCTTTTCATTTACAAAGTACGATTTACCAAGTACTAGCTTGGCTAGTACTTTGTAAATGAAAGAAGATGGAATCTGGACCATCACGTCTCACTACTGAAGCCTTAGACGAGCAGTAAAAAAATAAATATATATGTATATATATATATATATATATATATATATATATATATATATATATATATATATATATATATATATATACTGTATGTGTGTGTGTGTGTGTGTGTGTCACCCGTCAAGACTCCCAAGGATAAAAAAAACCAAGACATTCCCACACGTTCCCCCGGCAACTGCTGAACGAAGAGTGAAACCTTCTGCTGTGAAAACTTCCTCAACATTAGCCCCTTCAAATGTTTACGCAACAGGGTCATATCCTCATTATTATATATCTCTACACTAAATCGAGCCTTTTCTTCGACATACGCCTTTTTCTCCTTAGGGAAGACGGTGTCAGCCCTTGGTGTCAGCCTTCCGCCTGAAAGATATACTGACTGCCTCGTCAGGGGAAGATGACCGGCCTTGTTTCATTTCGGGATCCTTGATTTTATGACTTTCCTCACTACCCATAAACGTGAAACTATTTTAGATCCTCTTTATAGATTGCCCCCCACCCCCCCCGCCCCCCCTCTCTCTCTTTCTCTCTCTCTCTCTCTCTCTCTCTCTCTCTCTCTCTCTCTCTCTCTACGAAGGTTTCGCTTGTCTTTATAAGGGCAGAAAATACTGCGCTGTTACACTGAGTAAATCAATCACATTTGATATCCCGGACTGCATCTATTGGATAGGATAGGAACATACGATTTAAGCCAAAGGCCAACCGATGGGACCTATGAGGTCATTCAGCGCTGAAACGGAAACTGAGAGTAAAGGAGGTCTGAAAGGTGTAACAGGAGGAAAACCTCAAAGCAGTTGCACTATGAAACAATTGTCAGGAAAGAGTGGAAAGTAAGATGGGAACAAAGAGAACATGAACAGAGGTACAGTAAAAGGAATGAAAGAGGTTATCAAATTGATAAGCTTTGCGGCAAGAAGGTAAGGCAATAAAAACCAAAATCTGGAGAAAATTTGCAAAACGGGAGACAAAATCAGCAATTCTGAGAATGTCTTGAAAAGTGACATCCATACAGAGTAGATTAAAGTGCCTAACTACTTTAGCCTCACAGCAGGAATCTGCTTCAAGTTAGGCTGGGACGACGGAGTCGCGTGCCAGCGCTCAGGGACCGTTCATTCATTCAATTACTCTAACAAACAAGTAAAAAATGCGCCGCAGTTTCTTCGGCGCAATCGAGTTTTCTGTACAGCGTATAATGCCGTATGAAACTCTTAGCGGCGGCTCATGAAACTCAGCCAAAGTCCGGTGGTGTCTGTATTGTGGGTGTCGATAGCGTTGCCAACAAGTATGATTATGGCTAACTTTAACCTTAAATAAAATAAAAACTACTGAGGCTAGAGGGCTGCAATTTGGTATGTTTGATGATTGGATGGTGGATGATCAACGTACCAATTAGCAGCCCTCTAGCCTCAGTAGTTTTTAAGATCTGAGGGCGGACAGAAAAAGCGCGGACGGACAGACAAAGCCGGCACAATAGTTTTCTTTCACAGAAAACTAAAACGTGAGAGTAAAGGTAGAATTCAGAGTTCCACTACTGTAGATATGGTCAAGCCAAGCGTGAACGAAAAACTGGAGTTAGAAGTAGTTTACCTGAAGGTTAATGAGATTAATAGACAAAAAAAAAAAAAAATGACAGGTATACTGTGGGCGCAGTCAAGGACAGAAACGGCCCATTGGTAGAGTCAAGAAACCTCTCCAGAGTTTCTTAGCATCTGCAAGCGTTCAGTAATGAGTACCACATTCAGGAGCTCTTATCACACTTGGCAGATGAAGACAAATAATAATAATAATAATAATAATAATAATAATAATAATAATAATAATAATAATAATAATAATGTGAGTAATGAAATCCACAATTATGTAGTAAAAAATTAATTACTAAGGAAAATAAATATATTACATAGTAATATATTTTTTACTATATAATTGTGGATTTTCGTTACTCATTGTTTTTCACGAGATTGTGAACTTCTTACCAATAATAATAATAATAATAATAATAATAATAATAATAATAATAATAATAATAATAATAAAGTCAACCCATACTTCGACTATAAGAAATCACCAAAATCAGTAGAAGCAACTGAGAAACATCATCAAACTCCCCAATGTAATAATTATGACTTGAAAAAAGTATTGTTCCTAATAATAATAATAATAATAATAATAATAATAATAATAATAATAATAATAATAATAATAATACTTTGACTATAAGAAATCTTCAAAATCAGTAGAAATACCTGAGAAACATCACCAAATTCCCCCATATAAAAAATATTACTTAAAAAAATATATTGAAACGACGAACATTAATCAACGCAATGAGAAACTGAATACAGAAATTAGGCCAATCGCCAAACGCTGGGACGTAGGAGGTCATTCAGCGCTGAAACGGAAACTGGCGGTAAAAAGAGGTTTGAAAGGTGTAACAGGAGGAAAACCTCAAAGCAGTTGCACCGTGAAACAACTGTTAGAAGATGGAAGAAAGAGAACATGGACGGAGGTACAGTAAAAAGGAATGAAAGGGGTCGCAGCTAGAGCCTAAGGGACGCTGCAGCAAAAGAGGCTTAAGCAATGCCTACAGTGCACCGCACGAGGCGCTTGCTTTTACGTATCTATTTAGACGCAACTCAAATTGCGTTCACAATGACCCTCCGTTATTTACCACGAACTTCCGCCGCCCGCAACGCCCACTCTGTACCCAGCTACGCCATTACCTTTTCTATATTGAGCCGTGAACTTGGCAGCGTGCCGAGGGCCCCTCGAAGATTCGGCACACGCCGCTTTTCCTGTTTACCACCCACAATTTCCCCCTTTTTTTTTTTATTTTGAAGGCGCCTGGTAACCCTCACAGCCACTCTTCAGTATCATCATTACTATAACACTGCTACTCTCTCTCTTTATATTTATTTTAAATATATTTGTACTCATACATTACTGTGGAATTGTTTCTCCACTACTACACTACTACTACTAATAATAATACTACTACTACTACTAATAATAATAATAATAATACAGACATGTAAAATTGAAAAATGACAGCCCTCACGTAAAATTAAATCTGAGGAAAAATGACAATCCATTACATAACTATAGTTTTTTTTAAGAAAAATCGTGGAAATTTATAAACTAAATGGAAGTCGTACGCAAAAATACAAAACTGAGAGAATGGTAGATACTGCAGTTTACAACTGATCTTGCAGATACTGCAAATGGGACCCCTTAAATAAAGTTGCAAAATCATTCTGAAACTAAAACTTGAAAACTATTGAGCCGGCTTTGTCTATCCATCCGCAAATTTTCTGTCCGCCCTCAGATCTTAAAAACTGATCTTGCAGATACTGAAGGGGACCCCAAACAGCACTGAAGAATCATTCTGACCATCCACCCTCCAGTCAAGAGCAAACATATCCAAATCGCAGATACTGCAGTTTTCCATTTTAGGCCAGTCAATGGTTCTTATTTTATTTATCAATTAATATACAAGAGAAAGCCAGTGATCAACATTCTGGCGAAAGAACAACACAGGCCATCACGGTTTCGGTTGACAGAATTACAATGACCGAAGCCGCGGCTGGGACCCATGAGGTCATTCAGCGCTGGAATGGAAATTGACAATTAAAGAAAGATGGATCTAAACCTTCAAAGGTGGCCAATTGTCATTATGCGCTGGAGAGTAAGAAAGAAAGAGAATTGCGCCAAAGAAAACTTGCGGTCCGCATTTTTGACTTGTTTAATGTTAAGGTTCTGAAAATGAACCACTAATCTTTTCGTTCATATAAAAGGTAATAGTTTCAACCCCAGTGTATGCACACAGTGGTGCTTGCTTATATTCAGAATTTCCCAGCTTCGTCCCCAAAAAATGTCTTACTTTATTTACACTCCTTTTATACCCAAAATCTTCCCTTCTGCACCTACAATTTACTCCTTTGTACCAGCACGGAACGAAGACATCACACACATATTATCAAGCAGTAAAATAGAGCAATGAAAATAACAAAAATGATAATGGAACGTTCAATAAACACGACTCTTTCCTACTCCACCTTTTCGCTTCTGCATTTAGCAGTCGTTTGCTCGCCAATTTAAATTCCTTCCAACATGCGTTCGTTATTTGCCGACGACGCGTGGCGGGAACCTCGACAAATGCCTTTTAAATTAGTCGGCGGGAAAGGGAGGAACTCGGGCGCTGCTAATAGCTCAAACATGAAACATTCCGCGTCCCCGTTTGCTATCTGTTTATCTATCTATCTACCAATCTATCTACCTACCTACCTATCTATACCTCTCTATCTACCTACCTACCTACCTACCTACCTATCTATCTATCTACCTACCTACCTATCTATCTATCTATATCTAACTACCTACCTATCTATCTACCTACCTACCTATCCCTCTCTCTCTATACATACACACACACACACACACACACACACATATATATATATATATATATATATATATATATATATATATATATATATATATATATATATATATATATTTAAATTCAATTCACTAACACCGACGTAGCAATGCATATCTTGAAGAAGACATGCATATGTATACACTTATACATATACATATACATAAGACAAGAACGGACGTATTCACCTTCATACGCGTGTATTCATGAACATGAAATGCATATGGCATTTTTTTCTTTTCATCATATTCCTTTTCTCTTTAGATATAGAGTGCCTTCAGAGAACGCTAACTTTTTTTAGGATGAAGTTGCTGGTCCCACACCCTTCACCACACTGGCTGTAACTCACCGCAGTTGGGTAACTATCATGTAAAAACATTAGGACGATAAATGGAGCGTCTCTGGAGGCCGAGGCAGGAACATTTGCGGTGACTGTTGAGCCAAAACTCCTTTATGAAAGTGAAGTTTGCAAGTTGGACGAGAATGAAAGACAAAAGCTCTAAGAAGAATGAGAAAAGTGAAGACACACAGAGTGTTTCGAAATGGTTTGCTCATGTAGAAAGAATGGAGAATTGAGAACTGAATATAGAATTTAGGCCCAAAGGCCAAGTGCTGGTGCCTATGAGGTCATTCAGCTCTGAAACGGGAACTGACAGTAAAAGGGTTGAAAGGTGTACCAGGAGGAAAACCTCAAAGCAGTTGCACTATGAACCAATTGTTAGGAGAGGGTGGAAAGAAAGAAGAAGAAAGAGAATATGAATGGAGGTACAGTAAAAGTAATGAAAGACGCTGCAACAAGGGGCCGAAGGGGCATTGTAAAGAACCTTAAGTAATGCCTACAGTGCACCGCATGAGGTGCGCTGACTGAACTAGCCCCCCTACGGGGAATCAGACCTTGGATAGGACAGTACGGAACGCCAAGGCAGGAACTACAGTGAATGACAGGTCTTTGGCAAAACCATAGACAGGGGATTAAAATTAAAGGAAAAATATAAACCTCTTAATTACTGTCGATTTCCGTTTCAGGCGCTGAATGTCCTTAGCTGCCCCAGTGCTTGGTAGGTACGCCTAAAATCAGTATAAATCTGTATAAATCACACACTAGCGATCTTAAGAGCGTTTTACAGAGTGTATAGTAGATTGGAAGAGGTGTTGGAAAACTAGGATCTCCTAATTATTAAAGAAGCGTGAGAATATGAAAAGATAAAAAGTGAACAATCACAATAAATGTTAGGGAGCTTGAAACCCTGAAAATGAGCCATCTATGTAGGCGTGATTCCACAATCAACCCCATATATATATATATATATATATATATATATATATATATATATATATATATATATATATATATATATATATATATATATATATATATATATATATATATATATATATATATATATATATATATATACATATATATATATACATATATATATACATATATTATATATATATATTTTATATATATATATATATGTGTGTGTGTGTATTTCTGACTCACATCAGGATCGAACCCAGGTCTTTCAATTGAAAGGCAAGGGCGCTGCCCACTAGGCCATCCTGGGTTCGACCCTAATGTGAGTCAAATTTATTTCTGTTCCACACGTGACTGTGTGTTGAGTATTCCTATATATATATATATATATATATATATATATATATATATATATATATATATATATATATAATGTAAACAACTGCCAACATACGAAGAGAAAAAAGTACCATAAACACGGAAGCATACAAGTAGCTAGATGCAACCGTAACACCCCAACTCCAAACAAACATTATTAACCTTCTAAGAATCTCGAAGCCACCTGACAAACACCACCACCCAGAGGCGACTGAAAGCCTTAATGCATCAAGCGAGCAAGCAGTACCTGTCCCGAGGAGGTGGTGCTTCTCAGAATGAAGTTCAACTAACGCATTTGTTGTGCGGGGTCGTGCCCAACTGGTTCATGATGCTTTGTTCGAGCTGCTGCCTCTTACGAAAGGCGACGCGCCGTTGGGAGGGAGGCGGATTTTCAACCTAACTGCCAGTTTCCACTTAGATCAACGACAGAAATGCCGCCAGACAAGCTTGCTCGCTCGCTCTCTCTCTCTCTCTCCAAGAAGTATTGACTTATAAGAGATGCCAAGTAATACCTTACAGATATTGCTTCATTATTATTATTATTATTATTATTATTATTATTATTATTATTATTATTCAGTAGATGAAACCTATTCATATGGAACAAGCCCACCAAAGGGGCCACTGACTTGAAATTCAAGCTTCCAAAGATGATTATTATTATTATTATTATTATTATTATTATTATTATTATTCAGTAGATGAAACCTATTCATATGGAACAAATCAAAGGGCCATTGACATTAAGCTTAAAGATTATTATTATTATTATTATTATTATTATTATTATTATTCAGTAGATGAAACCTATTCATCTGGAACAATTATTGTTATTATTATTATTATTATTATTATTATTATTATTATTATTATTCAGTAGACGAAACCTATTCATATACAACCAGCCCACCGCAGGGGCCACTGACAAAATAAAAAGAATATTAGGGGCGTCCATTAGGAAGTAAGGGAAGCTTCCAAAGAATATTAAGGTGTCCATTAGGAAGTCAGAGAAGGTCAAGGGAAACGCAGAAAGAAGAGATACCACACTTATCAAAAAGAAAAAATACACTAATAAACGAAACAGATAAAATTGTACTGAAACGCAAGGGGGTATAGCATTAGGGTAGTAAAGCATCGTATATCTTCATCAAATGAATGAATGAAATTTCGGCTACAGAACAACATCCTCGGGCTTTTAAAGTTTACTGAATTCCGTTAATTCTGTTTTCTGCTCTAGCGACTATCCCACAGTCGTCGTCGACTGTTACAAGCGACTGACTGGGCCAGTGGCTTCATCTATCATTACTGCTCATGAGGCGCGCGCAACTTGGTCGTCTCGGCAGGATCGAATGGTTGTTATGGTCCCTCTTCCAAACCACAGAGAATCTTTGGATATACATTATATATATATATATATATATATATATATATATATATATATATATATATATATATATATATATGTATGTATGTATGTGTATATACTCAGTGTACACACACATATATATGTGTATATATAATTACAGTCATTTACAAAACTTATAACACTTCTGCATAGCCCCTTGCAGATTTCTTCTGTGATATTCACCCATTGTTTTTAAGGTTCCTCAACAACCGCCAAATTTCAAATTGCAGAAGTTCCAATAAGGACACGATCGTGGTATTTCATCCTGTTGATCAGCAACACGATTACTGATGCAGAGGCTCTCTTTTGAGAGAGAGAGAGAGAGAGAGAGAGAGAGAGAGAGAGAGAGAGAGAGAGAGAGAGAGAGAGGGGATGGCGGCTGTACACTGACCTCGGAAATGACGCCACAATCTATCTGGCGACTTCCGAAGCCTGACATCATTATAACCATCGTGTACTGAAATGAAATGAATGAAGAACTTAGGCCAAAAGCCAAGCACTGGGACCTATGAGGTCATTCAGCGCTGAAACGGAAATGGACAGTAAAAAGGTCTGAAAGGCGTAACAGGAGGAAAACCTCAAAGCAGTTGCCCTACGAATCAACTGTTAGGAGAGGGTTGACGAAAGGAAGGTGGAAGAGAGAATATGAATGGAGTTACAGTAAAATTAACGACTGGGGTTGAAGCAGCTACAGGCCGAAGGGACGCTGCAAAGAACCCGAGTAATTATTACAGCGCGCCGCATGAGGCCGATGATGAGCACTATCTTCCATCGAAGGTGGATAACATCGCGTAGCCACCACACTCAGAGTGTATCCATCCACCGCAGTTGCGTGTGGCACGAGATGATCATAAATTACCACTGGGCACGAAGGTACTGCAGGCTGATTACCCACTGGGCACGTTTTTATTTTAGGCACCGCAGGCTGAACCCACTGGGCTAGAATTATACTGAAGGCTGATTACCCACTGGGCACGAAGGTACTGCAGGCTGATTACCCACTGGGCACGAAGGTACTGCAGGCTGATTACCCACTGGGCACGAAGGTACTGCAGGCTGATTACCCACTGGGCATTTTTCTACTGCAGGCTGATTACCCACTAGAATGCATTTCCTGAGGTATCTTGCAGGCTGATTACCCACTAATTCACAAAGGCACTGCAGGCTGGAGGGAGGGTTACGAAGTCCCGACCTGTTATTATTAAGCCTTAGAGGCCAAGGGGCCGATGATGAGAATCTTTTTTATCTTCCTCGAAGGTGGGGTGGGAGGAACTGGCTACTCCACCACTCCGTTCTCGAGCGTATTGAACGATCGATGTTTATCAGTATAAATGAATGCGAGATGATTATATTTCCATTTTCTGTAATGTCTGGTGTCGTTGATAGATAAATGGACTCTAAATCAGAAATCTTTTCTGGTTTTTATTTTATAAATGGGGTAATGTAGGATGAAACTTAGGTTCTAGAATTATGCGTTGAATATTTCTCGGAATAACCAGTCGCAATACCTAGATTCATCTCTCTCTCTCTCCTCTTGACTCTACTCTTCTCGGCTCTCTCTCTCTCTCTCTCTCTCTCTCTCAGTGATGAAGAGTTAGAGGAATTTAATTCTGGTGATAGAAATTCATTTCTCGGTACAATGTGGTTCGGATTCCACAATAAGCTGCAGGTCCCGTTGCCAAGTAACCAAATGGTTCTTAGCCACGTAAAACAAATCTAATCCTTCGGGCCAGCCCTAGGAGAGCTGTTAATCAGCTCAGTGGTCTGGTTAAACTAAGGTATACTTGACTTAACAGCAGGAAAACCTCGCCGTTGCACTGTGAGACAAGCGTTAGAGAGAGTGAAAAGTCAGATGGAAGAAAGATAATATGAACGGAGGTACAGTAAAAGGAATGAAAGTTGTTTGGTAAAGATAGTCTATTTTACAGACAATAGGCTGGGGGAGGGGAGGGTGGGAGTAACCCCTCCTACCCAGACACCAAAAATATAAAATAAACTATCTTGTCATGAAGATAACGATAGTGATCACTACAGCAGTTTGGAAAATCATGATGATATGAATTTCAGTACGAGACGGAACCACTCCTCTCGTGAGAGAGAGAGAGAGAGAGAGAGAGAGAGAGAGAGAGAGAGAGAGAGAGAGAGAGAGATTTTTTTTTATCAGCCTAAATGGTTTGCGCATTTGCATATGTTACCACTCCCATGAGAGATCAGGTCTTGGTCATGTGAAATGTAAAATGCCGAATTCACTGACGTAGATGGCGAGGCCGGCAGTCATGCACATTGCAACAAAGAGTTTTCACAAATTTCCTTTGAAAACTTTGCTTCGAATTTGCTTTCCAGGGATATGAAAAAAGAAAAAGACTATTTACAGCAAATACAATGCCATAAAATTTTAAGCAATACAGAGCTACAGTAATACGCACTCCTGAAAACAAAATTGGACTAGAAATACATTCTCAGAGGTATTTATCATTATATATATATGTATATATATAATATAAATATATTATGGAAAAAAGAGGCCACTGTACAACAATGGACACATTATCAACTGAGGAAATGTCTCACTATACAAATCTCAATACGGACTTGTCATAATTGCCAAATCATCTACTAATAATAAGGAATATTTAAAATTCTTTTTCGTCCCCCCAAAATCTACAATATGTTTTTTACAGATTTTTATTTTCACTACATTTAGTTAAAACTCCGTCTATTTAATAAAATGGCTAATGTGGTTCACCAAAACAAAAGTAACTCAACAAAGAACATTAAATTAAAAAACAGGTTTTTTGCTTAGAACAGAATCCTACCGCTCACAATTGCGGGCTATTTTCAGATACATCATAAGGTGGTCCTTTCAAGTACGAAAACTGAGTGTGCCAACTGACTCTGCACACGGAACTGAGATTAAAAGGCTTAGATGTAAACATTCGAACGTCCCATGAGGTTTGAACTTTTAGAGAATTGCCATAAAATCAATTTTATAGAACTGAATAAAAAGTGAAAATATAGTTGCATCAGTACCAGACCTAGAAGCATCGTCATGCTTCTGCAAAATACCTTACCAATACCAAAATTGGCCTTTGTGAACCTCTGATTTCTTCTGGGTACTTTTCACTGAGATGCCCAGCCGTAAAGCGCCCAAGTTTCTTCGGCGCAATCGAGTTTTCTGTACAGCCGCTACAGCGTACAATCAAGGCCACCGAAAACAGATCTATCTTTCGGTGGTATAGGTATAATGCTGTATGAGCCGCGCCCCATGAAACTTGAACCACGGCACGGTGGTGGCCTATCCTATATCGTTGCACGATTATGGCTAAATTTAACCTTAAATAAAATAAAGACTACTTAGGCTAGAGGGCTGCAATTTGGTATGTTTGGTGATTGTAGGGTGGACGATCACCATACCAATTTCCAACTCTCTAACCTCAGTAGTTTTTAAGATCTGAGGACGGACAGAAAAACTGCGGACAGAATAAGGTGCGGACAGAAAAAAAGTGCGAACAGAAAAAAGGTGTGGACGGGCAGACTAAGCCGGCACAACAGTTTTGTTTTACAGAAAACCAAAAAGCCTAAAAGCTTGTGGATGGGGCCATCTTTCGAAGCGGGAACAAACCGGCCTCTGGAAAACACGCTGGTTGCACGGGCCATTAAAAGAATGATTTACGGCCGCGCTGCATCCTGACGCTACACAAAAAATAAGTAACCAGCCTCGTCACGAGAGGTTTTATCCTTGTGAAGCTCCTGAGAATTGCTGTTCATGGTCCGTCCGGAACTAAGTCGCCTCAGCAGATCGAATTTTATGTTTTGGTCCTTCTAGACGACGTCTCCGCAAGATCTATGGAGACAGGTGATTCCTGAGCGTTGTCCAATGCCCTTCAGGTTAAGTTAAGTATGCCTTGGTTTAGCCAGACCACTGAGCTGATTAACAGCTCTCCTAGGGCTGGCCCGAAGGATCAGACTTATTTGACGTGGGTAAGAACCAACCTAGCAACGGGACCTACAGCTTATTGTGGAATCCGAACCACAATATACCGAGAAATGAATTTCTATCACCGGAAACAAATTCCTTTAATTCTTCATTTGCCGACCGGAGACTCGAACTCGGGCCTAGCAGAGTGCTAGCCGAGAACTCTACCGACTCTTCCAACGAGGAACTACTGACAGTAAGAACGTTTGAAAGGTGTAAAGGGGAAAAACCTCGCGGTTGCAATATGAAACGATTGTTAGCGAAGGTGGAAAGTCAGTAGGACGAGAGAGAATATGAACAGAGGTACAGTAAAAGGTGAAATCAATTCCTACAGATGCGACCTAATGAAAAAAATGACTCACTGGGAGGTCGCAAGCGTCACTGTTTTGGACCCACTGAGACTCAGTCGGAATAATTCAATTCGAAGGCCAGAAATAACTGCAAGACGCTTCCTCCTAGACCAGAAGCCACCTGATCGAACGAGGATCATCCCGATTGGGCCCGCCTTCTCGGCTTCCAAACGCGATCGATTAGTTTTCTCCGCCGTGTGACTGACATTTCGAAATATAAAAGCGAATTTTAGGAGAGTCTGCGTTCGGACTTGCACCTGACTCAATTCTATTGCCAAGGTGTGGTGACTGAGTCGATCGACTGGCAGAGGTATGGAGGGCATGTTAAGGAGAATTGGTCAATGCAGTTTTCATTGTAAACACACAAAGACATCTGGTAAAATAAGAAGCTGAATATCATGATTTTTTTTAGGTAGCCATCAAGTCTCAAACAAAGCGAAAATGAAACCCATCTAAATATAAATATACTGTACAGTTTCAATTAATTTTTCAATGATCGCTTCGACGATAAAATGCAAATTCTTCAACACTTATTTCTCATGTTACGTAAGAAAAATTACCTTTAATATCATTATTACAATTTATGTTTCACTCCTGACCAGAAATCGATACTTGGAAAAGAAAAAAAAAAAACGCTTATTTCAATCAAACAAGTTTTGAATATCAAAGTACCTGTATCTTAGCCCGTCTCAAAAGAAGAGTTTTAACAGACACTGCAATCATCACGGACGAGACGAAGTCTGACGTCATTAAAAAATAAGACGAAAATGCGCCGAAGTTTCTTCAGCGCAACTGAGTTTTCTGTACTGCGTATAATGCTGTATGAAACTCTCAGCCGCGGCCCATGCAACTCTCGGCCACCGCCCGTGAAACTCTCGGCCACCGCCCGTGAAACTCTCAGCCACGGCCGGTGAAACTCTCAGCCACGGCCCGGTGGTGACCTGTGTTGTTGGCACCTACAGCGGTGCCAGACGCATGATCATGGCTAACTAACTTTAACCTTAAACAAAATAAAAACTACTGAGGCTAGAGGGTTGCAATTTGGTATGTTTGATGACTGGAGGGTCGATGATCAACATACCAATTTCCAGCCCTCTAGCCCCTGTGATTTTTAAGATCTGAGGGCGGACAGAAAAGTGCTGACGGACAGAGAAACAGCCAGCCATCTCAATAGTTTCCTTTGACAGAAAACTAAAAAGCTACGCGAAATATGAGATCCGGATATCTAGTAACCTTCCTATAGAAAGTCGAGCTTTTTTTTTTTTTTTTTAAAGAAATTAACTCCTTCCAAGACTGACTCTCACTGCGACCATTCCATCAACGCCAGACTGACAAACGTCCCCCCAAATTCTTCCGAGTCATCCCGATGCCACGGCCCTTAATATTCTATGCCGGATCGACGTGTACAAATGCCAGCCAGTGAGCTGGCTGCTACAGTACTTTTACACGGCACAAGGCAAGCGAATTTCCTGAAGCGTCATCTTCAAACTTTTTTTCCTTCTTCAAAGGTTCCTTTCACAGCCGGCTGTTGAAGCATAATGGCGAGGGGTTTCTCAAAGCTTTGTGCATTTTTTCCACCACCTCGTAACAGCCCGTGAAACTAAATAAGGATATGGAGGCCATTAGTGTTTTTTTGGGCAAGAGTCCACTGTAAAAAATCTACAATTTTGGAGGGATATCATGACAAATTTTCAGCCATAATATAAACAAAGTGGAAAATGGCAATAGAGTTTATGTACATCGTGTAATCAAGGTGGTCTCGGTATAATGCTGTATGAGCCGCGGCCCATGAATCTTTCATCACCGCCCGGTGGTGGCCTGCCTATATCTTTGCCAGAAGCACGATTATGGTTGATTTTAACCTTAAATCAAATAAAAAGTACTGAGGCTAGAGGGCTGCAATTTGGTATGTTTGATGATTGGAGGGTGGATGATCAACGTACCAATTTGCAGCCCTCTAGCCTCAGTAGTTTTTTAAGTTCTGAGGGCGGACAGAAAAGTGCGGACAGAAAAAGTGCGGACAGAAAAAAGTGAGGACAGACTAAAGTGCGGACGGACAGACAAAGCCAGCACAGCAGTTTTCTTGTACAGAAAACTAAAACTAATAATGTATTATATACGACAACAAAATTGTAGTTTTATCATGCCATGAACGATGTTCAGAATATAAATCACTAGGCATCATCTATTACATTTGACAGCTTCCGTTAAAAAAAGAAAAAAGTGAAAGTCCCTAAGAAAAAAGGTCAAGGGCCTCCCCTATCCATCGTCGTAGCAGACGGGTCAATCGAAAAAATAAAAAACAAAATACGAAAAAATATAGGTCTCAGACGGCCAATGAAATAAAAGTAGGTCAGGATGACAAGGAAGAAACAAAATCTGGGTCTTTTTTTATATGATGAGAACATTTTAGGTAAACACCATTAAAAGTCTAAGAATGTGAACTTTAAATGTAGGAATGATGCCTTTGTTGACCAAAGAAGCTAATTAAGCTCTCTCTCTCGCTCTCTCTCTCTCTCTCTCTCTCTCTCTCTCTCTCTCTCTCTCTCCAGACACACCAACAACTCGCTTGTCTCCTTGAATGATCATCATTACTCTCTCTCGCTCTCTCTCTCTAATCATTTCGCCTCTCTCTCTCTCTCTCTCTCTCTCTCTCTCTCTCTCTCTCTCTCTCTCTCTGGTCATTTCGCCATCTCTCTCTTTCTCTCTCTCTCTCTCTGGTCATTTCGCCCCTCTCTCTCTCTCTCTCTCTCTCTCTCTCTCTCTCTGGTCATTTCTGCCATCTCTCTCTTTCTCTCTCTCTCTCTCTGGTCATTTCGCCCTCTCTCTCTCTCTCTCTCTCTGGTCATTTCGCCCTCTCTCTCTCTCTCTCTCTCTCTCTCTGGTCATTTCGCCATCTCTCTCTTTCTCTCTCTCTCTCTCTGGTCATTTCATCTCTCTCTCTCTCTCTCTCTCTCTGGTCATTTCGCCCTCTCTCTCTCTCTCTGGTCATTTCGTCCTCTCTCTCTCTCTCTCTCTCTCTCTCTCTCCAGACACACCAACAACTCGCTTGTCTCCTTGAATGATCATCATTACTCTCTCTCGCTCTCTCTCTCTCTAATCATTTCACTCTCTCTCTCTCTCTCTCTCTCTCTCTCTCTCTCTCTGGTCATTTCGCCCTCTCTCTCTCTCTCTCTCTCTGGTCATTTCGCCCTCTCTCTCTCTCTCTCTCTCTCTCTCTCTGGTCATTTCGTCCTCTCTCTCTCTCTCTCTCTCTCCAGACACACCAACAACTCGCTTGTCTCCTTGAATGATCATCATTACTCTCTCTCGCTCTCTCTCTCTAATCATTTCGCCTCTCTCTCTCTCTCTCTCTCTCTCTCTCTCTCTCTCTCTCTGGTCATTTCGCCATCTCTCTCTTTCTCTCTCTCTCTGGTCATTTCGCCTCTCTCTCTCTCTCTCTGGTCATTTCGCCCTCTCTCTCTCTCTCTCTCTGGTCATTTCGTCCTCTCTCTCTCTCTCTCTCTGGTCATTTCGTCCTCTCTCTCTCTCTCTCTCTCTCTCTCTCTCTCTCTCTCTCTCCAGACACACCAACACTCTCTCGTCTCCTTGAATGATCATCATTACTCTCTCTCGCTCTCTTTCTCTCTGGTCATTTCGCCTTCTCTCTCTCTCTCTCTCTCTCTCTCTCTCTCTCTCTCTCTCTCTCGTTATTTCGCCCCCTTCTCTCTCTCTCTCTCTCTCTTTCTCTCTGGTCATTTCGCCCTCTCTCTCTCTCTGGTCATTTCGCCCTTTCTCTTTCTCTCTCTCTCTCTCTCCAGACACACCAACAACTCACTCGTCCCCTTGAATGATCATCATTACTCTCTCTCTCTCTCTCTCTCTCTCTCCTCTCTCTCTCTCTCTCTCTCTCTCTCTCTCTCTGGTCATTTCGCCCTTTCTCTTTTGCCTTCTTGAACTTTGGCTAATTCGTCCCTTCTCTTCCGATGGCCCATTGTCACCTTCACCTTCCTGCTAATCAAGTCCCTCTCGATTCCGTCCTCCCGCAAATCCACACACTTTCACAATTGCCATTTCAATTTCAGCTCTTTGAAAATAATGACAGATCACATACATGTTTTTCCTGAGGCCAGCCGTTCTGACGGTAAGATGATTGAAGATTGAAAGAAAGATTTGCTATTTTTTTTAAGCATATAGCTACGTTAGTAATAATAGTAATAGTAATAATAATAATAATAATAATAATAATAATAATAATAATAATAATAATACAAGGGTTTTATTGCTTTACCTTTCAGATGCCAAAGAGCATTGTCCTTTCAAAAGTGGTTCCATATTTTCGTGATTCAGTTGTATATATAT
>NC_089753.1:30643912-30681412 GCF_040412425.1 Macrobrachium rosenbergii | reverse complement strand
TTTTTTCAAGACGGGAGAAACAGTTTAGCTTCCTATTATTATTTGATAAAAATTCTTCATAAACTACTGACACCTCTAGAATATTGTGCTTATTTCTTAAGTTAAAATAAGGCTTCTCTTTATATTAAACCTAATAGGAATATCTCACAAGGCAAGACATTATCCCTGTTAAGTTGAGTTAACTTGAATATAGAATTTGGGCCTATGGCCAATCCCTGGGACCTACGATGTCATTCAGCGCTGAAATGGAAACTGACAGTAAAAGGTTTGAGAGGTGTAACAGGAGGAAAACCTCAAAGCAGTTGCACAATGAATCAACTGTTAAGAGAAGGTGGAACGTAATGTGGAAGAAAGAGAATATGAAGGGAGGTGCAGTAAAAGGAATATGAGAGGTTGCAGCTAGGGACCTAAGGGACTCTGCAAAGAGAATAAACTAATGGGGTTTTAGCCGGTGGAATACCTGAAAATCAATTAAGGATTAATCCAATAGTCCGTTGAAAGAACTTCTGATAATGGAATTCACTGACATCCTTCAAAAGACTAAATAATATATATCTATAAAATTAAAATCCTAGTGGACCTTGTTTGTCCTTCCCCAGGTGACAGAAGGGGAGACATGGCACAGCCAACCACCCCCTGCAAACCGGTTTGTCCGCCCCTGGTGGGGCTGGATAGGTAGGGGAACGGGGTGGGGGGTAAGGGAGACATCCACCCTCCTCCTTCAAACTTGTTTGTCTTCCCTGAGTGGGGTCAGGGTAGGCAGGGGATCGGGAGGGTATGGGAGACATGACACATCCACCCTCCTCCTGCAAACCTGTTTGTCCGCCCTGGTTGGGGACAGGGTAGGTAGGGGATCGGGAGGGTAGGGGAGACATGACAAATCCACCCTCCTCCTGCAAATCTGTCTGCCCACCCCGGGTTAGGGCGGGGTTGGTAGGGGACCGGGAGGGTATGGGAGACATGACAAATCCACCCTCCCCTGCAAACCTGTTTGTCCGCCCCCAGGTGATCGGTAGGGTAGGGGTGAAAGCAACCCCGGGGTTCCACAATCTCGCACTGAATAACACCTAAAGGAACACCAAAATTAAGAAAACAATATCAACAACATATTATCACCACCTTAGTTCCAAACGAGTTCAATACCACATCTACTCACGTGTAAGTTTTGCCATCCGACGCGCAGACTGCGTCGTAATCCTTCGCGCAGACGTCGTTGCAACGACAGATGGGCTGGCGGTCTCGGTCCAGCTGGCAAATTTGGCGTTCGGGACACGAGATGTCTTCGCAGGGATCTGGAGGGAGAGAGAGAGAAAAAAAAAAAAGTTAGAGGAGGAGGAGGAGGAGGAGGAGGACACATCTACGGAAGGTCATTACAGTGAGATTTAATGTTCCGGGGTACATTTACGAAAAGATATTTGTTGAAGTTGTATACAGCATAACAGAGAGAGAGAGAGAGAGAGAGAGAGAGAGAGAGAGAGAAAGGAAGATTATTACAAATGAGATTTATAGTTCTTTAGCATTTACGAAAAGATATTTGTTGAAGTTGAATACAGCATATGAGAGAGAGAGAGAGAGAGAGAGAGAGAGAGAGAGAGAGAGAGAGATCAAAGGAAGATTATTTCAATGAGATTTTATGTTCTCGGGTGCATTTACGAAAAGATATTGACTAAAGTTGTATACAGCACATAACAGAGAGAGAGAGAGAGAGAGAGAGAGAGAGAGAGAGAGAGAGATGTTGATGGTTGGAATGAATTTAAACGAAAACACATTGAAACAGCTCAAAAGATTGTGTACAGCACATAAATCTAAAAAAATAAATAAATAAATAAATAAAAAGAATACAATTTGAAAATGGTTGGAATGAATAAATAAACGATTTTTCAACACTCACATTGCAAATAGCTCAAAAGATCATTCTAACTATGTGTCATAAATCTAAAAAAAAATAAATAAATAAATAAATAAAAACAATACAATTCAAAAATACCTGTCATGAAAAAATAAAAGTTTTTTCAATTCGTGCGTTTTATATATATATATATATATATATATAAATATATATAAACAATATATATGTGTGTATAATATTTAACGTGCGTGCGTGCGTGCAGTGCGTGTGTGATGTGTAATTTCAAAACCGTTTAAAACAATAATAATATGTATAATATTAATATAATGTATAATCTGATATAGCAGCTAGAAGTCACCTATATATATATATATATATATTACATTATATATATATATATATATATATATATATATATATATATATATATATATATATATACATATATATATTATTTTGGTGAAGGTCGACAGGGGAGAACAAAATAACAGATTAAAAACCCGGGTCTAAACGAAAATAAAAAAAAGAGGAAAAAGTTGGGCCAATTCAGACGACACTACAAAAACGTAAGAACTAAATAAATAATAATTCGCAAGACTCTGACGAAACAAGTCATAAAATACGACTGGGTAAAAATTGCGAGACCTGCAAAAACTGCGGCACTTGCAATAACAATCCCTCACGCGAAGAACAATTTTTGCACGGAGAAAGGAAACGGGAAATGAAGGAAACAGTGAATCCAAATCTCGATAGAAAAATCAGTTCCAGAAGGGCTTTGAAAACGAGAAACTGCAAAATCTCTCCCCTTGGTATTCGTTCGTGCAAGCGAAGGCATCTCTTTTGCGCATCTTGCCAAAGTAAGTTGTCAAGCCATGGACGCACTCTCTCTCTCTCTCTCTCTCTCTCTCTCTCTCTCTCTCTCTCCTTATTTTGTTTTGGCTTTTGTATATGCTTCAGTTACTTTAATTTGAACTCTCTCTGTCTCTCTCTATCTCATTTTTTTGCCTTTTGTATATACTTCAGTTTCTTACAATTTGAACTCTCTCTCTCTCTTTCATTTTTTTGCCTTTTGTATATACTTCAGTTTCTTACAATTTGAACTCTCTCTCTCTCTTTCTCTCATTTTTTTGCCTTTTGTATATCCTTCAGTTTCTTATAATTTGAACTCTCTCTCTCTCTCTCTCTCTCTATCTCTCTCTCTCTCTCTCTCACTCTTTTGCCCTTTGTATATACTTCAGTTACTTATAATTTGAACACAAACACTCTCTCTCTCTCTCCCTCATTTTTTTGCCTTTTGTATATACTTCAGTTTCTTATAATTTGAACTCTCTCTCACTTTTTTGCCCTTTGTATATACTTGTTTCTTATAATTTGAACTCTCTCTCTCTCTCTCTCTCTCAATTTTTTGCCTTTTGTATATACTTCAATTTCTTACAATTTGAACTCTCTCTCTCTCTTTTTCTCTCATTTTTTTGCCTTTTGTATATACTTCAGTTGCTTACAATTTGAACTCTCTCTCTCTCTCTCTCTCTCTCTCTCTCTCTTCCCCCTAAATCTATCTGTCTATCGACCTTCATCCGTCTACCTGGATCCCCAATCACATCGGTCTCGCAATGTTTTTCCTTATACTTTATTTCCATCTGTACTCTCTCGTTAGTCTTAATCCTCTCCGTTCCCCCTCTCCGGTTTTTCTCTCAATAGTTCCACTCCGTCACTCCCTCCGCCGCCATTTTTACAATAACCCCGTGCCCGAGATTCCATTCGTTTCATAACCCTATTCCGCTCTCTCTCTCTCTCTCTCTCTCTCTCTCTCTCTCTCTCTCTCTCTCTCTGTTGAACTGATCCTGTGTGCTGCACTTTTTCACTTCACAGATTTCCTTTCATTGTTCTTCTTCTCTCTCTCTCTCTCTCTCTCTCTCTCTCTCTCTCTCTCTCTCTCTCTCTCTCTCTCTCTTTCTCTCTGCAGAACTGAGCTTGCGTTGCACTTTCTTTTCACTTCAAAGTTTTCCTTTCATTATTCTTCTTCCTCTCTCTCTCGCTCTCTCTCTCTCTCTCTTTCTCTCCCTCAATCTCTCTCTCTCTCTCTCCCTAAATCTCTCTCTCTCTCCCTCTTTCTTTCCCTCAATCTCGCCTCACTCTCTCTTTCTCTCTCCCTCTTTCTCTCCATCTCCCTCGCTCTCCCTCAATCTCTCTCCCTCGCTCTCTTTCTCTCTCCCTCAATCTTTCTCTCTCCTTCTCTCTCTCTCTCTCTCTCCTGAATTCCCTGTCATCAAAATCATTTCTTTTATCTCCCATCGCGACCTTTGAAGCCTTTTTTTTGTTTCGTCACCCATATCATCATTCTCCTTTTGACCATCATCATCATCATCATCATAAGGCCGACCATCCAATGGACAAAAGGACGTGCTGGGAAGGGACACTCTATAAGGGCGTCTTCCCCCCCCCCCCAGCCCCCCTCAGCCAAGACCAAAATAGTATATCCCGGCTGAATTTCATTAGTAATTCCCAGACAGAACGTTTTACCTCCAGGTAATGGAGTCATTTGTTCAAATCTCCTCCTTATGGTGATTTTTACCCGTTGTCTACAAAAAAAAAAAAAGGGGGAATTCTTTTTTTCCCTCTTTCTATCTCCTCTCTCCCTCCCCTTTCTCTCACTCCTGGAAATGAGGCAGTTACGCTTTCTCTTTTTGCTATTACCTCGCTTTCCTTTCGCTAATGTCACAGCCTGTTTCTACAAATGACCGTATTACACTTTCTTTTTTTACTGCCGGCTGCTGGCTTTCTCTCCAAACCCCACCCCCCTTTCCCTTCCCCCTCCTCTCTCTCTCTCTCTCTCTCTCTCTCTCTCTCTCGGGACACAGATAGCATTCTGTGAGGCTTCGTTTAAATACAACACAGATCTCGTTTACGATTATAATCTTTCTTTGTTTAATGCCCACAGGAATTTCCTTATCAAATAGCTGTGTTCATGGCATTACCGCTGCTACTACTAGACAAGTACCATCTTTAGCTACTGGGTTTTAAGCACAACTAAAATATATCATCTGTTTTAAAAGACAAAGGTATTCCAGTTATGAAAATAGTACCAAGAATAATATTATTGCCTCCTTGAGACCAAGACTCGCTATTTTTTCGTACATATATATATGACGTTAACGTCCAAGTTATAAATTACAATCGCAAGATATTTGACTCGCGTATAAGATATAAATCAAGAGTAATACGTTCGCTAACTGTCAATGGAGTAAGTTGCACACGTTGCATTAGCAGACGGCGTGCGTATCACAGTGCTATTGGCCACTGCAACTTCTGCAACTCTTTGAAGATAAGTTGCAGCGTTTCACAGTATTTCAGTCAAGCGTCGCTCAGCAAGTACAGGTGGGTAAACATGGATTTCTGTATTTATGTTTGGACATAATTAGCATACTCGTGGTACACTTAAACAAATATGCGCACACATATACAAATTAGAGTCATGACTAAGCGTAATATCCTTCTGATGGAACTTAACAAACTGGGTTTCTTTTGGCGGGAGAAGTTATCGTGATTACCATAATTCTGATATGAAAATCTTAATGTGCTTCACATTAGTAATGAGGAAACGGAAACGTAATGTGAAAAACACTAGCGGACCCATATTATAAACACACACACACACACACACATATATATATATATATATATATATATATATATATATATATATATATATATATATATATATATATATAAACATTATAAGCATTAAGCTAAAACGTCCTTCAATATCAATTCGCTCTACCTCACTTGTTGGCCTTGTGGGTTAAGGCGTCACTGTAGTCCTGAGTTCTTGTCCTTCGCTGGTTCGAGCCCACGGGACGACGAACTTATTATCAACCAATAAATTCCCCTTCGGTAACATATATGAAAATATATTATTTCCGAGGTAGAGCGAATTGGATATTAAAGGACGTTTGTAGCTTAATGCTTGTATATGAATCACGGTGATGTGATAAAATTTCATATAATATATATATATATATATATATATATATATATATATATATATATATATATATATATATATATATATATATATATATATATATATATATATATATATATATATATATATATATATATATATATATATATATATATATATGTGTGTGTGTGTGTGTGTATGTATGTATGCCGAATCCATTATTATTATTAAAATTAGTTTCTCAAAATTTTATTATTTCTATAATAGATTTTTTATTTTTTCCCATTTTTATATTTCTCATTTATGTTATTATTATCTAAATCTTCATTATCATTATTTTGTCATTAAATATATGTACACCGAATCCATTATTATTATTATTATTATTATTATTATTATTATTATTATTAGTTTCTCAAAATTTTATTATTTCGTTAATAGATTTTTATTTTTTCCCATTTATATATTTCTCATTTATGTTATTATCTAAATCTTCAGTATTATTATTTTGTAATAATAATAATAATAATAATAATAATAATAATAATAATAATAATAATAATAATAATAATAGGCACGATCCCAAGATCCCTGGAAAGGAATCTGGAAAAACTAGGTGCCGAAGTAGCTCCAGGACTCATGCAGAAGAGTGTGCTACTAGAAAAGTGATGGACTCCTAAGGAGGCAGGATGTAACCCGGAACCCCACCCTATAAAAACCACCCAGTCGAATAGGATGACTTAGACGAAAAAAAAAATAATAATAATAATGTTTCACTGGAAGATTGAACTCGGTCGATACCTAACATGGGAAACAAACTGTCCACCACAAATACCCTTTGATCTATTTAATAATTCAAGGCTTTGGTGTAAAAACTTCATCATAAAAGATCTCACGCGCAGCTGGGAAAATGAAAACGGTTATCTCCAGTTTACACAACTGATGAAATTACACCAGAGCTTAATCAAATGAAAAAGGGTAAAGATTCTTGACTTCCTTGGTTATGCCGTCAAGATCAAACGCCTCACTGGAGCCATTTTTACTTTTTTATTCGAAATCTATCCAGTTATTCAAAAGATTACGGATCAGAAATTGAACACACATACACGTAGGCCGTAATTACGGGTGAAATGAATTGAATCGAGAATTAGGCCAAGAACTGGGACCTATGAGGTCATTCAGCGCTGAAACGGAAATTGACAGTAAAAGGTTTGAAAGGTGTAACAGGAGGAAAACCTCAAAGCAGTTGCACTATGAATCAGTTGTTCGAGAGAGTGGAAAGTAAGGTGGAAGAGAGAGAATATGAACGGAGGTACAGTAAAAGGAATGAATTAAAATAACTGGTTACAAATCAAATATTTTATAAGTTATTTCTCTTGGGTTCAAAGTACATATCGCCTGGCGTAGCCTTGAATTAGGAAAACAAAGAAATCCTGGAATGGGTCAGTATGCCCCATCTGATCGGCTGTCAGTTGACCTCACGTGGTACACTGTAGGCATTACTTCAAGATTCTTTGCAGCGTCCCTTCGGCCCCTTGCTGCAACCCCTTGCATTCCTTTTACTGTACTTCCGTTCATATTCTCTTCAACATTATTTTCAGAGCTGAATGACATCATAGGTCCCCAGCGCTTAACTTCTGGCCTAAATTTTATATTCCATCCTATGCAGCGTCCTTTCGGCTCCTAGTTGCAACCCATTTCATTCCTTTTACTGTACCTCCGTTCATATTCTCACCCTTCCCTCATACTTTCCAAGATAACTTTCAGCGCGGAATGACCTCATAGGTCCCAGCTCTTAGCTTTTGGCTTTAAATTTTGTATTCCAGCTCAATTCCCCATCCGACCGGGAAACAGCAGTTATTCTCGAATCTAGTGAATAGTTTTATTCAAGTAGCGAATCAGGCAACTCCCGATGGGAAGATTCGTCTAATTCACAAATGATTCGCCGGTGGCGACGGTGAATAATGATGTCATCGAATGGCGGCGATGTCCCTTTCAAAATCTTGTTTCCCTCTCCCGGGATCGATCGCCTCTCGCATGTTTCATAGGGCGAGGGACTTGGGCATTCGTGTCGGACAAGATCTATTCAATCATTCATCCGTCTCTCTCTCTCTCTCTCTCTCTCTCTCTCTCTCTCTCTCTCTCTCTCTCTCTCTCTCACCTTATATACATAGCTATAGATTGTCCCTCACTTCACGATCATAGTCAGAGGGGCTGTTTCATATAATTGTTATTGTTTTAACAGAGCGCCTTCTCTCTCTCTCTCTCTCTCTCTCTCTCTCTCTCTCTCTCTCTCTCTCTCTCTCTCTCTCTCTCTCTCTCTCTACATATATACTATATATATATATATATATATATATATATATATATATATATATATATATATATATATATATATATATATATATATATATATATATATATATATATATATATATATATACATACATATACATACAAACATGTATATACATTCACGCACTACATTACACAAACAAAATATATAATATATATATATATATACACACATATATACATATATAATTTATATTACACACGCACACATATATATGTACATTACATAAATAACTACTTGTATGTATGTATGTATGTATGTATGTATACAAGCATGTATGGACGTAAAGGTGCTCACGTTGATTGGCCCATTTCAGTGCTAATTAGGTGGCTGGTTTGACTTTGAACCTTCCTATTGTTAATATTTCCCTCTAATCGCTGTTATAAATCTATACATGAAAGGCGATACATAATCGTCCTATTGGCTTGTTCGCATTTTACAGCGATGGAATGGAATGGAATATGGAGTTTAGGCCAAAGGCCAAGCACTGGGACCTACGAGGTCATTCAGCGCTGAAACGGAAATTAACAGGAAAAAGTTAGGATAAGGTTGAGGACAGCAAGATGGAAGAAGGAGAATATGCATGGAGGTACAGTAAAAAGGAATGAAAGAGGTTGCAGCTGGGGGCCTCAAGAAGGAACGCTGCAAAGAACCTTTAGTAATGCCTACAGTGCACCCCGTGAGATGCACTGATGGCACTAACCCCCCGGGCGGGGATTTTACAGTGATATAAAACCCTAATGAAATGATCAAAATAGGGAAATATAATAAATATATAAGGCTTTACAAAAGTTGCATTAATTACCAATGCTACTAAAATGAATGTCTTGAAACATGTTGAAATCTAGGCATAATCATAAACAATTAAAAATTGCGTCGAAGTTTCTTCGGCGCAATCAAGTTTTCTGTACAGCCGCTACGGCGTATAATTAAGGCCACTGAAAATAGATCTATCTTTCGGTGGTCTCGGTATAATGCTGTATGAGCCGCGGCCCAGGAAACTTCAACCACGGCCCGGTGGTGTCCTATTCTCTATCGTTGCCAGAAGCACGATTATGGCTAACTTTAACCTTAAATAAAATATAAAACAACTGAGGCTGCAGGGCTGCAATTTGGTATGTTCGATGACTGGAGGCTGGATGATTAACGTACCAATTTGCAGCCCACTAGCCTCGGTAGTTTATAAGATCTGAGGGCGGACAGAAAAAGTGCGGACGGACGGACAAAAAGCCGGCACAACAGCTTTCTTTTACAGAGCACTAAAATTCCCATCGGTCTAAGGAGTGCAACAGAATTCTAAACAAGCAAAAGACCCACACTATTTTTTTTCCTCCAGTTCCTTGGTGAAGAAAATCCCCGCGCACACCCACAAAGGGATACATCAAAGGGGAAAAAACGGGGATTGGAAGTACGGAAGAGGAAAAAATAAATAAAAAAATACATAAAAAAAAGAAGAAGTTACGTGACCTAGAAAGGAAAGCGTTGCAAAGCTGAAGAACGCTTTGCGCCGACGCTGAACGAAATCTCAATCAGCTTTTTATTTTTTCTTTTTATGTATTTCAAGATCCTGTCGTCACTTTCATATTCCGTATCTTAAGAATGGTATAAATTCTGAGCTATGATTCTTGGTTTTCGTAAATGAACTGAATGGAATAAAGAATTTAGGCCAGAGGCCAAAAGCACTGGGGACCTATGAGGTCATTCAGCGCTGGAACGGAAATTGACAGGAAGAGGTTTGAAAGGTGTAACAGAGGAAAACCTCCCACTGGGACCTATAAGGTCATTCAGCGCTGGAACGGAAATTGACAGTGAAAGGTTTGAAAGGTGTAACAAGAGGAAAACCTCCCACTGGGACCTATAAGGTCATTCAGCGCTGGAACGGAAATTGACAGGAAAAGGTTTGAAAGGTGTAACAGAGGAAAACCTCGCAGCTGCACTATGAATCGATTGTTAAGAGAGGGTGGATAGCAAGATGGAAAGAATGATAATATCAATGAAGGTACTAAAAAGGACTGAAAAAGAGGTTGCAGCTACGGGTCTAAGGAAGGCCATTGCAAAGAACCTTTAGTAATGCCTACAGTGCACCCAACGTGAGGTGCACTGACGGCACTATCTCCCTACCCCCTTCTACTAAACGGCAGACAGAAAAGACAAAACGGAGAGACGAAATCGACGAAATCGGATTATATCGTGAAACGGGACCAGAAATCTATTGCGAGCCAAAATGGCTCGGGTGGATAAAAATAGAGGAGGCCCTTGTGCCGTCTTGATTGTTTTCGGATAGCTCGAAGAGGCATCGAAAACATTGTCAAAAACATTCAGGCGTCTCTGGCGTCGAGAGAGAGAGAGAGAGAGAGAGAGAGAGAGAGAGAGAGAGAGAGAGAGAGAGAGAGAGTCTGATGAATGGTTAAGACCCCCGCAGGGGATGAGGATTACGGTGAGGAGGCCGTCCCGTTTTTAATTATGAATATGGCAGTGAATTATTTCTTCTTATCATGTTCTCTTCTTCTTCTTCTCTTCTCTCTCTCTCTCTCTCTCTCTCTCTCTGTCACAACAGCAAAACATTATATATATATATATATATATATATATATATATATATATATATATATATATATATATATATATATATATATATATAAACACGGCTCGTCATAACGAAATAAAAGGTAGATATAACTAAGGCTAACACCAGTTCAAAAACTCGAGATAATCCTTGGAGCTTAGAGACTCAACCACTTTTATGCCAAATCAAAATGGGGAAGATTAAACAATATCTAAATAGCATTTCGTGAACGTCTGTGATTTATCTGTATCGAATCACGTCCATATTTAGCTGAAGGGATGATTTATATATTCACCCCGTGTAATTTTCATATCTGTATCTATAAGTGTGTGTCAATCTATCTATAATATGTATATGTATATATGTATATATACATACACAAATAATAGATAGATTGACACCTTAAGCGAATCCTATTCTTATACGTAACACTTTAAGAGAATCCTATTCTTATACGTAACACTTTAAGAGAATCCTATTCTTATTCGTACACAAATAATAGATAGATTGACACCTTAAGCGAATCCTATTCTTATACGTAACACTTTAAGGGAATCCTATTCTTATTCGTAACACCTTATGAGAATCCTGTTCTCGTTGAAAACGATAACTCAAAAGACATACGGAATCGTTGGAAATAAAATGGATACCATCTTACTCGTTCTGGCTTGTCCTTCTCCCTCGGGCATAAGAAGAGCAAAGACGAAGGCTCTCAGCACCTGAGACCAACTTTTCCATTCTGCACAGTTGCATCACTGAGAGAGAGAGAGAGAGAGAGAGAGAGAGAGAGAGAGAGAGAGAGAGAGAGAGAGAGAGAGAGAGAGAGAGATTACAACGGCAGCACAGGCTGTGGTTCCATCTTCCCAAATCTAAAATATGGGCACAGCTAATGTCACGTCTTCCAGATCGATCGAAAATTAAACAAAAGTACAAGCCGAGTCTTCAAACCGAAACAAGTTTTCTGTACAGCGTACAATCAAGGCCACCGAAAATAGATCTATCTTTCGGTGGTCTCGGTATAATGCTGTATGAGCCGCGGCCCAGGAAAATTTAACCATCGCCCGGTGGTGGCATGGCCTGTATCGTTGCCAGAAGCACGATTATGGCAAACTGAGACCTTAAAATAAAAACGACTGAGGCTAGAGGGCTGCAATTTGGTATGTTTGATGACTGGAGGGCGGATGATCAACGTACCAATTTGCAGCCTTCTAGCCTCGGTAGTTTTTAAGATCTGAGGGCGGACGGACAGACAAAGCCGACACAATAGTTTCCTTTTATAGAAAAAAAAAAAAAAAAAAGCTTTTGCTGAATCTCTCGAGACCTCAGACTCGCCAACAACTTGCACGCCCCCAAACCCTAGCACCACACGAAGAGGAGGAATCGAGCGCTGTCAGACAGGCCTTCTTCAGACGCACAAAACATCTCCGGCGCAAAATCGAATAACAAGGCGAACGAGACGCGGATAAATATAGCTCCCAGAGGTATTATAAATCGAGCTGGCGAGAGGAACTGACAGACGCCAGGTAAGGCACGGAGAGCGATAAGAAGCACCACTCTTGAGGGAGGAGGGAGAAGAATGGGCCGGGATACGGAAATGTGACGAGGGGCCTCTTTTCTCTGTTTCATACGCGTCTGTCTTCTTCTTCTTCTTCCCGTGAGAAGAAGAAGGGGAGGGGGGAGAGAGAGAGGGAACGTTAACAGATGAGAGGAGAATGATAGGTGAGTTCAGTTCTCGAGATATTTCACGCAGTTGTTTATGGTTCGTAGTAATTTTTGAAGCAATTCTTGACAGGGTACTGGATATTCTTTCATATATATATATTTTCGGTGGCCCTGAGTCTTTAAACCGAACTGTACAGAAACTCGACCGCGCATTTTTAACTAGTTTTGTGATGATGATGTTTATTTATCAATGAATCTTTAGTCAGAAACTATCAAGTTCTAAAGAAATGCACCCACATAGAGAGAGAGAGAGAGAGAGAGAGAGAGAGAGAGAGAGAGAGAGAGAGAGAAGAGAGAAGAATGAATCTTACCAATGGAAATGTAGATCGAGAGAGAGATGAACCTTAGAGAGGAGAGAATGAAGAGACCACGAATGAGAGAGAGAGAGATGAAATCTTGAGAATGAGAGAGAGAGAGAGACCTTGAGAGAGAGAGAGAGAGAGAGAGAGAGAGAGAGAAATGAACCTTACACGAATGGAGATCGAGAGAGAATGAACCTTATAACGAATGGAAAGAGAGAGAGAGAGAGAGAGAGAGAGAGAGAGAGAGAGAGAGAGAGAGAGAGAGAGGTTGACAGAAATATGGCCCTCGCCTCCAGCTCCCCCCACACCGCCCCACCAAAGCCGTGGACCTATTCAGCGGCAGCAGATGGAGCCGCATCGATTTTCCCCGAAACGTTTGACCTCCCAGAGAAGGCGACCCTTAATCTCATTTTAATTACGCGGCACCTGGGAAGCACCTGTTTGTGCCCCCAGTTTTTGGAAGGGGTATCGCGCACTTTTATCTGAAATTGGATCTGGATTGACATTACAGAGAGAGAGAGAGAGAGAGAGAGAGAGAGAGAGAGAGAGAGAGAATGGAGAGAGAGAGAGAGAATGAACCTTATCACGAATGGAGAGAGAGAGAGAGAGAATGGGAAGAGAGAGAGAGAGAGAGAGAGAGAGAGAATGGAGAGAGAGAGAGAGAGAGAGAGAGAATGAACCTTACCACGAATGGGAGAGAGAGAGAGAGAGAGAGAGAGAGAGAGAGAGAGAGAGAGAGAGAGAGAGAGAGAGAATGAACCTTACCACGAATGGAGAGAGATAGAGAGAGAATGAACCTTACCACGAATGGAGAGAGAGAGAGAGAGAGAGAGAGAGAATGAACCTTACCAAGAATGGAGAGAGAGAGAGAGAGAGAGAGAGAGAGAGAGAGAGAGTGTACGAACTATTATATGATGATCCTCTCCATTTCCATAATTTTTTTTCTTCTTCTACTTTTTCTTTTTCTTCTTTTTCTTCGTCTTCTTCTTCTTCTTCTTCTTCTTCTTCTTCTTCTTCTTCTTCTTCTTCTTCTTCTTCTTCTTCGAGATTACAGCATCACAAAGTAGAAAAAAAGGCTTAAGCGATATCCTGCTTATTTCTCAGAACAGTTAATCTATCACTAACGTTTTCTGTATTGCTGAACACATATGTGCACAAAACCAGACATGAATTTATACACACACAAACACACGCACGCGCGTGCCCCTGGCCACGAAGGAAAAAAAAACTGTACCCAGTTGCAATGCTTTGGACTAAAGGACAGGACGAGGTTACCTTTCGGGCAACAGAAGGAGAGGATTCCATATCTCTCCCGGAAGAGGCCACGTGACCTCAATTTTTTTTAGCTGTACCGATTTACCTTGAGGCGGTCCTACCTTGAGGGTGAAATTAGGCAGCCAATGGAACCACCGGCCTTCTCCTCCACACATCCACTGTGTGATGCCCGTCCTCTTGGAAGAGAGACAACGAAAGATATTCGATCCTGCTGACGGAGGCTTCGACGCTGAGCTCACACCACGAGCAGTAGTAGACGATGGAGCAATTCACGCCCACAAAGCATCAATTTTTATAGAATTTCATACATCAATAAATAAAACGTACCCACCGCATAATTTACAAAGTCTTGGCATGCAATTAAAATTCGCCCGCCATCGATCAACCCGCGTCCGCCCAAAAGAAGGAAGGATCTTTTATCGATAGGGCGCGAGGCCTCTTCATTCACTCTAAAAATAAAATGCTTTTAATTCTGAATGATGGCGTCCCGAAAATAAATGGCCGAAATTTGAATAGTTATTCTCTGCCCTGAGACAGGATGAAGTTATCCTTTTAGTTTGCTGTAACAGAAAACTGTTGAGGTGGCTACTTGTCAGTCCGTCCGCACTTTCTCCGTCCGCCCTCAGATCTTAAAAACTACTGAGGCTAGAGGGCTGCAAATTGGTATGTTGATCATCCACCCTCCAGTCATCAAACATACCAAATTGCAGCCCACTAGCCTCGGTAGTTTTGATTTTATTTAAGGTTTAAAGTTAGCCATGATCGTGCGTCTGGCACCGATATAGGTGCCAACAACATAGGCTACCACCGGACGTGGTTAAAGTTTCATGGGCCGCGGTTCATACAGCATTACACCGAGACCACCAAACGATGGATCCATTTTCGGTGGCCTTGATTATACGCTGTAGCGGCTGTACGGAAAACTCGATTGAGCCGAAGAAACTCCGGCGCATTTTTGAACTTTATTTTTCTTACATAAACTTTTCTGACCCCTCTCAATCGCCTAGCCCACATGACGAGAGAGAGAGAGAGAGAGAGAGAGAGAGAGAGAGAGAGAGAGAGAGAGAGAGAGATTCCGAAACAGCCTGCTCTCAAAATATTCATCCGCCAATATATATGCAAATAAATGGAGAGAAAATAAAAAGAGAGAGAGAGAGAGGTCTGGTATCCTCTCTAATTACGAGTCACTGGCTGATAATGGACAACGCCAGAGCTGTTGAACCCACCCGCTCCAGTCTGCCGCCGATTTTTCCGTTAAAAGTATTTTGGGGCTCGGCTGAAATTTATTCCTTTTTGGTAAAGCGCCTCTACCCCGCGATCTGCGATGTTTGGCTTTGGTGCGTTTCGTATCTTTTACTTATTTTCTTATTTATTTCCCCACCTCCCCCCTTCGAGATTTCATCTTCATCTAAAAATAAGTATATTTCGTTTTCAATCGTTTTTCCTTCACGCATTTCTTCAACGTTCAGTTTTGGATTGAACTGAATTGAATATAGAATTTAGGCCAGAGGCCAGTGTGCTTGGGACCTATGAGGTCATTCAGCGCTGAAACGGAAACTGACAGTCAAAGTTTGAAAGGTGTAACAGGAGGAAAACCTCAAAGCAGTTGCACTCTGAATCAATTGCTAGGAGAGGGTTGAGGAAAGTAAGATGTAAAGGAAGAGAATATGAAAGGAGGTAAAGTAAAAGGAACGAATGGGGTTGCAGCTGGGGGCATAAGGAAGGCAGGCGGCAAAGAACCTTAAGTAATGCCTACAGTGCACCGCATGGAGTTCACTGACGGCACTACTCCCCAATACGCGGATTTTTTAAATTTATTTTTCCCCCACGAGATTTCCTTTTTCATTCGTGTTTCCTTCAAGAATTTTTCTTGAACGTTCAGTCTGGGAGGCTTTTAGAAAGCCTCGGCCATTCAATCAGGCTTGTTTTCTCAGCCTGCAGTATCTTACAGTCTTTTTTTTTTATATATTTTTTGGGGGGGCTCCCCTTCCGGTGTATCTCAAGTATCTCAACTGCATTAAGCGGCTTTTCTTTGAAGTTCGGTTTCTTCATATTCTCTTTGACAGACAGGCTTTACGAACCCCACCCCCTTTTTTTGTTTTTTTTTACTTCTTCCTGGGCGAATTTCTCCCTCGTATAATATTCACTGATATCTTTTTTTAATATCGTTATCAATAGACCACTGACGATGCAGAGAGGAATTAATATATGATTATAAACTGCTTCGCGCCATGACGGAAGAATCTTTTGCCCGATTTATTACTTTTCGTTATTCTTCTTTTTACTCTATGGATTTTTCAGATCCCTTTAATGATAAAACTGAAGGGTTTTTTTTTGGGAAAGGGGGGGCGGGATTATTTTTATTGTCAACTTCTCTGTTCTTCTCATGGCTATAACTCATTATCATTATTATTATTATTATTCATGTGTGTAACGAAACCAATGGATCACATTGCTAGGCTTCCCCTATTATTATTATTATTATTATTATTCATTTGTATAATTAAAATTATTATTATTATTATTATTTTCATTTGTATAACGAAATTAATTCAAACACATTGCTAGATTTTATTACTCTATTATTATTATTATTATTATTATTATTATTATTATTATTATTGGAGAAACAAATCCACAGTTATGTATATGTATATATATTTAAAAATACAGCTGTCCAGATTCCCGAAAGCTATCTGTACAGTTTTATCCTTAAATATATGTACATGTACATAACTGTGATTTGTTTCTCAATAATAATAATAATAATCAATAATAATAATAATAATAATAATAATAATAATAATAATAATAATAATAATAATAATAATAATAATAATAAGAATGATTATCTAGCAAGGTGATCAATTGGTTTGGTTACACACATGAATAATAATAATAATAATAATAATAATAATAATAATAATAATAATAATAATAATAATAATAATAATAATAATAATAATAATAATAATAATAAGAAGAAGAAGAAGAAGAAGAAGAAGAAGAAGAAGAAGAAGAAGAAGAAGAAGAAGAAGAAGAAGAAGAAGAAGAAGAAGAAGAAGAAGAAGAAGGACTGATTATCTAGCAACGTGATCAATTGGTTTGGTTACACACATGAATAATAATAATAATAATAATAATAATAATAATAATAATAATAATAAGACTGATTATCTAGCAAGGTGATCAATTGGTTTGGTTACACACATGTATAATAATAATAATAATAATAATAATAATAATAATAATAATAATAATAATAATAATAGTTATAGCCATTAGAAAAACCGAGAAGTTGACGACGAAAATAATTCCCCCTTCCCCGCCCCAAAAAAAGAGTTCAGTTTCGTCATTAAAGACGTCTGAAAATCCTCAGCGTGAAAAGAAGGATAACGAAAAGTAATAAGTCGGGCAAAAGAAGACTCTTTCACGGCGCCATGAAGTTTATAATCATATATTAATTCCTCTCTGCATCGCCAGTGGGCTATTGATATTATCATTAAAAAGAGATTTCGGTCAATATTATACGAAGGAGAAATTCGCCGGGGGAAAAAGTAAACAAAAAAAAAAAAAGGGGTTGTAAAGCCCGTCTGTCAAAGAGAATATGAAGAAATCGAACTTCAAAGAAAAGCCGCTTAATGTAGTTAAGATGCTTGAGATATACTCCGAGAGAGAGAGAGAGAGAGAGAGAGAGAGAGAGAGAGAGAGAGAGAGAGAGAAACCGGTAAGATATTGGAGCCTGAGAAAACAAGACTGATTGAATGGTCGAGGCTTTTCCAAAAGCCTCCCAGACTGAACGTTGTAGAAATTCTTGAAGGGCTAGATACTTATTTTTAGATGAAGGAAGAAATCTCGGAAAAAAAAAAAAAAAAAAAAAAAAAAATATATATATATATATATATATATATATATATATATATATATATATATATATATATATATATATATATATATATAATTAGTTAGATATCACCAATAAGTTGTTTCCCCTATAATTAGTTAGATATCACCAATAAGTTGTTTCCCCTTCGCTGAAGTTAGTTGGAAGGCAAAGTAAATCATCTTGATAATTATAACAATCTGTCACTTCATCGCATTTTTACACAAAAGACTCATCAACAATGCGTTAAGACCTTCCCTCCCCATACACACATACACACACACACACACTTACTAACTAAAATATTCCCGGCTACAATTTACTCTTACTGACTAAGCCTTAATGACTTTCAATTTCAATCTGAGAGTCACAAATAATTCGTTTACATGGAAATATAAGACTGTTATTATTTCAGAAATATTCTCGGAGTACTTGAGATACAAGTCGACGATGCTTCAAACATTCTTAAACAAATCTTGAGTGGAAAACCGACGAAAAACTAAATGATAAACGACCTTTACCTTCGAGAGCCATTAAAAATTGCCTTCCTCTCTCTCTCTCTCTCTCTCTCTCTCTCTCTCTCTCTCCCTCCCACCCCATTACTATACTCCAGGTAGGCTTTTCACATTCAATCTATCTTCCATTAATTTAGACCCTCACACAGGCACTGCAGAGGCAGAGAGAGAGAGAGAGAGAGAGAGAGAGAGAGAGAGAGAGAGAGAGAGAGAGAGAGAGAGAGAGAGGAAGATTAATGGACGCCGTAATCAAGCATAAAATGAACACCTGGCGTTTCTATTATACTCCCGTGTATTAGCAGCCGATGAAAAACGGGCCGCCGTCTACCTCTCCTCAGCGATAATCTAAAAGTACATTAATATTTTCCCCCCGCGGAAATTCCTCTCTCGGGCGAGGAAAGGGATGGATTGTGGTATAAGCCATATTTCTCAATTCCGTAATTACCAGCGTACGAAGAAGGTATGTTTATACGTCACGCTGGGGCAGCTTTTGGGGGAGGGAGCTCAAAACATCAGCTCATTTTAAAGCCGGTGGATCAGCTCGATACCTCAGCTGATCCAGCCACCTTTCGGGAACGATCAGCGTCCAGGGATTGGAAGGAAGGTGATCAGCGTCCAGGGATTGGAAGGAAGGAAGTTCCTTTATCCACATAAAGATTCTGGACGAATGTATACAGAAGCAATTTGTTCTAGAATTGAAGCTTAAGCTGACGGTCCTCATGAAAATAATCACCGGGAAATGATTTATAGTTGTTTCAACTATGGGAATATGATTTATCTCATACCACCAAGGGATGGAGATGGAAGGGAGAAGGGGGGGGGGGGCGGTAAAACGATCAGCCGAGGCCTTAATGTATCTACGTCGACATTACCCGGCAACTGGACGAGGCCTGACCGGACATTAAACAAACGGAACAAGGGCGCATCCATCGAGAATTTGCCTATGAGGACGAAAAGGCGAGCAATTACCGCGACAACGCAACGCAAATGGGGAGCTTCTCGTATAATTCGTTTACCATTATCAATATCGTGTACATAACATTTCATTTTGACAGATTTATCTGTGCCACTGTACACGAATTATGTAAACTGATAACGTCTCCTGTATGTGATGAGACGTCATGACATGGCTACGCACATCAATTGTAACAGTACAGTGTCTGTAATGCCTAAGGAAGTGCACTGTAATAGCAGATTTTGTATCTTGGCAAGCGAGTATGCATTTATTATCTCATATTGAATTACTAGGACGTGATTAAAATTGTGACCTACGCTAAAACTGCCCTAAAATGGAAAACTGCAGTATCTACAAAATTTTCGAAATTGAGATATGTCACCTACTGGGCTCGTGAAACACTCATACACAAGTTACTGCAGTTTCAGAATGATTCTTCAATGCTTTATTAAGGGGGGTCCCATTTGCAGTATCTGCAAAATCAGTAGTAAGGCAAGGGAAAACTGCAGTACCTACCATTTTTCTCAGTTTTTTTATTTTTGCAGATACTGCAGTCTTTCATTTTAGGGCAGAAAATCTCCAACAACATTGCAAATGAACGGAGCTGAGACCCAATATGAAACACTGACTGATAGACCCAAGTGAATATCTCATGGTTCCAAAGGCTTTGCTGTTAAACAGGTGTTGCAAAACCACACGTCGACTTCGGAAATGACTAAACAGGTGTTGCAAAACACACACTTCAGAAACGATTAAACAGGTGTGCAAAAACCACATGTCGACTTCGGAAATGATTAAAACAGGTGTTGCAAAACCACGTGTCGACTTCGGAAATGATTAAACAGGTGTTGCAAAAACCACATGTCGACTTCGGAAATGACTAAACAGGTGTTGCAAAAACCATATGTCGACTTTGGAAATGATTAAACAGGCGTTGCAAAACCACATGTCGACTTTGGAAATTATTAAAACGTGTTGCAAAACCACACATCGACTTTGGAAATGATTAAACAGGTGTTGCAAAACCACACGTCGACTTCGGAAATGATTAAAACAGGTGTTTCAAAGCCAAATGTCGACTTCGGAATATAAGTATTCCCATAAAACCCGTTTATTTACGTTAAAAACTTCCCGAGGTCTCACAGGACATAGAAAATAAGATTCACGTTAAAATTTTGAAAATATTCCAAACGTATTTAGTCCCGTGATTTCGCAATTTCGCCTCATAACAACTTCACAGGAAGCTGGGTCGGGCGCCCCGTGATTGAAATACAAGCAATAAACGTCCAATTGCCCCCGGCTAACAAGTTTCTAACTGGGGTTCAACTCCGTAAGCCGTGAACAGCAAACATCTGACGGACTGGCTAACAAGACGCCGACAGACACAGCAATTTGTTCACAGACCATCTTGTGCGTTTATACACTTTCTGCTGAGGCTTTTAATGTCTCTTATATTATTATTATTATTATTATTATTATTATTATTATTATTATTATTATTTCAGTGGACAAAACCTATTCTCTGAGAACAAGCACACCAAAGGGGCCACTGACTTGAAATTCTTCAAGCTTCCAAAGAACGTTGGTTTCAACCTCCAACCGCAGCAGACCCCCCAACACTGCAGCAGTAACTGATCATGATACAGACCAGTCAATGATTTTTCATCGCCCTGGGGGAGACGCGAACCCGCCAGATCTGACTGGCATGCCACGACACTGACCACTATGACTTTCTTTCTCGGAGAGGCTGAAGGTCTGCTGGTTCTTTCTGTTTTAAGAAGTGGCGCTTGTTCTTCTCCTTTCATTTTATCTTTATTCTCCTTTCCCCTTCTTCTTTATTTTTCTTCTGCCTGGGTAAACATTGCCACTTAGGCTACTCACCCCATTAACTTTTGCTCTTAGAAAAAAAACAAGTAAAAAATGGGCTGTTAAGTTTCTTTGGTGCAATCGAGTTTTCTGTAACATCCGCTACAGCCGTCATGTGGTGCACTGTAGGCATTACTTGAGGTTCCTTGCAGCGTGCATTCGGTCCCTACCTGCAGCCCCTTTCGTTCCTTTTACTGTACCTCCTTTCATAATCTCCTTCTTCCACCTTACTTTCCTCAACTCCTGACAATTGATTTATAGTGCAACTGCTTTGAGGTTTTCCTTCTGATCACCTTTCAAACATTTTACTGTCAATTTCCCTTTCAGCGCTGAATGACCTCATAGGTCCCAGTGATGGCCTTTGGCCTAAATTCTATATTCAGTAAAACAGGTGACTTCTGGGCGCAGGAAAAGAGCGAGCAAGTTGCAAGTTGCAACCCATTCCCCCGAGTTGCAAGCGGCGGCGACGACGACCCGCTTGCAGTCCGGGAGCAATTAAGCGAAATTTAGAAACCAAGTTGCAATGGCTGTTGTGCCTTTGATCTGCGACTAAGGTCTCGCGCGGGGGGGGCCTCGCCAAAGGAAGTTGCTATGAACAATTGAATCATGCAGGCTTGAATTACCATTCCTGCACGCTGCTGCGCCGCTGCTGTTCTGCTGCTGTTGCTGGCGCTGTGTTGTTGCTGCGATCTCGCCTTCTGTTTTGGATGTTCAGGATCGGTCCGGTCGTGTTGCTAGGTGTGATTATACGAGTTCCGGCCTCTCTCTCTCTCTCTCTCTCTCTCTCTCTCTCTCTCTCCTCTTCTTTAATGATGATCTCTCTCTCTCTCTCTCTCTCTCTCTCTCTCT
Source organism: Macrobrachium rosenbergii (assembly GCF_040412425.1). Classification (NCBI taxonomy): domain Eukaryota; kingdom Metazoa; phylum Arthropoda; class Malacostraca; order Decapoda; family Palaemonidae; genus Macrobrachium; species Macrobrachium rosenbergii. Next base: position 30,659,310 of record NC_089753.1, on the reverse strand, counting down.
CTCTTTTAATGATATCTTCTGTAACTAATGATGACATTCTCTCTCTCTCTCTCTCTCTCACTAATGATGACATCTGGCTGCCTAGATCTCTCTCTCTCTCTGAGAGAGAGAGAGAGAGAGAGAGAGAGAGAGAGAGAGAGAGAGAGAGAGAGAGAGAGAGAGAGAGCATTCCCTGGTAAAGGAGACAGAAATGCTATGATATAGAGACTACGTTACAGTCCAAGTTTTGAGCACACTGGTTATAAGGGCACCACACAGGAAAAATAGTCACAGGAAAAAAATAGTCACAGGAAAAAGTCACATTAACCTTTCCTAGATAGTGACCCCCAAGGGTTTTAAACCGGCATGTGACATGTACCCACCTCTGGTGCGTGTTTAGTACAAGCCCGTTGAGGATTTGCGTATAAACATAAACAAAAGACTGTAAATCTCATAAAGATAATTACCCTAAGAAATACTGTTAAATTTTCCCTGAGACTTTATTACCGGCTACCATAAATTCATGTGACTTTTTTCCGGTGATTTTTTTCCTAGCTAAAATTGTGACTTTTTTTCCCCAGTGACTTTTTTCCTAGCCAAATTTTGACTTTTTTTCCTGTGACTTTTTTCCCCTAGCCAAAATGGTGATTCTTTCCCTAGTCTGATTTTTTTCCCGTGTGGCTTTTTTCCTAGCCAAATTTGTGACTTTTTTCCCTGTGACTTTTTTCCTAGCCCAAATTTTGACTTTTTTTCCTAGTCAAAATTGTGACTTTTTTCCTGCGACTTTATTCCCGTCCACCAATTAAAATACCCAGGTCTTTCGCCCCTCGAATACCCTAGTTGTCAAACTAACATACACAATATACAACCTTTCACATGAAAAACATCAACCATAAACATCCATTAGAAACAGGGAGACCAAATGACGCAGGGAGTGGTCGACACCAATTCCAAAGAAACTCCTATTAAAATTCTTATTAAAACAATAAACCAAACAATAACTATATCATCTATCCCCCGGAGATTAATCAGAGATAATCCCCGGCGATAAACACAGCGAACCCTAATTGGCAGCAATTATCCCGAGAGTTTCATATTCAGTCTTTTGTCATTGATTGCGACAAGTAAATGTAGACATTGTTCCCACTTCAATGAACTATGCGGCTTGCATTTTGCCACGGGGGGCAGAACCCCTTGTTTGGAAGCGCAGATCCCCAAACCCTTACGGATCTGATGGATATGACATTTGCCCGAATGGTAAGCGGTAAATGTACGAGGAGAGACGCCGGGAGAAATAACAAAGAGCAATAGAAAAGAGAGAGAGAGAGAGAGAGAGAGAGAGAGAGAGAGAGAGAGAGAGATGTAACGAGCGAGAATAAACTCAAGCGAAATAACGAGAGGAGGAGGAGGAGGAGGAGGAGGAGGAGGAGGAGGAGGAGGAGGAGGACACAGCCAAGAGGGACAACGAATGGGAGGAATCAAGTTATATGATAAAGGGACAAGGAAACACGAAAACAGGACAAGAAACATGAAAAGGAGGGAGACGGCGACTAACGAGGCAGGCGGAAAACAATGGCTCGAGAGATATGGTCAGAAGGGGAACGCAGAAGGAGAAACCGTCAAAAAAAAAAAAAAAAAAAGACGATTATATACCTGTGCTGTTTTAAATTAAGCTTGGGGTCAGAGCGAATGCAACCAACGCACGGCGGATGAAATGACACCCAGATACTTCACGACAAAGACAGTCGTTCTGGGACCTCACAACGACGAATTACCGGAGATTAGAATGGTTGCAGAGACGTGGCGGGAACGAGGAACGCGATGGGTTTGGTGAAACGGGGACGGCAAAGTTTACATCAAACCAACGCCAAGAGAAAGAGGAGGTCTGTTCGTTTCCCCTTTCCCAAAATCCCCCATGTAGGCGGAGCTTTCTCTACCTCCTTAATGCGTCAGCAGGTGAACAGCCGTGACGAGCAGGTATACCTCTAAGATACGTCATCGCCTACGTAGCTACCCCAGGCGGGAGGCGACTCCTCCGCCCAATTACCTTAGTCTGTCTTGGGCTTGCATCATACGACGATACAAGCGAGAGAGGGGTGAAACGGGGGCGCCGAAGTGGGGGTAATCCCTTAAATCGTATTACTATACATAAAGACCTGCACAAAATAAAGATAGAGACAAACTGGCACCACTTAAATACAGTGTATAAGTAATTGGAACGTCAGAAGTTCGAGCCAAATTGCAATACATTGCTATAAAACTATTCTCCTTGCCTTTTAATACGTTTTTATCAATTTCTTAGTTTATATTTCTTCTTTCTTTATTTCCCTTTACCTCCTCTTACTTCTTCCTAGTGAACACCTTAATATTCTTTGGAAGCTTCAGAATTTCAAGTCAGTGGCCCCTTTGGTGGGCTTGTTTCATATGAATAGTTTCATCTTCTGAATAATAAAATAATAATAATAATAATAATAATCTAATAATAATAATAATAATTTAAGTTGATAATAATAATAATAATAATAATAATAATAATAATAATAATAATAATAAGAAAAATGTTTAAGTTGCATATGAATAATCTTCTGAATAATAATAATAATAATAATAATAATAATAATAATAATAATAATAATAATAATAATAATAATAATAATAATAAATATGAAAAAGTTTAAGTTGATAGTGCGACTGGCATCGCAACGTCTAAGGTCATCAAGGCAGACCAAAAAAAAAAAAAAAAAAAACTAGAACCCATTTTACTCAACCTAACAGTTTCGGAAAGACGATACGAGTACTCTTCAGGATGTGTAATCGGTATCGAAGCATACACAAAAAAGCTTAAGAAATACTGGAATCAACAAATTGGGAAGACGTTCAACGCGCGGGAAACAAGATGTCGATATATTCATGCGAATTTTTTTTTCACATTTCATCTAAACGTGACTCTCATGGAATGGAATGGAATGGGATGGAATATAGTTTTAGGTCAAAGGCCAAGAACTGGGACCTATGAGGTCATTCAGCGCTGAAACGGAAATTGACAGTAAAAGGTTTGAAAGGCTTAACAAGAAGAAAACCTCAAAGTAGTTGGACTCTGAATCAATTATTAGGAGAGGGTTGAGGCAAGTACGATGGAAGAGAAAGTACATGAATGGAGGTACAGTGAAAGGAACGAAAGGAGTTGCATCTAGACACTAACCCCCCTAAGGGATTTTAATTTCTCGCCTTGGCTTCCTCCTCCGTGACAAACATTAATAGCAACACTCACCGCACTTCCCCGGAAACCGCACTTCGAGGTGCTTCTGGGTCCTGCAGGCGTGCCGCCTCAGCTGGCACTCGCTGTCGTAATTCTTCCCGTCGGAGCCGCAGACGAAGTTCATCCCGTCGGAGCTCCGGGTCCCGTCATTCCGCCGTACTGGTGGCAGTCGATGGGGCACTCGCACCGGGCGCTGCGCCCGTCGTTGGTGAGGACGCAAATGGCACCGTGGTGGCACTTGCGGCCGTGGCACGGATTACGAACTGCAGACGAAAGAGAAAAGAGGAGAGGCGTCAGATTACAACAGGACTTGAAGACGCAAGCGTTCGGATCGCTCCGGACAAGAATGCACGTGAAAATGGAGGTGGGAAAACTTTACGATAAACGGTAACCAAATATCAAAAATATTAAGTGGAAGGGGAAGAACTTTCGACGGTAACCAAGTATAAAAAATATTAAATGGAAGTGGGAAAGCTTTACGATAAACGGTAACAAAATATCAAAAATATTAAATGGAAGAAGTGGGAAAACTTTCTAAGGTAACCAAGTATAAAAAATATTAAATGGAAGTCGGAAAACTTTACAATAAACGGTAACCAAATATAAAAAATATTAAGTGAAAGTGGAAGAACTTTCTACGTTAACCAAATATTAAAAATATTAAATGGAAGAAGCGGGAAAACTTTACGATAAACAGTAACCAAATATCAAAAATATTAAGTGGAAGGGGAAGAACTTTATACGTTAGCCAAATATAAAAAATATTAAACGGTAACCAAACATCAAATATTCACAGCCTCTGACTTCTTAATGCTCCGCTATTTTCACGTGCAAACTTGCTTTACTACAGTAATACTGGGGAATATCAATATATATACAAGGCTCATTTTCACAAGGTTGGTTGTTGGGGGATCCTTAAAATCAAGCATTTCACAAATCACTTAAAACAAAGGGGTGTTTGAATATACTGGGTAGAAATAAGCATTTTTTTCCATGCTAATGAAATTTCTGCACAGAAGACCTGAACCCTGAGGAATGTGTGTATATATATATAAAGTATATATATAACTATATATACATAAATATAATATATATATATATATATATATATATATATATATATATATATATATATATATATATATATATATATAAACATATGCATATATATTATATATAAACATATATATACATACATATATATACATATACATATACATATACATACACACATATATATACACATTACACACCAGCATTTTACAACTCACATAAAACCTAAAAAAAAACACAAAAAGCGAAACTTGCTAAAAAAAAAGGAACAAAATGCAAAAAAAAAAAAAAAATTACACAGAAAAACTTATACTAAAAAAAAACAACAACTTATACATCACTTAAACACAACAACACCTCCACATAAATATATAAAAAAAATATATATACCTAGAGTCATCCTATTGCCAGAGACACAACACAAAACAACTAAAGTATAAACTACAAGCAACGTACAAATCACCACAAACCAACACAAATTGAACTGAATGTAGAATTTAGGCCAAAGGCCAAGCACTTGGGACCTACGAGGTCATTCGGCGCTGGAACGGAAATTGACAGTCAAAGGTTTGAAAGGTTTAACAGGAGAAAAAAAAAAAACCTCGCAGTTGAGGAGAGTAAGATGGAAGAAAGAGAATATTGAAAGGAGGTACAGTCAAAGGAACGAAAGGGGTTGCTTGCAACTAGGGGCCTAAGGAAGGCACGCTGCAAAGAACCTTGAGGAATGCTTACAGTGCACCGACCAACACAAACGTATGAAACGCAAAAAAAAAAAAAAGGAACATTGCAAATTATAAACCACTAGGGGATATATCAACAAGCAAAGCGTAAGGATATAAATATTGAATGAAGATTAGTCATACTGACAAAATGGGAAATATTGACCACCAGCAGTACTTATTAATTCAAAAATAATTATCGATAAAATTACTTCAAAGAATTACTTATAAATAATATATACACATTTATACATTTCTAATATATACACAACTACACATACATGTTCTATGTATGAGTATACACACTATATATAACAAATGTTATTTTTACTATTTATATACATTTATGTATATATATATAATTAAATATATATATATATATATATATATATATATATATATATATATATATATATATATATATATATATATATATATATATACAAAACCTTTCCTTTTTAAATTTAAAGTACAATACTTACAGCAGACTTCTAGTCATTTCCTGAGCCGTGCAATACTTATCTTTAACTCTTTAACTAATGTTAGATACAGGCATAACAATGACCAATCCACTCACCTTTTTCATTCCTCAGAATCTACCAACAACTAACATTCCCGAAGTGACTCTCAATTTTTGCATTTTCAGAAAGAGGAAACAGAGACAGCAATAACGGAACAGGCATTAACGAGGCAGATGGAAAAGATATATATGATGGAAAACAAAACATACATAAAACAGGCACATCTATAAATTGAGCAGCCATCATCTATATGCAGCCTATAATATATATATATATATATATATATATATATATATATATATATATATATATATATATATGTATATATATACTGTATATATATATATATATGTATGTATAAATATATATATATATATATATATATATATATATATATATATATATATATATATATATATATATATATATATTAGCAAAATCCATGGAGGAAAGAGGCTAGAGTCGAAAAGCCTCGCAGCACAACCTTGTTTTATTTTTCCTTCGTGGATTTTGTCTTTATTTATATATTCATCACGTTCCATATTTTCGTGATTCAGTTTACACACACATTCACACACACATATATATACTTGAATCTGTATTAATTTTCTATATCTTGTTTTTCTCATATTCATTTTTTCATTTGTTCCACTGAACAACAGACGACACACTGCAAGCGTAACCTGTGATTTGATAAGTGTTGAATACAGTAAGGTGTTCAAAAGTGTGTTTAAACTAAAGTAGGGTTTTACAGTACATTCGAACCCAATTCACAATATTTATTCCCGCTCAATTTCATGCAATGGCTTTTAGTGACGGGACAAGGCTGGTTAAAAGCTGTTTGCTGACGCAAAATAAATTAGTGAAACTGACCACTTCACAAATTGCAAGGGTCAGCTACTAAGAATTTATTGTTTTTTGATAAAATAGTTCTAGGTTCAACCCTTAAGAATTTACTGTTTTTGCTAAAATAGTTCTAGGTTCAACTCCTAAGAACTTATAGTTTTTGCTAAAATAGTGCTGGGTTCAACTCTTCACTAAGAATTTATTGTTTTTGCTAAAAGTTCTAGTTCAACCCTTAGGAATTTACTGTTTTTTGCAAAATAGCTCTAAACCCTAAGAATTTATTGTTTTTGCTAAAATAGTTCTAGGTTCAACCCTTCACTAAAGAATTTATTGTATTTTGCTCATATAGTTCTAGGTTCAACTACTAAGAATTTATTGTTTTTGCTGAAAAACAGCTCTAGGTTCAACACCTACTAAGAATTTATTGTTTTTTGCTAAAATCTCTCTTTTGGTTTGAACAGAGTTAAAATATAAAACAAATTATTATATCAAGAAGATAATATGAAGCGGTCCGTCAGATTTATCAAGAGAGAGAGAGAGAGAGAGAGAGAGAGAGAGAGAGAGAGAGAGAGAGATTGCAACGGATTCTTAAAAAGGAAATGTATATTAGGATATACATAATAGGGGGGAAAGGTAATAATCGATTGCAGATAGAGAACAAAGAATAGAGAATATAGCATTTAGGCCAAAGGCCAATCACTGGGACCTATGAGGTCATTCAACGATGAAAGGGGAAATTGGCAGTAAGAAGGCTTGAAAGGTGTAACAGGGGGAATTAACCTCGCAATTACACTATGAAACAAATGTTAAGAGGTTGGATAGCAAGATGGAAGAAAGAGAATATGAATGGAGGTACAGTAAAAGGGATGAGAGAGGCTGCAGCTAAGGACCGAAGGAACGCTGCAATGAACTCTGTAGCAATGCCTACAGTGCACCTCAGCATTCGCCTGAAAACGCTGCTACACAAATCCTCCTCTAATTCCATGCCACTTAATCTGAATGCGCCTGATTCCGGAAACTTCTAATGATATTCAATTTAGTCTGAAAACACGATATAAGCGGATTGAACCTCAGTCCCGAACGCTTATATAATCGCATTCAGAAGCATCTCAAAACTTCCCGACACCTTCAACTTCAAGAAGAAGAAGAAGAAGAAGAAGAAGAAGAAGAAGAAGAAGAAGAAGAAGAAGAAGAAGAAGGGTCGTATTTCCATATCCCGACATTCGGGCTCATTAGGAAACATTTTAATCCCTCTCAACATTTGATTTCTAACTGAATTGAATACAGAGTTTAGGCCCAGAGGCCAACCGCTGGGACTTCCACAGCGAGATGGAAGAAGGAGAATATGAACGGAGGTGCACTAAAAGGAATGAAAGGGGTTGCAGGCAGTTAGGGAATTGTTTTCTAACGTTCAGACGACTGAGTTAAAATATTCTCCTCGTTCCAAAAGTGAACAAAATCGATTATTCTTTAATCGAAATAAACAAAAACATGGAATGATCATGTATTAGGTATAACTTGAACAGAATATTATAAACACATAAGGAACGAGGATTCCCTTTTTACACTTAAAGACATTTAATGTAAATATGTATGTATGTATACAGAGAGAGAGAGAGAGAGAGAGAGAGAGAGAGAGAGAGAGAGAGAGAGAGAGAGAGAGAGAGAGAGAGAGAGTTAGTTTTTTATAAAAGATAATAACATTAGTAGGCAATTTAAATCGAGAGATTTTTTATAATAGATGAAAACATTAGTAGGCAATTTAAACAGAGAGAGAGAGAGAGAGAGAGAGAGAGAGAGAGAGAGAGAGAGAGAGAGAGAGAGAGAGAGAGAGAGAGAGAGAGAGTTTTTATAATAGATAAAAACATTAGTAGGCAATTTAAATCGAGAGAGAGAGAGAGAGAGATTTTTATAATAGATGAAAACATTAGTAGGCAATTTAAACAGCGAGAGAGAGAGAGAGAGAGAGAGAGAGAGAGAGAGAGAGAGAGAGAGAGAGAGAGAGAGAGAGTTTTTATAATTTTATAATAGATAAAAAAAATTAGTGGGCAATTTAGATCAAGAGAGAGCGAGAGAGAGAGAGATTTTTCATAATAATAAAAAAATTAGTAGGCAATTTAGATCGAGAGAGAGAGAGAGAGAGAGAGAGAGAGAGAGAGAGAGAGAGAGAGAGAGAGAGAGAGAGAGAGAGAGAGTCTTTCAAGAGAGTTAAAAGCAACCACTCAGGTACCACCGACCTCATTAGGGCAGCAGAGAGGAGAGGCTTTAAAAACCCATAGAAAGCAACCAATCACAAACAGCTGTTGGGGGAACAGACGATAATTAGTTCCTCATTCCCCAACACCCGCCCCCCAACACCACCCCACCCACCCCTTCCCCATCTCCTCGAACCCCCTACTTTACTTTTGGATGATGATATCCTCCTTTGCCACTCCCTCCCTCCCCCCTCCCACTTTTCCCGTTTTCTGTAAAACTATTGAGAAGGCTATTTGTCTGTCTGTCAGCCCTCAGATCTTAAAAACTACTGAGGCTAGAGGGCTGCAAATTGGTATGTTGGTCATCCACCCTCCAGTCATCAAACATACCAAATTGCAGCCCTCTAGCCTCAGTAGTTTTTATTTTATGAACGGTTAAAGTTAGCCATAATCGTGCGTCTGGCAACGATATAGTTCAGGCCACCACCGGCCAATGGTTAAGTTTCATAGGCCGCGGCTCATAAACGGCATTATACCGAGACCACCAAAAGATAGATCTATTTTCGGTGGCCCTGATTGTACGCTGTAGCAGCTGTACAGAAAACTCGACTGCGCCGAAGAAACTTCGGCGCATTTTTTACTAATTTTTTTTTAAATTTTTATTCACGTTACTTATTACCCTTAAAACGTTCCGCTATTAATTAACCTTCCTATAATAGCCGCCTCGATACCAGCCTGCTGCGACTGGTTTATCTAAGACCTATTGAAAATCTCGCGTCAGGTGGTGCTGTTTCTCTCTCTCTCTCTCTCTCTCTCTCTCTCTCTCTCTCTCTCTCTCTCTCTCTCTCAACGATCTATAAATCAAAGCAGACTTACGACAAAACTAATTCCCTTCACCAAAACTATTTATCCCACAGAAATCAAATTTCACTCGACAAACGTGGAATCCTATAAATAATAGGAATTTTAATGGAAAATATTTATGTAAGAGCAAATGATTGGAATGGAATATAGAATTTAGGCCAAAGGCCAAGCACTGGGACCTATGAGGTCATTCAGAGCTGAAAGGGGAATTGAGGGTAGAAAGAATTGAAAAGGTGTAACAGGAGGAAAACCTCAAAGCAGTTGCACTATGAATCATTTGTTAGAGAGGGTGGACAGCAAGATGGAAGGAAGAGAATATGAATGGAGGTACAGTAAAAGGAACGAAAGGGCTTGCTTGCAGCTGGGGGCCTAAGGAAGACACGCTGCAAAGAACCTTAGGTTAGTGTCTACAGTGCACCGCGTGGAATGCACTGACGGCACTAAACCCCTAAGAAAAATGGAGATTAATGAAAAACTCTTTCACTATATCAAATTTCTAAGACTAATTATTCAAACTTGGAAAATTCTAGTGGCAAATCTTAGAAACCCGAGATTTTCTTTGGCGAAAATACTGCCTAAGACTGAAAATTTTTTTAGACTTATTGTTTGCTGATTAAATCTAAAGCGTAGACATTAATCTCAATAACTGAAAGATTTATACAGAGTTTATATATATATATATATATATATATATATATATATATATATATATATATTATATAAATTTCTAACTCGCCAAGAGACCGATCCCCGGTTTCTCGAGTGCGAGTCCAAGACATTAGCAATTCGGACAAAACATTATATATATATATATATATATATATATATATATATATATATATATATATATATACATTATAATATATATATATATGTGTGTATATGTATATATATATATATATTTATATATATATGTGTGTGTGTGTATATGTGTATATATATATATATATATATATATATATATTTATATATATATATATATTATATATATATATATATGTGTGTATATGTATATATATATATATATATATATATATATGTATATGTGTATATATATATATATATATATATATATATATATATATATATATATATATATATATATATATATATATATATCTGATATATATATATATATATATATATATATGTATATATATATACTCTCTGACATTAGGTCAACCTACACTACCTGAAATACTACTAATATACCTAAGTATTCCGATACCACTAAAAAGTTACATATATCATCCAACGAAATTTTTATTCCACCCTCGCTTGCAAATGTTATGAATAATACAGGAATATTTGAGCATTAATACATTAAAACGACTACAAAATCCGAGGCAAAGCTTTTGAAAGCGGACTGTATTTTAATCACCACCATTAAAATGAGATGACAATTTTACAAGCCGCGATTCAGCGCTGCAGAAATTTCTGAAATGTCTCATAAATTGCCTGAATGACTAATAAATAACATAACTGGGTTAATAAATAAAATATATGTGAAAGTGCAATCCTGTTCGTTTACCTGAAAAGCCTAGAAAAATATTTCTAGTCCATTTATTGAATAATTGGAGGAAAGAAACAAACTAGCGTCCTGCCTTCTCAGGTGAGGAAAGAACTGACGGAGAAGCGAATGTAAGAGTTTCTCTAACTTAGAAGAAAGAGTTGGATGAAAGAAGTAAAAAATGCGCCGACTCTTCTGCGTAATTGAGTTTTCTGTATATCGTATAATTAAGGCTACCGAATGTGGATCTATCTTTAGGTGGTCTTGGTATAATGCTGCGTTAGCCGCGGTTCATGAAACTTTAACCAAAGGCCGTTGGTGGCCTATTCTATATCGTTGCCAGAAGCACGATTATGGAAAACTTCAACCTTAAATAAAATAAAAACTACTGAGACTAGAGGGCTGCAATTTGGTATGTTTGATGACTGGAGGGTGGATGATCAACATACCAATTTGCAGTCCTCTAGCCTCAGCAGTTTTCAAGATCTGAGGGCGGACAGAATAAAGTGCGGACGGACAGACAAAGCCGGCACAAAACTTTTCTTCTACAGAAAACTAAAAAGTAAAAAAAAGGACAAAAAGTAAATAAATGACAAAAGAAAAAGCTCGTTAGGATTAGCCTCCGCAAAAAAAAACTATAATGTCTGGCTGCAAATTTGTATTTCGGGAGCAACAAAGCCTCTCCTTCACAAGCGAGACAAACGGCTTGGGAGGCACGCTCTGAGTTTGAAGAGCAGAGCATTCGTGAACGCTTGCTTGCGATTTCAAATTCTTAATGATACGTGATACGATCCCTCTAGTATTTTAAACTTACAGATTACATTATGAGAGAGAGAGAGAGAGAGAGAGAGAGAGAGAGAGAGAGAGAGAGAGAGAGAGAGAGAGAGAGAGAGAACTTAGCATTCGTGAATACTTGCTTGCGATTTTAGACTCTTAATCACACGTGCTACAATCTCTCTGGTATTAAACTTACAGATTACAATATGAGAGAGAGAGAGAGAGAGAGAGAGAGAGAGAGAGAGAGAGAGAGAGAGAGAGAGAGAGAGAGAGAGAGAAAGGATACTTGCTTACGATTTCAAATTCTTGAAATGACGCGTGATACAATCTCTCTGGCATTAAGCGGCTCGACTAACTTCCTTTACAGATTACAATATAAGAGAGAGAGAGAGAGAGAGAGAGAGAGAGAGAGAGAGAGAGAGAGAGAGAGAGAGAGAGAGAGACTCATAAAACCTGTCATCGGACACGACGGATAATAGATGAGAGAAAATAGTTTGGGTTAAAAGGAGACTTTTGCTACAATATTCCCCGAACAAAATTGTAAAGATCTTTATATATATATATATATATATATATATATATATATATATATATATATATATATATATATATATATATATATATGCATTTGAGTATTTATGAAACAAAAACACACATCTGCATAATAGATATGTGTGTTTTGTGTGCATGAATTCATATCTAAATATATATCTCAATACATATATATATATATATATATATATATATATATATATATATATATATATATATATATGTATATATCTATATATATACATACATGCATATACAGTATATATATATATACACTCGCAGCGTAATCCGAACTATTTCAAACTGCTAATTCGCCGCGCGTATATTAATGAGATGTTAATACATTAATGACTAATGCCTTTAGACGAATTAATCCATGATAATGGCATTGGCCTGATCCATGACATTTTAATTACACGCTTCGGTTCCTCTTTTGTATTAATACATGATGCTTTCGCGGGATCACGGCCTCCGGTCCCGACAAGCGCTTCCCGGCCAATCATCCACATCGTTTTCTCATCATCGAAATTATTTTTGGGGGGGCAAAGGGGAGCAAAAGAAGAGGAGGAGGAGGAGGAGGAGGAGGAGGAGGAGGAGGAGGAGGAGGAGGAGGAGGAGGAGGAGGCCTCCGAGTCTGACAAACGCTTCCCGGCCAAATCATCCACATCGTTTTCTCATCATCGAAATTATTTTTTTGAGGCAAAGGGAAATCAACAAAGGCGGGGGAGGAGGAGGAGGAGGAGGAGGAGGAGGAGGAGGAGGAGGAGGAGGAGGAGGAGGAGGAGGAGAAGGAGGAGGAGGAGGAGAGGAGGCGGGGAGGAAAGGAGGGAGGAGGAGGAGGACGACACGGCGGGCGGGCGGGAAAACACGACGGTCGGGAAAACACGACGGGCGGGAAAACACGACGGGCGGGAAAACACGGCGGGCGGGAAAACACGACGGTCGGGAAAACACGACGGTCGGGAAAACACGACGGTCGGGAAAACACGACGGTCGGGAAAACACGACGGACCGGGAAAGCGACACCGGCCTCAAACCTCCGCAATGCAGTCGAAGTAACCAACTTGACTCGGGCGAATGCAAAGTGACATCGCACAGCTGATACGCAAAGGAACCCTGCGAGCTTTGTTAGAAGCCAATTCGCTAATAACATCATCAAAGTCCAGCTGATTAGCAAATCGAGAATTATGCCGGATCAGAGCTGCTCTAAAGATGACAGAGTGCCGCCCTGGGGGGACTGGCCCCCGCCCCTTAGTTACGCCACTGATTAAAATACAACGCCACTGATTAAAATACAACAAAAATAGGATGAAATATCAAGGGCTACAGGCGTATTGATCAACTACTCGTTCTTTTTCATTCTTGAAAATATTTTTGCAAATTGTAGTTTCGTCGTCTTATAGGAAAAAGAGCATATTTAGAAATATATATACATGAAATCACAAAAAAGGGAGAAAAATTCACCGTAAGAAAATTCCCGACTCCTTTAACCAACAATATTATTTATTTAGTATACCTATTCTGAAACAAGTAAAAAAATGCGCAGAATTTTCTTCGGCGCAATCGAGTTTTCTGTACAGCCGCTACAGCTTATAATCAAGGCCACCGAAAATAGATCTATCTTTCGGTGGTCTCGGTATAATGGTGTATGAGCCGCGACTCATGAAACTTTAACCTAGGCCGGGTGGTGGCCTATCCTTTTAACCTTAAATAAAATAAAAATTACTGAGGCTAGAGGGCTGCAATTTGCTATGTTTGATGGTTGGAGGGTGGATGATCAACATAGCAATTTGCAGCCCTCTAGCCTCAGTAGTTTTTAAGATTTGAGGGCGGACAGAATAAAGTGCGGACGGACAGACAAAGCCGGCACCATAGTTTTCTTTTACAGAAAAATAAAAGCAAATTAACTCTTCAATTTATTTTCAGGAGACACTTCTCAAAGATAAATTCTACTGTCATTTCGAGAGAGAGAGAGAGAGAGAGAGAGAGAGATGCTCTAATTCATGACAACTAATTCAACTTTAGAATGTATTTAATGAATCGCATCAAGACACTCTAAATATTTAAGGCGATTAACGAGAACTTGGTAAAGAGGAACTGATAAAATAAACATGTCTTCTAAGCCTTTGAAAGAACTCTTGAATATTTTTCCTTTTCTTGCAAAAATTCTAAGAAAAAGTAGCCTTTCAAAATCCATACTCTAGTCGAAAAGTCTGTAAATTCTACAATATTTGTAAGAGTTACAACTAGCAAATGTAACTTTTCTTATTCTGAAATTACTATTCCAAGGTAAAAAAAGAAACTGCTATTCCTAGGTTAAAGAGAAACTGGTATTCCAAGGTTAAAGAGAAACTGCTACTCCAAGGTGAAAAAGAAACTGCTATTCCAAGGTGACAAAGAAACTGCTATTCCAAGGCGAAAAAAGAAACTGCTTTTCCAAGGTTAAAAAGAAACTGCTATTTCAAGGTACAAAAAGAACCTGCTATTCCAAGGTTAAAAAGAAACTGCTATTCCAAGGTGAAAAAGAAACTGCTATTCCAAGGTTAAAAAAGAAACTGCTATTCCAAGGTTAAAAAGAAACTGCTATTCCAAGGTAAAAAAAATGAAACTGCTATTCTAAGGTTAAAAAGAAACTGCTATTCCAAGGTTAAAAAGAAACTCCTATTCCAAGGTAAAAAAAAAAGAAACTGCTATTCCAAGGTTAAAAAGAAACTGCTATTCCAAAGTAAAAACTGCTAGATATTCCAAGGTTAAAAAGAAGCTGCTATTCCAAGGTTAAAAAGAAACTGCTATTCCAAGGTTAAAAAGAAACTGCTATTCCAAGGTTAAAACTTCAGACACGCCAACGCTTGAATCAGTGATTTTAACCGAATACCCTTGATTACATAATACACAAATTGCATTAAATGCGGAACAAAAAGATATAGGAGACGCCTGTCATCCGACTCTCAATTGAATGCGGTGATGATAAGCATTTGTTCCGAAGGGAGCAATCATCCGTAATACACTTCCTCTGGAAATGTCACAACATCAGGTAAGGGAGTTTGAA
This sequence comes from Macrobrachium rosenbergii, assembly GCF_040412425.1. NCBI lineage: Eukaryota > Metazoa > Arthropoda > Malacostraca > Decapoda > Palaemonidae > Macrobrachium > Macrobrachium rosenbergii. The sequence continues at coordinate 30,643,986 of NC_089753.1, read as the reverse complement.
CATCCCTTCTGTGTGTGTGCATCTGAACTCAAGAGTGAAAGGCAGAGTTGAGGAATTGTTCGGAAGGAATAATT
>NC_089753.1:30621412-30638912 GCF_040412425.1 Macrobrachium rosenbergii | reverse complement strand
GCAAAGAACCTTTAAGTAATGCCTACAGTGCACCGCATGAGGTGCAATGGTGGTACTACCACACCACAGGCGATTCTGTTGCTACATAACAACAAAACCAAGATGGTATGTCGTTTACAGTTATGAGTTTCAACACAAACATATATAAACACAAACGTATATACATTCAATATTTACTTTTTACCCACAACAAAAGTTATGATTTTTATATATGATGAAAACGGCTGTGAGATGAAAAAAAAAAAAAATTCTGATGCTTTGTGTTTTTCACTCTTGCTAAAACAACAGAGTTATTTTGCAATTTTTTGTATTTATTTTACACACTTTAATAAAAACTAGTTAGCATCAATCGCACTTTCTCCATATACCTTACCAGCAGTTTTAATCATACATAATATACATCCACATAAACATATTCCTATACACCTCAAAAGGACAAACAGTCGTATACACTTACAAATATACATAGAATATCAGTATACGAATAATACATCTGTGCGGACGAATACAAACCTGGAAAGTTTCTCCACAAATTGAAATCTAAAAATAAGAGTAAAATCAAAATAAATCTCCATGCAAGCATGACATATCTGCGCATAAACACACAGAGGCGCATACGGGCGCAGTACATACCTGCCAGCGGGAGTGCGCATACTGCGCATCATGTGTCAACAACAGCCACGCCCCCAACCCACCGCCCCCCCCCAAAAAAAAAAAAACTTTCTATTCTATTTTAATGAGGGGGGGGGAATAATGTATAATAATGGACTTCACTGGTATCAAAGACATCTACATTAATTAAAATAAATTGCTGAAATATATATGCATTCACAATTTCACAAATGTGCAGACAACCTTTGACATTCATCTTTCACACGGCTGGAAAATTATTCGAATGTCTGTGTGCATAACGGTTCCTCAAAAATCCTTATTTTTCGATTCAGCGGCGTCGATTCAACAGCGAGGAGACGGAGATCGATCCCACGACGGGAAAAGTGGGGGGCCACATGCTGAAAAGTTCGTTGTGTACTTATGTACTTGATGGTTAATCGACTGTGATGGGTTTCTGTTAGCGTAGAAATGGTAGAAGTGTGTGTGTGTGTGTGTGTGTGTGTGTGTGTGTGTGTGTGTGTGTGTGTGTGTGTGTGTGTGAGAATTCCGCGGTCGAAACTGAATGTATTGAATATATAGAATTTAGGCCAAAAGCTAAGCACTGGGACCTATGAGGTCATTCAGCGCTGAAACGGAAAGTGACAGTAAAAAGGTTTGAAAGGTGTAACAGGAGGAAAACCTCAAAGCAGTTGCACTATGAATCAATTGTTAAGTAATGCCTACAGTGCACCGCGTGAGGTGCACTGACGGCACTAACCCCACTACGAGGTTGAAATCGCTGTTATTTAGTATGCATCCATAAAAAAAAAAAAAAAAAAATAAAATGAACATTAAAATACTAAGAATGTAAGACTTTAATTTTTCTTGCCTTTGTACGATCTTGCAGAGATGTAATGCTGTTTTCTTTTATTTTCTTTCATATTCTATATGAGTTTGACTAATATTCATAGCTTTAGGGGACAAGCACAAATATTCAAATATATGGTCAGAGAGAGAGAGAGAGAGAGAGAGAGAGAGAGAGAGAGAGAGAGAGAGAGAGAGAGAGAGAGAGAGAGAGAGAGAACTAACTCATAAAAAACTTTGGCGTCGACAAGGGTTTTTTTTAAAGAAAAAAATACTGAGAACCCCTCTCTTAAAAGTTTATTTAAATGCCCCGTGAACCACAACGAGAGAGAGAGAGAGAGAGAGAGAGAGAGAGAGAGAGAGAGAGAGAGAACTAACTCATAAAAAACTTTGGCGTCGACAAGGGTTTTTTTTTTAAAGAAAAAAATACTGAAAACCGAACTCTTAAAAGTTTTCTTAAATGCCCCGTGAACCACAGCGAGAGAGAGAGAGAGAGAGAGAGAGAGAGAGAGAGAGAGAGAGAGAGAGAGAGAGAGAGAGAGAGAGAGAGAGCAATTAAATCTCAAGAGCCCCTCCTCACAAAGACTCTCCAAATCACAATTAGCATTTCTGGAGACCGAATTCCCCCCCAAAAAAACTCTGTTCCTGACAAACCGTAACCGGAAATCAATTCATTTTTAGAAATTCCATAATCATTTTCTTCCTAAGTAGATTAATGATGGGAGTCGTTCCAACCTCGGCGAGGTTTCTTTACCTTTCCCCACCCTTTCTCTAGCAGTAATTTATACAGAGACTTCAATTAACTCTATCATTTTCCGACAATTACGGGAGAGGAGTATAAAATCACTGACACTCAAGAGAGAATGTTAAGTACCCAGCGAACTTTTAAAGTATATGGAGAGAGAGAGAGAGAGAGAGAGAGAGAGAATGATCTTGTGTGAAATGAATCTAGGAGCGAGAGAGAGAGAGAGAGAGAGAGAGAGAGAGAGAGAGAGAGAGAGAGAGAGAATGATCTTGGAAATGAATCTAGGAACGCAATAACTTCTAATTTTCCTTTGATTATAAAATAATGATAATAAATTTAACATGCATGATATACTACTATCAAATCCATCCCCATCTCTACCCAACAAAAAAATAATAAAAAATATAAAAAGTTTAAATGACTTCAGTTCTTAGTAAGGCCTATGCTACATATCTAAGCTCGAACTGACCATCTCATTGTGCGCGATTTCTCAAAATCCCTACGCTGCCCAACCGGATGACATGTATCCTCAGGGTTAGGCTTACGAATTCCCAGTTGAATATGTATACAAAGCCGAGGACTACCAGCTTATATATATACATATATACATACATATATATACATATACATATATAAATGTTACTGTACTAAATGACCTGTGCTTTTAAAAAAAATAGAAAAAAAGAATCTTGTTGCCCAATCCGAGAATCTTGAAGCCAAACGATTTGCGCCAATGAGCCCTCAGCGAATCTTGCAAGGTAATACCCAAGATATGAACGTGGATGACACAGGGGGGATAAAGTTGCTTGCAAGCCGAGTTACACTATTTTCCCCCGGAAATTGCAAGGCAGATCTCGACATCTAGATTACGGAATGGCTGCTTCTGCAAGGTTTCTGCACAGCAGCGCTGTGCTGTCGGGACGAGTGTAGGCATTACCTAACGCTCTTTGAAGCATGCCTTCCTTAGGCTCCTAGCTGCAACCCTTTTCTTTCCTTTTACTGTACCTCCTTTCATATTCCCTTTCTTCCATTTAACTATCCACCGTCTTCTAACAACTGGTTTTATGCTCTATACATTTTTTGGAAAGACTAAGACACGAGGATTCCAGAAAACAATGTTGCCAAAATTTTCTAGGTCGTCTTGGCTGCCATTTTGGCAACTTTCAAAAGTCAGATATGGCGACTTTCAAAAATCAGATATGGCGACTTTCAAAAATCAGATATGGCGACTTTGAAAAATCAGATACGTTTCAAAAATCAGATACGGCACTTTCAAAAATCAGATATAGCAACTTTGAAAAACAAGTCAGAAAAATCAGTATGGCAACCTTGAAAGATCAGGTATGGCAACTTTGAAAAATCAGATATGGCAACTTACAAAAATCAGATATGGCAACTTTGAAAAATCAAGCATGGCAACTTTGAAAAATCAGATATGGCAACTTTGAAAAATCAGCTATGGCAACTTTGAAAAATTAAGCATGGCAACTTTGAAAAATCAGATATGGCAACCTACAAAAATCAGATATGGCAACTTACAAAAATCAGCTATGGCAACTTTGAAAAATCAGATATGGCAACTTTGAAAAATCAGATATGGCAACTTTGAAAAATCAGATATGGCAAGCATTGAAAAAAAAAAACTAAAACTGAATATCAAAACAGCGAGCAAAAACAGTAAAGTGAAAACAGAAAATAAAGATTTCTCGGTTTTCCCTCTCCACCAATTACTCAAAACAGCTAAAAACACGAACCAACCTAAGAGCTAAAATGACCAGAATTAACCCCAATTTAGACCGCAATTTCCCTCACGCCATCATTCCAGGCCACCATTCCTGCGCGTAGAGCGAGGTTTTAACTAATTGTGGAATGAGCTCTTGAAAATGTACCCCAACAAAAATAATGAACGTGGGTCAGTCTAAAAACATGGCGATGAATTCTTCCTGTTTGAAGTTGCATGCGTCAAGACTTTAGGAGATATTTATATAAATTTATAATTGTGCCTTTAAAATGCAAAAAAAAAGACGATTTCAATGGGAATACAGTCATTCATACAGCATAAGTCATACAGAACAAGTAAAAATGCGCCGAAGTTTCTTCGGCGCAATCGAGTTTTCTGTACAGCCGCTACAGCGTATAATCAAGGCCACCGAAAACAGATCTATCTTTCGGTGGCCTCGGTATAATGCTGTATGAGTCGCTGCCCATGAAACGATTACCACGGCTCGGTGGTGGCCTGGCCTATATCTTTGCCAGACGCACGATTATGGCTAACTTCAACCTTAAATAAAATAAAAACTACTGAGGCTAGAGGGCTGCAATTTGGTATGTTTGATGATTGGAGGGTGGATGATCAACATGACAATTTGTATCCCTCTAGCTTCAGTAGTTTTTAAGATCTGTGGGCGAATAGAAAAAGCCAGCACAACAATTTTCTATTACAGAAAACTAAAAATCACGGCCTAACAAATACAGCAAAAATCTCACATCTGTCAAAAACTTCAACGGGAAATTGAGTAAAAGTGGACCTCTTGTGTTCCCCCAACACGCCGTGTAATAACATCAAAACAAACTATCTAAACTCATTCGCCAAAACACGACGAGCGTGAAAATAAACCAAGCCTGGCCTAAGACAAACGAAGGGGGGAGGGAGGGGTGTGGGGGATTCATACACGAGTAAGGGGGAGGGGTTAGGCCAGAGAATGGAGTAGTATTTACACAAGCCTCTTCAGCAGAAATGTAAATATATCTCAGCATTTAGTTGTCGCGCCCCGAAGCTTAGGAAAGTTGGAGGGGGAGAGAGGGTGACGACCAAGATATTCGCTGTGCTGTCGGATTCTGGAACGTGGAAATGGCAAAATCTCCTCGTCTGGAATACTGGAATTCTGGAGGGTAGGGAATCCTATGGTTGGGAAAGCCTAAGGAAGGGTTCAAGGACGATTTGAATATATAGGGGAAACGAGGGCACTGCATTTTGGGGGCAGTCTCCGGATGCTGGCCTCCTCTGTGGGTCCTTCCTGTTATCTGATTTATTTATGCTTATTTTCGTCTGTGACGTCACAGAGTCAATTGAATTGAATATAGAATTTAGGCCAAAGGCCAAGCACTGGGATCTATGAGGTTATTGAGCGATGAAACGGAAATTGGGAGTAAAAGGTTTGAAAGGTGTAACAGGAGGAAAACCTCAAAGCAGTTGCACTATGAATCAATTGTCAGGAGAGGGTGGATAGCAAGATGGAAGAAAGAGAATATGAATGGAGGTACAGTTAAAGGAATGAAAGGGGTCGCAGCTAGGGGCCGAAGGCACGCTGCAAACAACCTTAAGTAATGCCTACAGTGCACCGCATGAGGTGCACTGACGTCACTACCCCTCTACGGGGTCCACCCAGGCAAGGAAGAATTTAAAGTATATTCTGACCCTGAATGCATATAGCCAATCATGACCATCAGTGGCAAAGTGATTACAAATTACACGAACACGAGCCCCTTGAATAGAAATTACCACCGTCATGGGGACACCAGCTTTACAGAAACAGAACTTTGAATTTGCTTCGTACCAGACATTCGACTGCTTTCAACGCAGAACAACTTAAGAGAATCTTTAGGGTGAAAACCAGACGCAGATTCACAGATCAAGCCAAATACATTATTCTAAAATGAAAACTGCAGTATCTGCAAAAATACAAAACTGAGAAAAATGGTAGATACTGCAGTTTTCCCTTGCCTTACTAATGATTTTGCAGATACTGCAAATGGGACCCCCTAAATACTCGTGGAAAGCATTGAAGAAGAATCATTCTGAAAGCTGTATTGAAGAAGAATCATTCTGAAATTTTGCAGAATGTTCTCTTCCCTTGCAGTAATTTTGCAGATTGGGACCCACAAAAATAAAGTATTAGTGTTTCACGAGCCCAATAGGTGGAATATCTCAATGTCGAAAATTTTGCAGATACTGCAGTTTTCCATTTTAGTGCAGTATACAATACGCAACTTTCAATATCAACGTCATCACTATCATTATGGTGTACGTGGAACAGCCAGTATCATGAATAAGACCTTCTGAAGTTACCCACTGTAAGAAGAATGGGCGTGTGTATATGTATATGTGTATATATATACATATACACACATATATATATATATACACATATATATATATATATATATATATATATATATATATATATGAGAGAGAGAGAGAGAGAGAGAGAGAGAGAGAGAGAGAGAGAGAGTTCGCTTCGCAAGGGAATAAACAGTCCATTACGACTCCTAACTAATGTCATAAAAGGTCGTAAACCTCCTTCCCCAATTCCCATAAAATAATAATAATGTCCCGTCGATGGAGAGACGCGACAAATACTCGGCCTCTATTTTCTTTCAACAAATAATATTCGTTTTGAACCGGGACTAAAATAATCGACGCCGTGTTTCTTTTATTTGAAATTATAACTGAAAACATCTACATATTTTCCCCAAAAAAATATCTATTTTCTTTGAATTTTCTTTTAGTATTTTTGTTTGCAAATGAAAACTCAAAAAGTCACTTGGACTGTTTTACACATTAATGTATATGATCTTTACTTTTTTATTAGTTTTCTGTAAAAGGAAACTATTGTCCCGGCTTTGTCTGTCCGTCCGTACTTGATTCTGTCGGCCCTCAGATCTTAAAATCTACTGAGGCTAGAGGGCTGCAAATTGGTATGTTGATCATCCACCCTCCAATCATCAAACATACCAAATTGCAGCCCTCTAGCCTCAGTAGTTTTTATTTTATTGAAGGTTAAGGTTAGCCATAATCGTGCTTCTGGCAACGAATTAGGACAGGCCACCACCAGTACGTGGTTAAAGTTTCATGGGAGGAAAACCTCTCGCAGTTGCACTATGAATCAATTGTCAGGAGAGGATTGAAGAAAGTAAGATGGAAGAAAGAGAATATGAAAGGAAGTACAGTAAAAGGAATGATAGGGGTTGCAGATAGGGACTATGGAAGGCACGCTGCAAAGAACCTTAAGTAATGCCTACAGTGCACCGCATGAGGTGCACTGACGGCGCTACCCCTATGGGATTTCCAGTTTGTGAATCCGTGACGCCTAGGCCTACATTCCTTTCCATTTAAAGACGTGACGCGATCATTGTCAACCATAATTGTCAACCACACAGTGCAGGAAGGACCTACTCGTCCCGCAGGGATCCTTTGGCAACCAAACATCGACCTCCTTCAGCCTAGACTTATGAGAATCCCAAGTATTTTTTTTCCTGAATGGTCGAGGACACTTGAAGACTTTAAAGATCCCTGGAGTACCTCTCCAAGGTTGCTTCTCATTGTATCTTGAAGCTATTTAGAGATATCAAGAACAATTCGTGAGATCGTTTACAACAACCTCGTGGAGAGAGAGAGAGAGAGAGAGAGAGAGAGAGAGAGAGAGAGAGAGAGAGAGAGAGAGAGAGAGAGAGAGAGAGAGAGAGAGAATATTACTGATAAAAGGAATCCTTAACGCAGATAATAAAAAATATCCACAGGGAATCTTTCTTCCCTTTTTGAGAGAGAGAGAGAGAGAGAGAGAGAGAGAGAGAGAGAGAGAGAGAGAGAGAGAATTAGTGTATAACTGATAAAAAAATAATCCATAACGAAGATAAAAAAAAATATCCACAGAGAATCTTTCTTCCCTTTTATTCATTCAAGGTTAATACGAGTCATTCCCACAAATGTCACAAATCTTTCTACGTAATCTAGTCGATAAAAAATATATATTGCTAATGGTTCTGAAAAAAAAAAACATGGCCAACGCCATTTATTCGGTTTAAAAAAACCCATGCGTAAATATTTGTTTTACACTAGACCATTTCCCCTAACATATGTTGACCCCACAAAAAGCAGGACGATTATGTCTGCCAAAAGCAGACATTACCCACTGAGAGACACACACACACACACACACACATATATATATATATGTTAAAAAGTTAAAGTTATCCTGGTCCTCTGCTAGGCTCATAGGGCCCGCGCTGATCTCCAGTTTTTTTTGGCCAAGAGCCAGTTGGGGACAGGTCCCGATGCCTAAGCCACGTGGCATGTGTCACTAGGCCCACTCTTCGACGCCCCAGCCCGAGGGCTGGTACCTATTCTCCTACTCACCCTCTCTAAGAGTTTTCAGACCGTTAGGTTGGCGGGCCACCGGGTTTGAGCAATGGCCATATATATATATATGTACATATATATTTACATCTCCACTTTGACTGTGGCCCACCACAGACAGTCGACTAATAACATGTCCTTAATTTTTAATAAAGAAGTCAAAAGCAGGCAAAATGAATTTCTCAGGAAATGGACCTGATTCTATTTCATCTAAGCTTGGGATTAATCTCGGGGCCGTAGAAGACGACTATTCGGCCCTAAAATGGAAGACTGCAGTATCTGCAAAAATCCAAAACTGAGAAAAACGGTAGACACTGCAGTAACTTGTGTATTAGTGTTTCACGAGCCCAATAGGTGGCACATCTCAATTTCGATAATTTTGCAGATACTGCAGTTTTCTCTTGCCTTACTACTGATTTTGCAGATACTGCAAACGGGACCCACTAAATAAAGCACTGAAGAATCACTGTGAAACTGCAGTAACTTGTGTATTAGTGTCTCACGAGCCCAATAGGTGGATTCAGTGCATGTATTGAGAGAGAGAGAGAGAGAGAGAGAGAGAGAGAGAGAGAGAGAGTGAAGAGAGAGAAACAAAACAAGGATGACTGAAAAGGGAAACGCAGACATAGTACACTTGTAAACAAGGATCATGAACACTGACCCTCCTGCCATCTAGACCAAAGCCGTAAAGGGGGCCCACTCCACGGCCATTTAGCCTGTCTGACGCTGATTGACCTACCAAATCAATATGGGAGGAGATACCATAACCCTGTTTATTGTTTTTCTATATCTCTCGAAGACGGGATAACACTGTGTCTTCAGAGGGTTAAAAAATAAAAATTAGAACTGGCGCACTTACAGTAAAGGAGCCAAGTATCGTTAAACAAAGATAGAGAAAGATATAGAACGACCCAGAGACTGTAGCCCCAATCATAGCAGCTGAAACCGGGGCTATAACTTCTTTCCCTCCTCCTTCGCTGCTAAAAATAAAAATAATAATAAAAAAAGCACCGAGCAGGGAAAAAACAGAACCGGCGAGCGGCTTTGTTTACAAGAAAGGGGAACTTTTCCGACAGTTCCTTTCAGATGTATCATAACAAGTCAATCTCTCCTTGAACAAGCCGTCGGAGATATCGGGGGGGAAATGATTGGAAAACACGCCACTCATCACCAAAGGAAAAATAAGCGTAATTTTACCTTTCCTATTTTTAGTTTTCTGTAAAAGAAAGCTACTGAGATGGCTTTATCTGTCCGTCCGCCCTCGGAGCTTAAAAACTACCGAGGTTAGAGGCCTGCAAATTGATATGTTGATCATCCACCCTCCAGTCATCAAACATACCAAATTGCAGCCCTCTGGATCAGCAGTTTTTATTTGATTTAAGGTTAAAATTAACTATATTTTAAGAATTAAGCTTTTACCCATTACAAAAGCAAGTACTCGAGATGGACTTCACAACATGCCAAAAGCAACTCTGAACGCATCCATACGTGCAAGCAAGCACAAAAATACTCTTTCTAGATATTATGCCTAAAAGGTAACCAGCTCATAAACGACACTTATTTGGCTTCAGACTTAACTGAAAACAGAGCAATTTCAGCAGAATTCAAGACTAAAACTATAAACACTGTTATTTAATCAGACGAAATTCACAGATAATGAGAACGCAGAATAAAGGATTCTAGAGTTCCAAAGTGGACAGGGACTCGTAATCAAGTGGAAAAATCGAGCGGTGCACTGTAGGCATAACTTAAGGTTCTTTGTAGCGTGCCTTCCTTAGGCCCCTAGCTGCAAACTCCTTTCGTTCCCTTTACTGTACCTCCTTTCATATTCTCTTTCTTCCATCTTTCTTTCCTCAACCCTCTCCTAACAATTGATTCATAGTGCAGCTGTGATGTTTTCCCCGTTACACCTTTCAAACTTTTACTGTCAATTTCCGTTTCATCGCTGAATGACCACATAGGCCCCAGTGCTTGGCCTTTGGCCTAAATTCTATATTCAATTCAATTTAATCAGTCCCATTTTTATGCCTTACTTTCTTCATCAAAACCGTATCACCCACCTTTGCCCTCTATACATGAACATGTATACTTTCTTATACATTTCTTTGGAACGTTAACACATCCAGACGTACCATACACACCCCAGTCAGTCATTCGATAATTTAATTGCCACGTTGCCACCGTATCTCTCTCTGACGTTCCCAACATTACTTCCTGGTATCATTCCATTCTTGAACCTTTTTAATTACCCTTTCCTTCCATCTCCCTCTCTGTCACGTTTTGCAATCTCTCTCTCTTTCTCTCTCTCTCTCTCATTCTTCAGCCTTTTAATTGCTCTCTCCTTCCATCCCTCTCTGTCACTTTTGCAATCATATATTCTCTCTCTCTCTCTCTCTTACATATATACATACATATATACATTATATGTATGCATATATAATATAATATATATTATCTTATATATATATATTATATATATAAAATATTACTTAGTTATTAGATATTCGCCAGTGACGACCAAAGCTTCTCCCTCGCATCTGAAGATGAATTACAGCGAATAAATCCAAGCACATTTTAAATACGCATTCCCTCAAGTCGAACTTAATTTGATAAGCGCGGATATTTTATAGAGCAATTTCACTCCCGCGAAAGATGTATTCGCCCCTCCCTCCCGAGCAAATATAGTTTTTATGGATTACGAGGTTATACGAATTCAATTAATTCACCTGGAAACGAGCAAGCAGCCTTGTCACCTTCAATGTCGAGTTGCGAAGAAATATGAAAACTCGTTTAAGTGATATGATCTGCGATGCTGGTGGGCGGGCGGCATGTGACCACTACGATAAGAACTTGGGATTCATCTCTCTCTCTCTCTCTCTCTCTCCTTTCCACATTTCCTCCTTCAGGTCATTTTTAATCTAGCTCTAATTCCCGGTGAGGACTGTGATACAGAGCAGTTAAATACGTGTCTTTATGTGGAATGGGATATAGAGTTTAGGCCAATTCCCAAGCACTGGGACCTATGAGATCATTCAGCACTGGAAAGGAAATTGAGAGAAGAAAGGTTTGAAAGGTGTAACAGGTGGAAAACCTCGTTGTTGCCCTTAGAAATAATTGTTAGGAGAGGGTGGATAGCAAGATGGAAGAATAATAATATGAATGGAGGTACAGTAAAAGGAACGAAAGGGGTTGCAGCTAGGGGCCGAAGGGACGCCACAGAGAACCTTTAGTAATGCCTACAGTGCACCATGTGAGGTGCACAGACGGCACTAACCCCCGGGGCTCCTCAACAAAATTGAGATTATACACATATAAAGCATGAGTAAGTATTGATAATATATTCGAACACACATGATTATATACATATCTATTTATAGATATTTTTTATATGAAATTCTTTATAAACTTATTTATTTTCAGTTTTCTATAATGAAGAAAAAACAAAAAACTTTCTGAAGTGTATCCAAAGCACTTGAAAGTTCCTTCCGAGTGTATACGATCAAATTGAGCCAGAGGCAATTAAGTCAAAATCCGTCACAAAGTTCAGATGCGACACACCTGTTGTCACCATAGAAAAGGAAGAAAAATATACTTATACAGAGAGGAATACAAGAATGCGCGCGCGCACACACACACAAACATACACACAAACATGCATACTTGTATATAAAAGTGTATGCAGAGCTTTTTACAAACTCCTAAGTACAAGAATGATAAATATGTAAGAATGATAAATATGTATATATATATATATATATATATATATATATATATATATATATATATGAGAGAGAGAGAGAGAGAGAGAGAGAAAGAGAGAGTGAGTTGCAGCCTTTCAGAACGAAAGTGACTATCGTTTTCGCAATTCAAAGTATAATCAATTTTATATTTTAACCCAGAGAGATATACTAGATAATCTAGCCCATTAAAATACAGGCTACAATTAGATAATTCATTCACTGCTTTCAGTAATTTATGTCAACAAAATGTATGGTATGTTTTAAAGGTAACACTAATGTCTGTGAACAAAATATCATATAGTATTTTTTTAATAGTAACAGTAATGTCTGTTAACAAAATACCATATTTTCTTTAATGGTAACAGTAATGTCTGTCAACAAAATATCATATGGTATCTTTTAATGGTAACATTAATGTCTTTTAACAATATAACAAATGATATTTTTAAAATTTTAACAGTAACGTCTGTTAACAAAATATCATATGGCATTTTTTTAATGGTAACAGTAATGTCTGTTAACAAAATATATGGAATTTCTTTAACGTTAACAGTAATGTCTGTTAACCAAATATCATATACCATTTTTTTAATGGTAATAGTAATGTCTGTTGACAATATAGCAAATGATATTTCTTTAATGGTAACAGTAATGTCTGTCGACAAAATATTATATATTTCTTTAATGTTACCAGTAATGTCTATTAACAAAATATCATATGGTATTTCTTTAATGGTAACAGAAATGCCTGTTAACAAAATATCAAATGATATTTCTTTATACATTCATCACATCTAGAAATTCTGCCACGGTGAATTTTTTTTTAATCTGCCAAAACCTGAAAATCAAAATGAAAATCAAAATCAAAAGCCTTTGTCCCTATACAAAAAAATCTTTCCCATCATAAAAGCTAACGAATATTCAATATACTTTTTTCTTTTCATAACACGGAAACTAAATTTTGTTGAAAATTTCACGCGGCAAATTTAATAATATCCAAAATACGTAAATAAATGAATTCTTGGTATTTTGGCGTTAAATCGTGTACCTCGGCTCCCTGGCTGGGAAACTGCACCAGTTTTATGTGAAAAAAGCATTTTTTGGGGATAATCAATTTCATATATTATAAATTCTGCAACTTTGAAAAAAATGAGTATATAGCGAATATCAGCTATGCAATATTAATTAAGGGAAAAATTAAATCACAGGCTTGATTAGCACAATCAGTTTTAATCAAGTAAAAAAATCGAGTTTTTCGTACAGCTTATAACAGTGTATGAAGCTCTCACCGCGGCCCATGAAACTTCCACCCACGGCCCGGTGATGGCCTGTGTTGCTGGCACCTATAGAAGTGCCAGACGCACGATCATGGCTCACTTTAACATTAAATAAAATAAAAACTACTGAGGCTAGGGGGCTGCAATTTGGTACGTTTGATGTTTGGAGAGTGGATGATCAACATACCATTTTGCAGCCCTCTAGCCTCAGTAGTTGTTAAGATCTGGGGGCGGACAGAAAAAGTGCGGACGGTCAGACAAACAGCCGTCTCAATGGTTTTCTTTTACTAAAAAATGAATGCACAAAAGGGTGGTGGATCCCTTGTAACGTAAAACGATCAGATCTTATGTACACTTTTTACAAGATGATTAAAGCATCCAAGATGTTACAGGACTATCCAAGATGTTATAGGACTAAGATGTTACAGGACTATCCAAGATGTTGCAGGACTATCCAAGATGTTGCAGGACTATCCAAGATGTTGCGGGACTATCCAAGATGTTGCGGGACTATCCAGGATGTTATAGAACTATCCCATATGTTACAGGACTATTCAAGATGTTACAGGACTATCCAAGATGTTATAGGACTAAGATGTTACAGGACTATCCAAGATGTTATAGGACTATCCAAGATGTTGCAGGACTATCCAAGATGTTGCGGGACTATCCAGGATGTTATAGAACTATCCCATATGTTACAGGACTATTCAAGATGTTACAGGACTATCCAAGATGTTATAGGACTAAGATGTTACAGGACTATCCAAGATGTTATAGGACTATCCAAGATGTTGCAGGACTATCCAAGATGTTGCGGGACTATCCAAGATGTTACAGGACTATCCAAGATGTTATAGGACTATCCAAGATGTTGCAGGACTATCCAAGATGTTGCGGGACTATCCAAGATGTTACAGGACTATCCAAGATGTTGCAGGACTATCCAAGATGTTGCGGGACTATCCAGGATGTTATAGAACTATCCCATATGTTACTATTCAAGATGTTACAGGACTATCCAAGATGTTATAGGACTAAGATGTTACAGGACTATCCAAGATGTTATAGGACTATCCAAGATGTTGCAGGACTATCCAAGATGTTGCGGGACTATCCAAGATGTTGCAGGACTATCCAAGATGTTGCAGATGTTGTGGGACTATCCAGGATGTTATAGAACTATCCCATATGTTACAGGACTATTCAAGATGTTACAGGACTATCCAAGATGTTACAGGACTATCCAAGATGTTATAGGACTATCCCAGATGTTATAGGACTATCCCAGATGTTACAGGACTATCCAAGGTGCTACAGGATTTTATATAAGTCCTCCTCACGCATTCCCAACGGCAACTCTGTAAAACAATCATAATTTTCACTGTCCCGTCTACGAAAACAATCAACAATTCTTATCATTTCCTAGAATCTGCGAAACAATCATAATTTTCACCGTCCCATCCACCAAAACAATCAACAATTCTTATCCTTTCCTACAACTCTGCAAAACAATCATAATTTTCACTGTCCCATCTACGAAAACAATCAACAATTCTTATTTCCTACAACTCTGCAAAACAATAAGATTTTTCACTGTCCCATCTACGAAAACAATCAACAATTCTTGTCATTTCCTACAACTCTGTAAAACAATCATAATTTTCACCGTCCCATCCACCAAAACAATCAACAATTCTTATCCTTTCCTACAACTCTGCAAAACAATCATAATTTTCACCGTCCCATCAACACACCACAAACATGCAACAATTCCCAAACAATGCGGCACTGCATCCGATCCGATCTTCTAATGACCCACTTCACGGCAAAGTTGCCAAGGTCCAAACCTCGACCTAAGCTCCCGGCAACTCCTTGGGAGAATCCGAGAATTCTCCGCAATTGTCTGAACTTTCTCATTTGCATAACGGAGTCACTCCAGGCAGTTGCACTTCATAACGCTATTTGCAACAATGGCTGCATTTTCATAAGCGGGTTTGCCTTCATTACCTTCTTACTGAATGCAAATCGACCGCTCTCGAGGTGTTTATGCAATTGCAAGGCGGCTTGTTTGTTTTCTAACTTGCATGACCAGATGTCAAGTTAATATTTTCCATATATTTCAGTGGTAAAGTTAATATTTTCCTTATATTTCAGTGGTAGTCACGTTAATATTTTCCTTATATATATTTCAGTGATAACGAGTACAGATTTCTTCGGCGCAATCGAGTTTTCTGTTACAGCCGATACAGCGTGTACTCAAAGCCACCGAAAATAGATCTTATCTTTCTCTGGTCTCGGTATAATGCTGTATGAGCCGCGGCCTAGGAAACTTTAACCACGGCCCGGTGGTTGCCATAAACACGATTATGGCCAACTTTAACCTTGAATAAAATAAAAACTACTGAGGCTAGAGGGCTGCAATTTGGTATGTTCGATGATCGGAGGGTGGATGATCAACATGCCAATTTGCAGCCCTCTAGCCTCAATAGTTTTAAAGATTCATGGGCCGCGGCTCATACAGCATTATACCGAGATCACCGAAAGACAGGTCTATTTTCGGTGGCCTTGATTACACGCTGTGCAGAAAACTCGATTACGCCGAAGAAACTTCGGCGAATTTTTAACTTATCTTATGGAACTTATCTTAACCTGACTAATATTGTAATGATTTAATAATCACCTTAAATCAATTTTGAAAAATGCAATTGAACGTACACAAATCGGCAATAACTAAAAAAAAAAAAATGGTAAATTGAGCGTAAGAATCTTTTAGCCAAACGTCCATTTTTAATCAAGGAACGTCAGATATAAGTCAAAAGGACCGGGGAACAATTTGGACGTGGTATATATTCCCAAGTCAGGCGCACATCCACCTACCTACCTTTCTCTCTCTCTCTCTCTCCCTCGTTCTCTTTCGCTCTTTCTCTCCCTTAATCTCTCTCTCTCTCTCTCTCTCTCTATCTCTCCCCTCCTCTCCTCAATCAATCTCCCTCAATCTCTCTCTATCTCTCTCTCTCTCTCTGTCTCTCTCTCCCTCAATCTCTCTCTCTCCCTGTCTCTGTTTCTCTGTCTCTCTCCCTCTCTCTCCCTCTTTTTCTCCCTCAATCTCTCTCTCTCTTTCTCTCCCTCATTCTCTCTCTCTCTCCCTCAATCTCTCTCTCTTTCTCTCCCTTTCTCTCTCTCTCTCTCTCTCTCTCTCTGTGCCTCTTCCTCTTTCTCTCTCTCTCTCTCTCTCTCTGTCTCTCCTCTTCTTTCTCTCCCTCAATCTCTCTCTCTGGACCCCCCCTCTCTCTTTCTCTCTCTCCTTCCCCCCGGAAAGAAATATACAGAACAGGTCTTTTTTTAAAAACACCGAACTCTATTCTTCTAAAATCATAACCCATCCAGGTGAGGTTTCGCAACGGCTCCGAGACACTCCATTCATAGAATACCAAATTTCCGGCCGGACTAAAAACCGGACTAAAAAAAAAAAAAGTATATAAAAAAATACGTGTACACGCTTCTGTCCCAAAAATGTAAATAAAACCCGAAAAAAGTAAATAAAAAACTAGAGAAAAAAAATATTCCCAAAGCCTCCAGATTAAAAGGGATGGTCATTGACTTTTTGTCTTCTGTTCCTGAAATTCTTTGATGGCGTAAAGCGGTTAAAGTGGGAGTTTTAAATCTGCCGATGGAATTCCATTTGCCCCAGATTAATTATTCGCTTTTTTTTTTTAATGCATCATTTTTTTAACCTCCCGAAATGGTTATTGTATTTCGCCTTTTTAAATATTTCGTTCGGAAAGGGTTGATTCGCAGGTATGCCGTTGGGGGTGGGTTTGTGTGAGTGTAGTTTTGTTATTATGTATGTATGTATACGCATATGTACTGTACATGTCTATGTATGAACATATGCATATATCTGTCTATCTATCTATACATATATAATATATATATATATATATATATATATATATATATATATATATATATATAATTTTATCTCTGTCTCTGTCTCTCTCTCTCTCTCTCTCTCTCTCTCTCTCCCTCTCTCTCTCTCTCTCTCTCTATATATATATCTCTCTCTCTCTCTATCTAATATATATATATATATATATATATATATATATATATATATTATACATAAACACACACTCATATACAT
>NC_089753.1:30548912-30616412 GCF_040412425.1 Macrobrachium rosenbergii | reverse complement strand
ACTGCTATTTTTTTCTCCAGGTTCTTTTTTTATGTCAGGAGAGATTTCACGGGCCATGGGACTTTACGGGCACGGCATTTTTTTTCGGCTCTTAATTTCGCTCGTAATGGCACACTGTAAACGAGAAATCTACATGTAATTCTCCATTTTACAAGGTGGAAATTTTAAGTGACGTGCCCCCGTAACGACTGTAAGAGGCAGACACTGTGAAATAATGGCATAACTCTCTAGGCTCATACCCTTGGAGAGGAATCCCCTTACATTATTCAGCAGGGGAGGCCCACCTACCAGCAAGGGGGAAGCCAGAGGGGGGAAGATGATGGAAAGGGGTTGAGGTAGAGAGCTATCCTCTTTACTTAGGGAACAAAGTTTACCGTGCATTATTAACTTAGCTTCGTTTCCCTGAAGGCTCCTCCGGGCGGACACGGGCGGGCGGAGAAAGTTACAGGCGCCCGGCCGCCCGCCCGCCCGCCAGGCCCTTCCCTTCCTTCCTCGGCTTGTTGTAGGGCGTCGCCCCCGGAAAGTGGTTATAAACTTAAAGTTAGAGGTCCCGACCTTGCTGCGGTTTTCCGGAAGTAGAAGTAGTTCTTCAATATACGCGACGGCGAAGAGTTATTTCTCTTACTACTGATTTTGCAGATACTGCAAATGGGACCCCATGAAACTCAAGCATGGCCCGGTTAGCGGCCTATCCTATATCGTTGCCAGAAGCATGATTATGGGTAACTTGACCTTAAATCTAATAAAAACTACTCAGGCTAGAGGGCTGCAATTTGGTATGTTTGATGACTGGAGGGAGGATGATCAACATACCAATTTGAAGCCCCTCTAGCCTCGGTAAGATCTGAACAGAAAAAGTCTGAGGGGCGGACAGAAAATAATTTTCCTTCAGGAAACTAAAAAGGGTTTAGTTTTCCCACCAAAACAGTTTAACGTAGAAGCAGAAAGCCCACCCAGCCTGATGCCGCAATACCAACGAGTTGATGTCGTCGGTGCCTATTAAAAATGAGAATTTATACCCTCTGATTTTACATTCAGGGCCAAATCAAATTTACCACTGCATGAGCAGATATGCGCTAAAAAAAAAAAAAAAAACCGGGTTTAAAAAAATAATGGGCGGCAGATCACATGCCATTTTTTTCGACCAACATTTCCACGCCTAATTTCGCCCATTTGGTTTATTTCGCCCCTTGCTTTGAGCGAGATAATTTTCTGAAAACTGTCCCCCGTGTTGAAGGTCCCCCTCCCCCCCAAAAAAAAACCCTGCACTAAACGACAACGACAGTTGACATTTTTGGGACTATATAAAACTGTTTTTTCACTAATCAATAACGAAATTTTTTTGGGACTATATAAAACTGTTTTTTTAACTAATCAATAACGAAATTTTTGAGACTACAAAACTGTTTTTTCACTGATCAGTAATGAAATTTTTGGGACTATATAAAACTGTTTTTTCACTAATCAATAACGAAATTTTTGGGACTATATAAAACTGTTTTATCACTAATCAATAACGAAATTTTTGGGACTATATAAAACTGTTTTTTCACTAATCAATAATGAAATTTTTGGGACTATATAAAACTGTTTTTTCACTAATCAATAATGAAATTTTTGGGACAATATAAAACTGTTTTTTCACTAATCAATAATGAAATTTTTGGGACTATATAAAACTGTTTTTTCACTAATCAATAATGAAATTTTTGGGACTATATAAAACTGTTTTTTCACTAATCAATAATGAAATTTTTGGGACTATATAAAACTATTTTTTCACTAATCAACAATGAAATTTTTGGGACTATATAAAACTGTTTTCTCACTAATCAATAACGAAATTTTTGGGACTATATAAAACTGTTTTTTCACTAATCAGTAATGAAATTTTTGGGACTATATAAAACTGTTTTTTCACTAATCAATAACGAAATTTTTGGGACTATATAAAACTTTTTTTTTTTACTAATCAATAACGAAATTTTTGGGACTATAAAACTGTTTTTTCACTAATCAATAATGAATTTTTTGGGACTATATAAAACCGTTTTTTCACTAATCAATAATGAAATTTTTGGGACTATATAAAAAAACTTTTTTTCACTAATCAACAATGAAATTTTGGGACTATATAAAACTATTTTTTCATCAAAATGAAATTTTGTCATATAAAACTGTTTTTTCACTAATCAATAATGAAATTTTTGGGACTATATAAAACTGTTTTTTCACTAATCAATAATGAAATTTTTGGGACTATATAAAACTGTTTTTTCACTAATCAATAATGAAATTTTTGGGACTATATATATAAAACTTTTTGTCAATAAATAACAACAATGACATTTTTGGGACTAATAAAACTTTTTTTAAAATCTACATATAATCATACGGTGCTTAATTGAATTGAATTGAATATAGAATTTAGGCCAAAGACCAAGCACTGGGCCATATGAGGTCATTGTTAGAAGAGGGTTGAGGAAAGTAAGATGGAAGAAAGAGAATATGAAAGGAGGTACAGTAAAAGGAACGAAAGGCGTTGCAGCTAGGGGCTGAAGGCACGCTGCAAAGAACCTTAAGTAATGCCTACAGTGCACCGCATGAGGTGCACTGACAGCATTACCCCCTAGGGGGAATGAAATTTTTGGGACTTTATAAAACTTAATTTATTTTTAATCTACATATTCTCAAACGGTATTCAATGGCCAATATTGCGACGCCAAGTTTTAATGACCATCAGTCAACTAATGGCCAATATACGAAGGCAAACAAATTTATATTTATAAAATGTGGACGCAAATATTTTTTCAAACTTTTGTAAGAATGTTTTTGGTGCCGATCTTTGTTCAAGAAATTAAGTGTGCATGGTCTAATAATTGCAAACCCTGTATGGTACGCAATTAACTGTTCAAGTGTTTGTAAAGCCACAATATAACTCATTTCGTTCTTAATATACATACACACATATATATGTATATAATATATTTATATGTACAGTATATATATATATAATTTTAAATATATATATATGACATATATATTATATGTTTATATATTATATATATACATATACGTATGTGTGTAAATAAAGACAAAATCCACGAAGGAAAGAGAATCAATGGAGTGCTGCGAGGCCTTTCGACTTGTCGTCCTTTGCTGAGCAGACTTACTTATATAGTCATCACGTTCCACATTTTCGTGATTCAGTTATACATGTGTGTG
Organism: Macrobrachium rosenbergii; assembly: GCF_040412425.1. Taxonomy (NCBI): domain Eukaryota; kingdom Metazoa; phylum Arthropoda; class Malacostraca; order Decapoda; family Palaemonidae; genus Macrobrachium; species Macrobrachium rosenbergii. The sequence continues at coordinate 30,613,187 of NC_089753.1, read as the reverse complement.
TGCGTGTGCGTGTGTGTGTGTGTCCTTTTCAAGGATGTACAGGACTAAGTCCACACAAATCGCGATTCGAGTGTAATTAGCTGCATACTCAACGTAGATTAAAAAAAAACCTGTGAATGCAGCCATGACTCCAAACTACATATACAGAAGAGTATCCAGATATATAACTTTAAACTAGTTGTACTTATTATTAACATTTGTTTGTTCGTTCTGAAACACTGGTTAAATGTTGAGACATAATTAAATGTTGAATGCAAAGGCAATAATGCTTGAAATTACGACCCTTTGGCATCAGAAGGTTTAATATAAAGTGAGCTTGAAATAGGAAGTTTCTTCGCCGCAATCGAGTTTTCTGTACAGCGTAGTAATCAAGGCCACCGAAAATTTGATCAAACTTCGGATCTATCTAATGCTGTATGAGCCGCGGTCCATGAAACTTCAACCACGTGGTGGCCTATCCTATATCGTTGCCAGAAGCACGATTACGGCTAACTTTAACCTTAAATACAATAAAAAGTACTGAGGCTAGAGGGCTGCAATTTGGTATGTTAAATGACTGGAGGGTGGATGATCAACATACCAATTTGCAGATCTCTAGAGTCAGTAGTTTTTAAGGTCTGAGGGCGGACAGAAAAAGTGCGAACAGAATAAAGAGCGGACGGACAGACAAAACCGGCACAATAGTTTTCATTTAAAGAAAACTTAAAATCAAGAGCTGATAAAATATAAATGGAACATCAACCATAATAAGTGTCTAATATTTTCGACGTAATGAACCAAAACATTAAAAATAAATGCATCGCCGATATGTCGCTGGGCAAAATATTCCTATGAAATTTATGCTTTCATCCACAATTCCTTCCACACAACTTCACCACGCTACACTCACACTGAAAAAAAAATGTTAATGATCATATCAAGTATATTTATAAATATTTTTCACCACGCTGTGGAAAGTGTGAACAGATCTCATCCACCCATGCACTAAAACCGGGTTGCAAATTCTTGAGTTGCATGTTAGTATTGCACCAGGCCCGGTTTTTTTGCCTTGCTCCTAGGTTAGGCTAGGCTAGGCTAGGCTAGGTTAGGTTAGGTTAGGTTAGGTTAGATTAAGTTACGTTAACTTAGTAATACCATGATAATTTGGGTGTGGGAAACATAATGAGATTATTTTCAAGAAGATTCTATGGTTAGTTTTTAAGATATGGCGTCCCGCTTTTTTCGGGGGAAAAGTCTTGGTACTCGGTTGCGTCTCGGGAAAATGCAACCGGGGCAAACAGACATAACTCTGATAAATTCTGTATGAAAACAAATGAAAAAACCAGCGCAACCTTATTTACAGCCACCGAATAACCGAGATAAAATAAATCAGACAAAAATAAAAAAAATCTAAGAGAAATTTCACCTGTATTCGCTTCAACGAACTAAAACTGAAATAAAAATAAAAATAAAATAAAAACACGCCCACACCAGATCGTACATCAAGCCTATTAATAATTCATATCGCGAGACTGCTGTTTGCAAGGAGGAGAAGAAGAAGAAGAAGAAGAAGAAGAAGAAGAAGAAGAAGAAGAAGAAGAAGAAGAAGAAGAAGAAGAAGTAGTACGATAAATAAGGCTATACCTATAAAACACTGTTATTGAAATTCACAAGCCGCATTCCATTTTTCTTCTCGGGAAAAAAAGAAGAAGATGGCCTTCCTTCCGTGCGGTTGCCTTCTTAATTAAACTTTTAAAACGGATTCATTGCAGCAGCCACAGGAAAAAGTTTAAATGACAACCGAAAGAAAAGAAAAGAAAAAAAAAAAGCTACACCAACTTTTTTTTTTCATCTTCTGTGATTTTAAAAAAGAAAACATATTTGTACTGTATAAATTAATGCAAACGCAAACTAAGTTATATTTCAGTACTAATATTCATCATTGTGTGTGTGTGTGTGTGTGTGTTGAGAGAGAGAGAGAGAGAGAGAGAGAGAGAGAGAGAGAGAGAGAGAGAGAGAGAGAGAGAGTTTTTCTTGAAATCATTGTGCCTCTGTTCACCTAAAAGCAATGAGTGATGTATCTGGTGGTCAGTCAACTGCTGTATCTCACATTTAGGCTGAGAGAGAGAGAGAGAGAGAGAGAGAGAGAGAGAGAGAGAGAGAGAGAGAGAGAGAGATTTTCTTGATATCACTGTGCCTCTGTTCACCTAAAGGGAATGAGTGATATATCTGGTGGTCAGCCAACTGCTGGGCCTTACATTTGAGAGAGAGAGAGAGAGAGAGAGAGAGAGAGAGAGAGAGAGAGAGAGAGAGAGAGAGAGAGAGAGAGAGAGAGATTTTTTGAAAACCACATATCTTCTCTTGACCTAAGAGCAGTGAGTGATGTACCTGGTGGTCAGCCAACTACTGTCCTTGCATTTAGAGAGAGAGAGAGAGAGAGAGAGAGAGAGAGAGAGAGAGAGAGAGAGAGAGAGAGGATTTTTTGAAAACCACTATGCCTCTGTTGACCTGAAAGCAGTGAGTGGTGTATCTGGTGTCTCGCCTTCAGGTTGGTTGAGAGAGAGAGAGAGAGAGAGAGAGAGAGAGAGAGCACAACTGGGTCAAAAGGTCTCAGGTGCCAGAAATGAGCCAAGGCCTTTGAACAAATAACTCGCCGAAACGTAAAAGATAATCAACAACAAAATCCTACAAAAAGCCACAGAAAAACAACGAATAAATTCCCGCCATTAAAAGAGGGGGCGGGCTCCCCACTCGTAATTTCACAGGGTCTTTCCGCCCTTAACAAGCGTTTAGTTGTAATTACCAGCCAGAAAAAAAGGGGGGGGGGGCGTCGGCAAATTTCTTTTAGAACTAGGACCCCGGGGCGTGCAATCGGCCCTCTGTCTCTCTCTCTCTCTCTCTTTATTCTATTTCTCTTTCTTTTTCTGGTTCTCTTTCTCTCTCTCTCCCTCTCTCTGGTTCTCTTTTTTTCTCTCTCTCTTTCTCTCCCTTTCTATCTCTCATTCTCTCTTTCACTCTTTCTCTCTTTCCATTTCTCTCTCTCTCTCTCTCGGTCTATTTTTTTCTCTCTCTCCCTTTCTATCTGTCTCTCTTTTTTCCTCTCATTCTCTCTTTCACTCTTTCTCCTTCTCTCTCCCTTTCTCTTTCTCTCTCTCTCTCCCTGTCTTTCTCTCTCTCTCTCTCTCCCTGTCTTTCTCTCTCTCTCTTTCTCTCTCTCTCTTTTTCTCTCTCTCTCTCCCCCTGTCTTTCTCTCTCTCCCCTTACTTTCTCTCTCTCCCCCTTTCTCTCTCTCTCTCTCTCTCTCTCTCTCTCTCTCTCTCTCTCTCTCTCTCTCTCTCTCTCTCTCTTTCCACGGCGGTAATTCAAGATCGGATTAAATGGTTTTCGATCCTCACTTCTTTCAAGAAGCTAAATCTCAATTTCTTTCAAAGCAAATGTGGTAATGAGGACTTTTTTTTTTTTTTCTTAAAACCTCTTTTTCTCTCGCGGCAACGAGGCAAGTTGAGAAGAGAACACTGGGAGTCCAACAAAATGCGGAAAAAATGATAAAAAAATGAGGAAGAGGAAGAAGAAGAATAGATGGAAAGAATAAAAAGTAGGGAAATGAGAACAGGGAGATAGGGAGAACCTAAGAATTGAGAGATATGAGAGATGAGGGGAGATGAAAGGAACGAAGCGAAGAAAAAGGGACGAGAGGAAACGAACGATAAGTGAGGGAATTTAGGAGACGATGAGAGGGAAGGATTAAAAAAAAGTAAGGACAAGAGAAGAGGAAGAGGAAGAGAAAGATGAGAGAGGCAAATGACAAGAGAAAGAGGACGCAAAATAGGAAATAATGCCGTTTTAAGAAGGTAAGATTCCGTCTTCAGCTTTAACGGTTGTTTTATGAGACGATTCCCCCGTTTCACCTTTTGAGAGAGAGAGAGAGAGAGAGAGAGAGAGAGAGAGAGAGAGAGAGAGAGAGAGAGAGAGACTCACACCTACAGACATAATTATGCCTAACACTAAGGGATAACAATCCAAGTGCGAGATCCACAATGGACGCCAACAAGAACGCATCCCATCAGCCATATTACACACAGAGGCTGATATAGTATGTCTGCTGGGAGCACAAAACGCCACTATCAATATTCCCCTAACCTAAGAGACGCAGCCATCGAACAATCGCTTCCGAATAAAAAAGGGGAGCTTAGCTATCCCGTCCAATTTCGAAAGCTCATATCCGACATCCGGTGATCTACTACGCGAAGCCATCTGAGCGATTGCCGCTGAAACTGAATGGGCAATGAATGATGGGAATTAGAAGTCAATGTGGTCCGTTGCACATTATTAAAACGTAAGAGCAAATGTGTCTTTTGTATCGAATTCCAACCGGATAGCAATTTATCTTTGAATGGGTGTTTATCCATACATTATTGTTGATATTACAAGCCAAGCTGTAAACCAGTGGTTCTAGACCTTTTAATTACCACGCCCCCTCTGAGAGTTGGTCCTCCCTTCCCCATTGCATCTATGAGTGAAATTCCCTCCCAGATTTAAAGGAAAATGAAAAAATAAAGAGAAAGAGAATGGGTTTTTTAATTCTTAAGCCCAACGAGTCTAACCAGAATAGTAGACTATAGAAAACTAACGTTTTAAGGCGATACTTTTACATTTTTTCATAAACTTCTGAATATTAGTTCCTCACTCTTGTTAAGAGAATGATGAAAATGATTAGAGAATTTTTAATTTTTTCCCTAAGGCTTGCGACCCCCTTGGAAATTGCTGACGCCCCCCTAGGGGGGCGCTCCCCCTAGGTTGAGAACCACTGCTGTAAACGTTCTTGGAAATGAGAGTGCTACAAGCCCCAATTTCCCAAATTTGGGAAAGCAGCCCAGTACAGAAAAGGGAATGAGAAGTAAATAATACACTGAAATATAACAAAGAGAAAAATTATGATAAAAACAAAAAAATGAGATAAATAATTAAGTAAAATAAATTAGACAAATAAAAAATTAACAGTGAAGTGAGGCTCATTTCAGCCTAACCCCCTCCCCCCAAAAAAAAAATCTGCACCAAAGTTTGAACTTCTGAAGCTCCAGCGATTCAACTACAGGATTAGGAAGATCATGCCACAATTTGATAACAACAGGAATAATAGTTCTTTAAAACATATTTTAGGATATCAGGCATTTAATCACAAAATTGATAATGAACCAAAAATATAAAAGAAATAAAATTCTTGCCTTTTCATTGTCTAAAAACTACATATGGTTATAATTGGCTGACATCTTACTTTCCGAGACTCCCTCAAAAAAAAAAAAAAAAAAAAAAAGTAAAAAATGCGCCGAAGTTTCTTGGGCGCAATCGAGTTTTCTGTACAGCGTATAATCAAGGCCACCGAAAAAAGATCTATCTTTCCGTGGTCTCGGTATAATGCTGTATGAGCCGCGGCCCATGAAACTCTCAGCCGGGCCTGGTGGCCTGTGTTGTTGCGTTGTCAGAAGCACGAATATGGCTAATTTTAACCTTAAATAAAATAAAAACTACTGAGGAGGCTAGAGGGCTGCAATTTGGTACGTTTGATGATTGAAAGGTGGATGATCAACACAGCAATTTGCAGCCCTCTAGCCTCGGTAACAGGGCGGACAGGAAAAGTGCGGACAGAAGAAAGTGCGGACGGACAGAAAAAGCCGGCACAATAGTTTTCTTTTACAGAAAACTAAAGAGCTATTCTATAAGAACCTAGTAAAAATAACGTTATAATTCAATCAGCTGGGAACGCGATATTTTTAAATGTCGATGATGGATTTCGTGGGTTCAATGAAGTGTCAAGTTTTTCTCTGTAATTCCACTTCGAATAGAAAGTATCCAGGGGGTATATAATCTCATCCCTTGGGTCCTAATTTTCTCAGCAAGAAGTAGATTAAATATTGTCACTTTAAGACAAAATGATTGGGGAGAGAGTTGCGGGAATAATTATCCATAATGCAGTAAAAAAAATATGAATCCAAACTTCAGTAAAAAAAAAATATGAATCCGACACTGAAAATTGTTTGAAAGCTGAACTGTCAGAGGAATCTTCCCCCCCCACCTTCCTCTCTCTCTCTCTCACTAATAAAATAAAATCAAGCCAATCAACAACTTTTGAACTGTTACCACTTAGTATAAGTCAGATTAATCTCTCTCTCTCTCTCTCTCTCTCTCTCTCACAATAATAAAATAAAATCAATAATAAAATAAAAGTTTCAAGGTAAGAAAATGGATCTTCAGTTGTGCTTACAATGAAACTAACGAACAGAATACATTACTAATCACAAAAAAATGGATAAAAGAAAAATTTTGCAAACGAAGACCCTTGCGTGTTGAGCGCCCTAAGAAAATATATTTCCCACGCCCACAACATCGATGCAAAAGTTATCCGCAGAATGAAACGATTTCATGAAAAGACTTAGGGGTTCTTTCTCTTGCGCAAAACTAATGACGAACGAAAAAATAACGGATGTTCTGCAATGCCCCTGGCCAAAAATAATGTTTGCTTTCAATTCCCCAGATATAAAAAGCATTTCCGGTACAATCACTCGCAATGGTAAAAGATTTACAACACGCCCAGAAGGTCTGGTACAATGCAACCATTTTTGGCAGGTAGTGGCGGGAGGTTAGGGGGGCAGTGGTATCAACCCCCCCCCAAACTCTAATGGTGGATTTTCATCCGGATTTCTAACTGAGCAACATTTCCAGCCGACCGAAATACTTTATAATACAGCAGAATAAACATCATTTGGTGACTGAAATAGCTACACTGATCAAATAAACAGACGAAATACTTTATAATACAGCAGAATAAACATCATTTCCTGACTGAAACAAGTCAGGAAGAATCATTCTGAAACTGCAGTAACTTGTGTATTAGTGTTTCACGAGCCCAGTAGATGGCATATCTCAAATTCGAAAATTTTGCAGACACTGCAGTTTTCCATTTTAGGGCCGAACTGTCTTGAGCATTACGGTACGACCTCACAAGCATTCAAAAAAGTCTTCCTTCTCAGAAGTAAACAAACCTAAGAATGAAGCTTTACTGTGGCAGAACTGGCTTTGAAAAACCCAAACGCCCTTTCATTCAAGTCTAGTAATAATTGCAGCAACGGAGCAACATCAAAGATATCGACCGATCTTAAATAAAACGTGATACTTTACAGTAAGGACAATTTGTTGTAAAAATAACCTCGACTAAAACTGTTTCATAGATTCAGCTGCATGTCAGATATATCTTGGATAAACGGCACATAGCAGCCATTACGACAAGAAGCTCCGGACAGAGCCGATGCTTATTTTTATTGCTCCATAAACTATTGTTAGTACGGCAGTAACCAAGAATGTCTAAGCGTCGACAAAAGTTTGTACATTGTTTAAAGTTTACGGATCAGTACCGGTATGTGTTATGTCTGCTCCTTGTAATACAAAACGAAAGGCTACAGTGTAATTGTAATACAAAGTTTATACAGGCAAAATCCTGCAAGAATTCACTATTACTACAATACATATATACACATATAAAATATGTATATATATATATATATATATATATATATATATCTATAGCATATATGTATATCTCAGAGAACAAATAGCTCAACGGGAGGGTAGGGGAGACATTCACCCTCCTCCTGCAAACCTGTTTGTCCGCCAAGGGTGGGGGCGGGGTAGGTAGGGGATCAGGAGGCTAAAGGAGACATCCACCCTCCTCCTGAAAACCTGTTTGTCCGCCCCGGGTGGGGACGGGGTAGGTAGGGGATCGGGAGGGTAGGGGACAGCAGCCCCGGGTTCCAACGCGTGTAGCGCAAGCCAACAAGCTCGTATTAGAATAAAGAATTTTATGGACATCTTTAAAGAAAGTTATTCGAAGTCTGGAAAAGGAAGTCCAACTAATAGTACAGTATTCGCTATCACGCACGTACATACACAAATACATACACATACACTAATACACACACACAAATTCTAATAAACAAATACATACACACATACACAAATACATACACACCTACACAAATACACACATACATACACACACAAACATAAATACACACACAAACACAAACATACACACAAATACATACACACTCACACATAAATACACACATACGCACACGAACACAGAGTGACTACGAGAGAAAATGGCTTTTAGGTAAAGTCTTAGGGAAGGTGAGTGAAGCTAATTAGAATGGAAGTGACGGTAAAAAGCTGGGTCAAGGAAAAGGTGGATGGAGTGAGGACGTTGGAAGAAGAAAATGGGAAAAAAAGGGCAAGAAGAAGACAATGGGGGAAAAAGGCAAGAAGAAGAAGATTGGAGAAAAGGGCAAGAAGAAAATGGAAAAAAGGGAAAGAAAATGGGAAAAAGGGCAAGACAAAGGATATGGAAAAAAGGGCAAGAAGAAAATGGGGAAAAATGGAAAGAAGAAAATTGGAAAAAGGGCAAGAAGAAAATGGGAAAAGGGCAAGAAGAAAATGGAAAGAGGGCAAGAAGAAAATGGGAAAAAAGGGCAAGACGAAAATGGGAAAAAAGGGCAAGACCATGAAAATGGGGAAAAAAGGGCAAGAAGAAAATGGGAAAAAAGGGCAAGACAAAAATGGAAAAAAAGGCAATACGAAGAAAATGAGAAAAAAAACAAAAAGAAAATGGGAAAAATGGCAAGAAGAAAAAAATGGGGAAAAAGGCCAAGACGAAGAAAATGAAAAAAACAAGAAAAAGGGAAAATGGCAAGAAGAAAATGGGAAAAAAGTGCTACAAGAAAATGGAAAAAAGGGCAACAAGAAAATGGGAAAAAAGGGCAACAAGAAAATGGGAAAAAAGGGCAACAAGAAAATGGAAAAAAGGCAATGGAAAATGAGGCAAAAAAAAAGAAAATGGGAAAAATGGGCAACAAGAAAATGGGAAAAAAGGCAACAAGAAAATGGGAAAAACAAGAAAATGGGAAAATGGCAAGAAGAAAATGGGAAAATGGCAAGAAGAAAATGGGAAAATGGCAAGAAGAAAATGGGAAAAAAGGGCAAGAAGAAGAAAATGGGAAAAAATGGGCAAGAAGAAAATGGGGAAAAAGGGCAAGAAGAAAATGGGAAAAAGGTCAAGAAGAAAATGGACCAAAAAAAGTCAAGAAGAAAATGGCAAAAAAAGGGGCAAAAGAAGATAAAGATACACACAACACATGCATACGCAAATACAATATCTACATACATACATAAATTCATATATACACATATATATGTATACATACATACATACATATGCTTAACAATAAAAAAAAATCCGTACGCGATACATTTATCTGTAACTGTAGTTTCAGATCTCGCATAAACGAAAAAATGGTGGATAGCAAGATGGAAGAAAGAGAATAGGAATGGAGGTACAGTAAAAGGAATGAAAGGGGTTGCAGATAGGGGCCGAAGGGTCGCTGCAAAGAACACAATTCTCAATATTATGTCTAAACTGAAAAAATTTATTATTTACTCAAATTTTGCCAGAATTTCTGTTTACTTTCTTATACATGTGTGTGTAAATACTCGACGAATCTAGAATTTGTACTCTTAAAAGAAATATATATATATAAATATATATATATATATATATATATATATATATATATATATATATATATATATATATATATATATCGCCATTTTTGAACAATTTATTTTTTTCCATCAAGCCAGTTTTTACCGTTTTCAAACTCAAAAGTCTTCTGTCAATATACAGCATGGCTTCCAAACCATTCGTCGCACAAAAGGAAAAGAGTGGAGAGAGAGAGAGAGAGAGAGAGAGAGAGAGAGAGAGAGAGAGAGAGAGAGAGAGAGAGAGAGAGCGGACAAGTGGAAAGTATAAGGAAAATGTTAACAAACAGAATGGAAGGAACAAAAGCACATAGGAAAAGAAATGAAGAAAAATATAAGAGAATTAACATTAGGAGAGGGCACATTGCAACGATCACTTTCCAACAAGAGAAATGGAAGAAGATAAACATCAACGTAACCAGCATCTATGTATGTATGTATATATACATATATGTATGTGTATCTATGTATGTATGTATATATATATATATATATATATATATATATATATATATATATATATATATATATATATATTTATATATATATAAAATGTAGGCATGTATATGCACGCATGTATATACGTATGTATGCATGAGGGAAGAAATACGCCCTCAACGAAGTTTTTTTATACATCGACAATGAGACCAAATACCGTTGTCTAAAAAAAAAAAAAGCTTTCGCCATAATATTTTATTGAAGACAGAATACAATGCAAGCATTCCACTCATACAGAATATGCAGTCACGCATTTCATGAATAATGCAAGATCTTTGGAAGAGGGATGGCACGCTCAATGTATGTATATATATATATATATATATGTATATATATATATATATATATATATATATATATATATATATATATATTTCTATATATATACATATATATATATATATATATATATATATACACATATACATACATATATAGCAAAAATATGCACGCGAAAAAAAGAAATTACAAAAAAAAGATGATAACTTTTGGAAAACCAGTAAAATCGCGTCCCTCCACTTTCAAAAGAGGAACCAAATAGGGTAAATGGGTATTTTTGAGCCCCGCACATCCTCTTCAGCCCTATTCAGCGCATATTGGACTTGCCCTAATGAAGGCAGCTCTCTCTCTCTCTCTCTCTCTCTCTCTCTCTCTCTCTCTCTCTCTCTCTCTCTCTCTCTCACTCTTCCGGCGGCAATATCGCCTGTTTGTGTTTTCAATCAGGGCGAATTTCCCAAAATGATTCTCTGCAGCCCGGCCCCAAAGCGCGAAGCACTTTTGCCGCGCAATGAACTCCATATTGCGACCGGGGAGAATTATGGGACCGAAAGATAAAAAAAAAAATAGTAAAAACACAAAAACGCAACTGAAAGGAAAAATTAGAAAAAAAAAAATGCAACCGAAAGGAAAAAATAATAGATAACAGAAAAAACGAAATTGCAACCGAAAGGAAAAACAAAAAAAAAAAATAAGAGAAAATAAAAAGCGTGACCGAAATGGAAAAAAATAATAGAAAAAACAAAAACGCAACTGAAGGGAAAAAATGGGAAAAATAATAGAAAAAACAAAAATGCGACCGAAAGGAAAAAATAGAAAAAACAAAAAAAGACAAAAAAAAAGGAAAAAATGCAAAGAAAGCAAAAAATGAAAAAAAACAAAAACGCAACTGAAAGGAAAAAATAGAAAAAACAAAAATGCAACCGAAAAGAAAAAAAAAATAGAAAAACAAAAACGCAACTGAAAGGAAAAATAGAAAAAAGCAACCAAAAGACAAAAAAATAATAGAAAAAAAATGCAACAGAAAGCAAAAAATAGAAAAAAAAAAAAAACTGAAAGGAAAAAAAAATAAAAAAATGCAAAAAAAGAAAAAGAAAGAAAAAAAAAAACTGAAAAAAATAAAAAAAAGCAACTGAAAGGAAAAATAGAAAAAAAGCAACTGAAAGGAAAAATAGAAAAAAATGCAAAAAAGGAAAAAACCACAACCGAAAAACAAAAATAAACTGAAAAAAAAATAAAAAAACAGTCTTTGAACGCACTACCCACTGGATGGACGTAAATAGGAGAGAAATTTTTTCCCTATACATATTTTCCCCGTTCCCGATAACAGAGTCTGTTCCCACAAAAAAAAAAAGCTACGCATTTCTCCTCGGGAAGAAAAAAAAAAAAACAAATAAACGGTCTGTTTGAGTGAACAATCAAACGTTCTGTTTGAGTGAACGATCATTAATGAGATTAAAAAGAGAGAGAGATAGATTAGAGAAAGAGAGAGAGAGAGAGAGAGAGAGAAGAAACATGATGGTGGCATAACGACAATGTTCTATTAATATAATCTAAAACAATATTCACACGCCACATCACATCTAAGAGAGAGAGAGAGAGAGAGAGAGAGAGAGAGAGAGAGAGAGAGAGAGAGAGAGAAGCATGGACAATGCTCCACTCCAGTGAATTTCTAAAGGACAGAAAAAAAATATTCACTTCAAATTATTCAGCCCTTCGACTGTCTCGACTACTGGTAACGCTCTACAATACTTCTCAAATAATTTATATTTAAAGTCTCCAGCTATACCTACATAACACAGTGTCTAGCCTGAAAGTCTCCTATATTTGACAATTATTATTCATGGCAGAAGAAGATAAATTACTCAGCAACTTACATTCACACATTATTAAGGTGCGCGTGAACACAAAATTAAATTTAACGCCAACAAAAAATATTCTCTGCTAAGTGTCTCACCGCAGTCTCCTGTTCATTTCTCTGACTGATTGATGATTGATTGATTATGAAATAAATTTAGGTCTCGAAGACTAAGCGCCGGAACCCATCAGGATTATTCAGCGCAGCAATGAAGACGAAATATATAAATTAATGATGTGATTGATAACGAAATTGTGAATGACAACATATTGTACGAGTAAAATTCAATGTTAAAATATGAACGTAAAAAATGAAGAACATTAGATTCATTTCTCTGATAAAAATTGCAACAGACAGAAAAGATTTAATCCTCCTAACGGCAGTAAAGAATAAATATAGGAATGGAATACAGACTTTAGGTCATAAGGCCCAAGCGTTGGGACCTACGAGGCCATTCAGCGCTGGAAAGGAAAATTGAGAGTAAAAGGTTACAAAGGTGTAAACTGAAGGAAAACCTCAAAGCAGTTCCACTATGAAAGAATCGTTTGGAGATAGGTAGCAAGATGTAAGAAAGATAATATGAAAGGAGGTACAGTAAAAGGAACGAAAGGGGTTGCAGCTAGGGGCCGAAGGGTCGCTGCAAAGAACCTTTAGTAATGCCTACAGTGCACCCCAAGAGGTGCACTGATGGCACTACTCCCAAGTAAGTACTGACTACTGAGTTGAAATTTTCCCAGGTTAAAGCATTCTCAAAATGACTTTTGAAATTCTCTCAAACTTTTGTGTTGAGTAAATCATTAACTGAGGCAAGGTACAGTCTTCAGAGGTAGCCTCAGGAAACTTGTCCTTCTTGAGTACTGTGTGAAGTGATAAGTTTGTATCGAATTTAATATTAAAACATTAAAATTTTTGAATTTTTAAGTACTTTTGACATGCAACTATTATCAGTTATAATTCCAGGATTTTTACAAACTGCTTTGAGTCTTTGATCCACTTCGTCTTCCAAGAAATATACACCTAAAAATTTGGATTATTCCGTAATTCACCGATCTCTTTTTAGTTTTCTGTAAAAGAAAACTATTGTGCCGGCGTTGTCTGTCCGCCCGCACTTTTTCTATCCCCCCCTCAGATCTTGAAAACTACTGAGGCTAGAGGGCTGCAAATTGGTAGGTTGATCATCCACCCTCCAGTCATCAAACATACCAAACTGCAGCCCTCTAGCCGCAGTAGTTTTTATTTTATTTATGGTTAAAGTTAGCCATAATCGTGCTTCTGGCAACGCAACAACACAGGCCCACAACGGCCGGCTGAGAGTTGCATGTGCCGCGGCTCATACAGCATTATACCGAGACCACTTAAAGATAGATCTATTTTCGGCGGCCTTGATTATGCGCTGTGCAGAAAATTTGATTGCGCCGAAGACACTTCGCGGCATCTTTTACTTACTGAGCTTTACAAGTTACTGCTTATTCCCGTTTTCCAATAATTCCTTGGGGGGCAACCCACAATTCCTTGCTCTCGCCATTCCAGTTCCTTGGGAGCAAGCCTCAATTCCTTGCTCTCACCAATTTTATAACCTGTGACAATTCCTTTTGCAAGAGGACAAAAAGCTGGAATGATTATAAAATTCAGTCGAGATGGTATATATATATATATATATATATATATATATATATATATATATATATATATATATATATATATATATATATATATGTATATATAAATATATATATATATATATATATGCAAAGCCTTTCTATCTGTACGCCATCATCTCAGTTCAAACGAAGGGAGTGGGAAGGTGGGTTGGGTGTCATTTCTCTCTCTCTCTCTCTCTGTTTTCTAATTTTCACTCCTAAAGACACAGCCAGACCATATGCTCTCTCTCTCTCTCTTTCTCTCTCACATTCTTAATTTCAATCTTTTAAGGCGCAGCCAGACGACTAGAGCTCTCTCTCTCTCTCTCGTTTTCTCACTGCTCTCTCTCATTCTCTTATTTTCACCCCTAAACACACAGCCAGACGATTGGCTCTCTCTCTCTCTCTACCTCCTTTCTCTCTCTTTCTTTCTCTCTCATTTTCTTATTTTCACTCTTTTAAAGGACAGACAGACGACTATCTCTCTCTCTCTCTCTCTCTCTTTCTACGAAATCTTCGTTAGAACTCAGAACCAAGGATCATGGAATAGGGGGCTATAACTCCTTGAATATCTCTGTCCTTTTCTCTCCGGCATATCTCTGTTAGTACGAGAGACGGGGGAGAGACGGGCGCGCAAAGCCTTGTACAGATGAAAGTCTCCTGCAGAGAGAGAGAGAGAGAGAGAGAGAGAGAGAGAGAGAGAGAGAGAGAGAGAGAGAGAGAGAGAGGGTCTTGACTAGCGTCTTGATAGCGCCGGGCCCTTTGACAGCCAGAAAACTGAGAGATGTAATTCTCTAATTAAACAATTTATATGCATGGGCCTCCTGAATCGAGGTACTCACTACTATTCCGCGAAAGATGAGAGAGAGAGAGAGAGAGAGAGAGAGAGAGAGAGAGAGAGAGAGAGAGAGAGAGAGAGAGAGAGAGAGAGAGTTTGCTCACTACAAAGAATGATTTCAAAGAAACATTACCTGAGAAATTTGATGACGATGGTGATAGTTTAAATGAGAGAGAGAGAGAGAGAGAGAGAGAGAGAGAGAGAGAGAGAGAGAGAGAGAGAGAGAGAGATCATTACCACGTCAAGGAAACTACAGCAAAAGGAAGGGTTTGAAAAATGTTTGAAAAGGTGGCATACCTAATGAATTCTGAGCTAAGTGTCTGTGCCCTCTGCTATGCATGCCCCGTAGAGTGGTAGTGCCGTCAGTGCACCTCATGCGGTGCACTGCAGGCATTACGTAAGGTTCTTTGCAGCGTCCCTTCGGCCCCCTAGCTGCAACCCCTTTCGTTCCTTTTACTGTACCTCCTTTCATACTCTCTTTCTTCCATCTTACTTTCCTCAACCCTCTCCTTACATTTGATTCACAGAGCAACTGCTTTGAGGTTTTCCTCCTGTTACACCTTTCAAACCTTTTACTCTTAATTTCCGTTTCAGCGATGAATGACCCCATAGGTCCCTGTGCTTGACCTTTGGCCTAAATTCTACATTCAATTCAAAACGAACCCAGAAACAATGCCTTTGACTGTATTAGTTTTAGAATGTGACCTCCGCTTAAGCGACAGGATCGGCGCGGTATCTCTGAGCGAGACTTCATCATTCATTTAACCGCGAAGGCTTAGAAAATTGCTCATGAACTCTCTCTCTCTCTCTCTTTCTCTCTCAACTTCTGGGGAAGTTTTCCGAAACTTCTGATGAAATAATAAAGAGGCGGCGGGAGTTCGCAAGAAGTTGCTCGAAAGGCCAAGCGTCGGAGGGAGGAGGCCTGTGCTGTGTTGACGTTTCTTGCTCATTAAGTAGGCTCGCTTTGGGGTTTCTCTCTCTCTCTCTCTCTCTCTCTCTCTCTCTCTCTCTCTCTCTATTTTCTTATTTTCACTCCTAAAGGCACAGCAAGACGATTGGCGCTCTCTCTCTCCTCTTTCTCTCTCTCTCTCTCTCATTGTCCCATTTTCACTCCTAAAGACAGGAAGACGATTGTTTCTCTCTCTCTCTCTCTCTCTCTCTCTCTCTCTCTCCCTCTCTCTCTCTCGCCTTTTCATTCTCTCTCTCTCTCTCATTTTCTTATTTTCACTTCTAAAGACAGCAAGACGATTGGCTCTCTCTCTCTCTCTCTCTCTTTCTCTCTCTCTCATTTTACCATTTTCACTCCTAAAGACAGCAAGACAATTGTCTCTCTCTCTCTCTCCCCCTTTCCTTCTCTTTCTCTCTTTCTCATTTTCTTATTTTCACTCCTAAAGACAGCAAGACAATTCTCTCTCTCTCTCTCTCATTTTCTTATTTTCACTCCTAAAGACAGCAAGACAATTATATCTCTCTCTCTCTCTCTCTCTCTCATTTCTTATTTTCACTCTTTTCAGATGCAGCCAGACGACTAGCTCTCTCTCTCTCTCTCTCTCTCAGTTGTATAAGCTTCTGTCTAATTTTTTATTTTCTGTCATATAAAATGAATAATCATACGTGTATGAGCCTTGAGCTCATACACATAAGCTAACAGGATTATGTATGGACATAAGCAACTTTCTTTTTTCATTTTCATCCACAGAAGAATTGAACTGAAAATAGAATTTAGGCCAGAGGCCAAGCACTGGGACCTATGAGGTCATTCAGCGCTGAAATGGAAACTGACAGTAGAAGGTTTGAAAGGTGTAACAGGAGGAAAACCTCAAAGCAGTTGCACAATGAATCAATTGTTAGGAGGGGTTGAGGAAAGTCAGATGGAAGAAAGAGAATATGAAGGGAGGTACAGTAAAAGGAACGAAAGGGGTTGCAGCTAGGGGCCGAAGGCATGCTGCAAAGAACCTTAAGTAATGCCTACAGTGCACCGCATGAGGTGCACTAACGGCACTAACACCACCCCCCCACGAGGCTGAGTCCATTTTGACCCAGAAATTAAATATCTAACGGTTATCCGATGGTATAGTGGTTAGAGTCGTGGCATGCCACTCAGATGTGGCTGGTTCGTGTCTACCCCAGAGCGATGAAATATCACTGGCGGCTCTGCATCATGATCAGTTACTGCTGCAGTGTTGGGGGGTCTGCTGCGGTGGGAGGTTGAAACCAACATTCTTTGGAAGCTTGAATTTTTCAAGCCAATGGCCCCTGTGATGTGCTTGTTCCATGTGAATAGCTTTCATCTACTGCAATAATAACAATACTGTTTCTGGTTTCGGGAAAATATAAGATACATCAAAAGCTTAAATTCACGTCACACCAGGAAGCAAAGAGAGTCATCAGCTTGAAGGGACAGTAGGCTACATACCTCAGAAAAACACCCCGAAAAAGAAAAAACGTCTCGCTATCGCGAGCGAGCGTTTGAAAGGTTCCAATCCTATTTTACCAGGTGCGTTCGGACCAAATACCCTTCCCTAATTCAACTGTCAATTTCATTGTCAACCTTCGACAAAGCGTCGATATTCTCACTCTCTCTCTCTCTCTCTCGAACGCGATTGAGAGATAGGGCACGAACCTGTCACCTTTGATGGCGATGTTTCTATTCAGTTTTTTGCGCGCGTGTGAAAACCCAAGACGAAAACGGTATACCTTCAGAGACTCAGGAGATACGACAACATTCCTCCGGCAAGACATTATTCCTTCGCTGTTTAATAAAAGGACTCGTGGCGAGCGTGGGTATCTACTAGCTAGACCGACATCACCCTCCCTCCTCTCTTGCCCTCCCCCTCCTCCTCCTCCTCCCTCCCCAAACCCCAACTATAAAAAGATAAACAAAATACGTACAACTCACGAGCGGTTATAGCTATCAACGAGGGTCCCTCCAAAGCTCACACGGACGGGGATACGAGAAGCGGAAATTTTAAGCGAATTATTACTACGTGCTCTCGGCTGTGCGTCGAGACAGAAGACATAAAAGGTTCAGTACATACGAGAAACAAAGGCGTCTGTAATGAACTTTCTTGAAGCTCGAGAGGCCCAACTGTGGGAAGGGGAACATCCCTTTACACGGTCCTAATGTCTCTTTAATGAGAAACCCTCTGATACTTTAGGCATAACGGGGAGAGAGAGAGAGAGAGAGAGAGAGAGAGAGAGAGAGAGAGAGAGAGAGAGAGAGAGAGAGAGAGAGAGATGCAATAAAAAACTCCCATATAAAAAAATCTCACCACTTGTTGGTGTCCCACATTTTTGGAAAACACAACGGAGCTAATTTGTCGACAGTCTTCTGACAATTTTCTAAAATCTATCCTTTCATCAAATTTCGACATGGCGGCAGTTACCCCAAAAAATCGAGCTAAAATAACGCGATTCAAGGCTGAATATGGTTCATATGATAAGGACGATCGCAGAAGCACACAAATGAACTGAAAATAACTGCACCGGGGCTAATTTTCCCGGGGTGCAACAGAGTACCGGAACCTTTCCCTGAAAAAAGCAGGACGCCATATCTTAAAAACTAACCATAGAATCTTCTTGAAAATAATCTCATTATTCTTACACCCACATTACAATGTAAACACCAATCTAATCTACCCTTACCTAAACTACCTAACCTAACCTAGCCTTGGGGCAAGCAAAAACCGGGGCTGGCGCAATACTAGCATACATCTCAGGAATTTGTAACCGGGGCATTATCAAATTTGCATCAAGAATAATGTAAGAATGATCACACAGACTTGGAACAGACTGCAATATTTTATCGCCACTATTAAATACAGGTTAAACAGGAGACAATATATATATATATATATATATATATATATATATATATATATATATATATATATATATATATATATATATATATATATACATACTCTAAATACAGCCATATGCTTCCAGATACTTTTCCCAACCACGAGAACTGGATCGGATTCAAATGAAAAAGCTAAAAATGCTATTAAAAACTACTGTTAAATACATAAGAACATATTGAACATATATAGAATTTAGGCTAAAGGCCAAGCACTGGGACCTACGAGGTCATTCAGCGCTGAAACGGAAACTGACAGTAGAAAGGTTTGAAAGGTGTAACAGGAGGAAAACCTCAAAGCAGTTGCACTAAAAATCAATTATTAGGAGAGTGTGGAAAGTAAGATGGAAGAAAGATAATATGAATGGAGGTACAGTAAAAGGAACGCTGCAAAGAGCCTTAAGCAATGCCTACAGTGCACCGCATGAGGTGCACTGACGGCACTAACCCCACTACGGGGTTAAATACGTAAGGGTACACATTCTGCTGATGAAACTCGACTTTCCATCCAAACATATCTCTCCACTCCAGTGTTCTCTCTCCTTCGTGGATTTTGTCTTTATTTATATCTCTCCGCGTTTGTGTAAGATGTTTTGGTAGACGAGGAAACCGCGCTGGGAGGAAACTGAGATGGTCCTTCTATCCTATACACGAAAAAAATGAAGGAGGATCATCCTAAGACGAGATAGGCTTCTGTTTTTTACAGAGTAAGAAGGGGGTGGGAGGAGGGAATGGGGTTGGATTATGAGCCCCAGAGGTAGAGGAGCATGTGACAAGTTCGTGTGCGTCTCCTAGTTCTAGTAAATTCCACCCTATCTACCGCAATCTTCCGTCTGTCAGGTCTATTATAAAAGCTGTCATACTAGAGAGAGAGAGAGAGAGAGAGAGAGAGAGAGAGAGAGAGAGAGAGAGAGAGAGAGAGAGCGCTTTCTACTACGCTGCTAGTCTCAGCAAGAATAGAGAATGAAAAACTAGAATTTGACTTTTTAATTTTTTTTTTTAAGAAGAGAGCTTTCGTTATATAACCTGAATCGCCAGTTTATACTCGTACAATACGCAGATATATTTAATTTTCGTCACTTAGCTAACACGTTACTGTATTCAGACTTGATACTTTCACTGTCAAGAAGTGAACACTGCCCTACAATGGAAAACTGCATTGTCTGCAAAATTTTCCAAATTGAGATAAGCCATTGAGCTCGTGAAACACTAATACACAAGTTACTGCAGTTTCAGAATGATTCTTCAATGCTTTCCACGAGTATTTAGGGGGCCCATTTGCAGTATCTGCAAAATCATCAGTAAGACAAGGGAAAACTGCAGTATCTACCATTTTTCCCAGTTTTGTATTTTTGCAGATACTGCAGCCTTCCATTTTAGGACAGAACACTAGCCTATGTATTTAAACAAGTGAGAAAATTCCGTACTTTGATGGCTTAATACCTTCTATAACTTCATTTAATTTCATTCTGAACCGCTGGTATAATGGTTAGCGTCGTGGAATTCCACTCAGATGTGGCGGGTTCGCGTCTCCCCCAGGCCGATGAAAACTCACTGGCGGCTCTGTATCATGATCAGTTACCGTTGCAGTATGGGGTCTGCGGTGGGAGGTTGAAACCAACATTCTTTGGAAGCTTGAATTTCAAGTCAATGGCCCCTTTGGTGTGCTTGTTCTATGTGAACAGGTTTCATCTACTGAAATAATAATAATAATAATAATAATAATAATAATAATAATAATAATAATAATAATAAATAAAGATTCCAGGTAAAACTTCTTGTTAGTTACTTAAACGTGTCTATTTGCGTGAGAGTGCTTGAAAAGAAACCTTCAAGAAACTCAAAAGTAAAAAATGAATTGTCGTAATGTGACATATTTTCACCATTCCTCTCATAAGTTTTTCAAGTTCACTGGAATTTCAATACCTACTTTTCAGTAAACGTTTTCTAGAGGTGAAATAATCAGGCTTTCGAGAAAAGACAAATTTCGAAGCGAGACTGGACTGCTGCAAAGAGGCATATATAACTACCTAAACTGAACATATATCGCCATCCTAGAAATAAAAAAGCAACTCAAAATACAAAATCAGGCTCAAGAAACATACTTTTCACATTTTTCCTCGATCGAGACAAGCGAAAACCGAGCATTTCACAAGCACCTACATTTAAGATAGACATTCTTTCCTGTTTTTAATAAGTCATTCTTTGCTGTTTTTAAAACAGGAAAGAATGACTTATTAAAAACATCAAAGAATGACTTATTAAAAACAGGAAAGAATGACTTATTAAAAACATGACAAAGTAAAGAATGACTTATTAAAAACAGGAAAGAATGACTTATTAAAAACAGGAAAGAATGACTTGTTAAAAATAGCAAAGAATGACTTATTAAAAACAGGAAAGTATGACTTATTAAAAACAGGAAAGAATGACTTGTTAAAAACAGCGAAGAATGAAAAAAAACAGGAAAGAATGACATACTAAAAACAGCAAAGAATGACTTGTTAAAAACAGCGAAAAATGACTTGTTAAAAACAGCAAAGAATGACTTGTTAAAAACAGCGAAGAATGACTTGTTAAAAACAGCAAAGAATGACTTATTAAAAACAGCGAAGAATGACTTATTAAAAACAGGAAAGATGACTTATTAAAACAGGAAACTTATTAAAAACAGGAAAGAATGACTTATTAAAAACAGGAAAGAATGACTTATTAAAAACAGGAAAGTATGGCTTATTAAAAACAGGAAAGAATGACTTGTTAAAAACAGCGAAGAATGACTTGTTAAAAACAGGAAAGAATGACATACTAAAAACAGCAAAGAATGACTTGTTAAAAACAGCGAAAAATGACTTGTTAAAAACAGCAAAGAATGACTTGTTAAAAACAGCGAAGAATGACTTAAAAACAGCAAAGAATGACTTATTAAAAACAGCGAAGAATGACTTATTAAAAACAGGAAAGTATGACTTGTCAAAAACAGCAAGGTCTTTGCTGTTTTTCATAAGTCAATCTTTGCTGTTTTTAACAAGTCATTCTTTCCCGTTTCTAAGCTGTTTTTAACAAGTCATTCTTTCCCGTTTCTTAATAAGTCATTCTATAAATTATACCGTTCAATCTCCTCTATAAATGAAATGCTAATACTTCCGCCTCCCAACGCAGCACATTCTACCTTGAAAATAAATTCAGCCGCTTCTCTCGAGATCCGGATGACAGCCGTGTCACCTCCGTCTCCGATAAGCATCTCATTCGCCCCCGCCCCCCGGGGGGGATTTTCCCCGCGACGTCTGCCGCAAGAGACTCCAAGGATTTCTCCCTCGTCAGCAGAAGCCTACCGTATGGTCTCTTGCTGCCTATTAGAGCCAGAACTATCGTCTTTATTTTTATAAAATGTAGAACAAAAGAAATGTATAAAATTTTCACGTCTCGGAAAAGATGAGGAAAATAAAAGATCATTGGAAATGAAAGTGAAAAATCTAAAAAGTGGAAGAGAAGGATAAAAAAAAAAAAACGAAAAGGAAAGAAATTCTTGGAAAAAAGGGGAAAACTTTCTCTTGAAAAAAAAAAACGGGGAAAACTTTCTCTTGAAAAAAAAAAAACGGGAAAACTTTCTCTTGAAAAAAAAAAAACGGGAAAACTTTCTCTTAAAAAAAAAAGGGGAAACTTTCTCTTAAAAAAAAACAGGGAAAACCTTCTCTTAAAAAAACAGGGAAAACCTTCTCTTAAAAAAACAGGGAAAACCTTCTCTCAAAAAAACAGGGAAAACCTTCTCTTAAAAAAACAGGGAAAACCTTCTCTTAAAAAACAGGGAAAACCTTCTCTTAAAAAAACAGGGAAAACCTTCTCTTGAAAAACGGGGAAAACTTTCTCTTAAGAAAACAGGGGAAACTTTCTCTTAAAACACACAGGGAAAACTTCATCTTGAAAAAAAAGGAAAACTTTCTCCTGAAAAAAACAGGGAAAACTTTCTCTAAAAAAAAAGGGTGGATACCTTCCTCCCAAAGAATCAGACCGAGATGCGTTTTTCCACTTCGTGACGAAACTTTCCGGAAAACGGGAAAGCGATGAATTCTTTGAAGTTACAAGGCAAAATGATAGGGGTAAACGTAGAAAATAAGGGGCATTTTCCTTAAAAAAAAAAAAAAGTTTTCCTGAGCAGGAGTGAAAGCCATAAATTCCACGGAACGAAAATTTCCTACAGATAACATATTTTCGGGAAAAATTTTTTCCCTATAGATAAAAAAAATAATTTCGGAAAAAAATTCGTAGATAACAAAAAATATTTTCGAAAAAAAAAAAAATTTTACACCTACTTATCAATAAACCACAACATTAATATAAATATATCAACAACAGCAAAACGATATTCGAGCATTACACAACAACCTGTCAATTTGATGAAATGCCAACGGACGTTCCTCTCAGCTGCAGTGGCAATACCACTGAGGATATGGCTGTTCGCACAAACGAGGTTTTCCCACCCTATCAACGGATCGTTCACTTCATCATTAAATCATCATCAGCAACAACAGGCCTTCGACACCAATTAATGGTGACCTACATTCGCAACAACAAATCAGTGTCTCGATTATCAAGTGTAACGTCAGTCCTCATCAAGGGAAATTATCGTCATCGGATACGGGATGCAAATTCCTGAGATGTATGGTAGTATTACACCAGCCCCGGTATTTTTGCCATGCCCCTGGGTTAGGTTAGGTTAAAAAAGTGCCTCTGTAGTGGTGTGGGGAAACAGATTATTTTCAAGAAAATTCTATGGTTAGTTTTTAAGATAGGGCGTCCCTCTTTTTCAGGGAAAGGTCCCGGTACTCGATTAAGAACTCCAGAGTAATTTGGGTGTGTGAAACATAATGAAATTATTCTCAAGAAAATTCTATGTTAGTTTATAAGATATGGCGTCCCGCTTATTTTCAGAGGGAGGTCCCGGTACTCGAAATGCTGTAGGTTAGGTTAGATTAGGACCTCTAGTGTAATTTGGGTGTGTGAAACATAATGAAATTATTTTCAAGAGAATTCTATGGTTAGTTTTTAAGATATGGCGTCCCTCGCTTTTTTCAGGGAAAGATCCCAGTACTCGATTCATATTTCTATAGTAATTTGAGTGTAGAAACATAATGATATTATTTACAAGAAAATTCTATGGTTAGTTTTGAAGATATGGCGTCCCGCTTTTTTATCAGGGGAAAGTAGAAAATGAAAATATTCCGACATTCGAAAAGAGTGAAACTACACAACAGGCCTTTGGCATACAATAAAAAAAATTCATTTCAAGAAACAAGCTTAACTAAATGCCTTCTGAACTCTCAGGTAAATTTGTTTCAGACAAATCATTCTGTGGGTAACCAGAAACTTCTAAAATGTAAACATCTGAGATTGAAGGCGGACGGGACGGGCATCAAATCCCCTTTCCAAATCCGTGACCGAAGAAAACACTTAACAAGCGTAATGCCACGACCCATGAAAGGAGGTAAAGTAAAAGGAACGAAAGGGGTTGCAGCTAGGGACAGATGGGACGCTGCAAAGAACCTTAAGTAATGCCTACAGTGCACCGCACGAGGTGCACTGACGGCATTATCCCCCCTACGGGGAGATGCACAAATAGCAAAATTAGATGTAGAAAGATGAACATATATTAAATTTATTTCATTGAGTGTGTGTGTGTGTGTGTGTGTAAGTGTGTAAGGAAGCTTTAATGTTTAAACGAACCCTTTCTTCCTAAAGCCGCCAGTAGGCCTCGGTTAAGATGTATCCTGAAAGGAGAAATCAATTTCGCTACGTTCAAGTAAACGGTGTCATTTCCAACCTCCGTGTTACAACTTTGATTAAATAACTATAAGCTTGTAGTAACGATCAAAGGCAATACCCTCAAAATACATTTGGCAAACTTGAACTTTGTAATATTCTATACATCTAACAAGACGATTACAACTTTGATTAAATAATTAATAAAAAAAAAGGGAGTAACGATCAAAGGCAATATCCTCAAAATACATTTCGCAAACTTGAACTTTTTAATATTCTATACGTTCACCAAGAAGATGTGAGGTGATAATTAAATATTCCACAGCGGATTAATATAAAAAAAGAAAAAAATAGTAATATTAAAAAAACCAATCGTGAAATTTTTATACGTTACGTATCATCAGATTCGTAACCTTAACTTTACGAAATATTTCAAAGTGATCATTTGACTCTTTTGAACTTCGACTTCTAAAGTAATAAGACTTTTCGCTTCGCAAACTATTAACTAAAAAAGTATATTAACAAAGGGATTCAAAAATGTGTCGACCAATCGAAGCCGATACGAGGAATATAAATATTGACAACAAGCCGGCTATTCCACTTCAAAGCTATAGTTCCTCACTGAAAAACTCGTCATCCTTAGCTCACACAAACACACTTATCACTTTCAACATTCACACTAGACATGAATAAAAAACACCAATCACGGAATGCATGAAAACTTAAAAAAATACATACACAGACCACGGAAAACTTGGAAGACCTCTAGAGGCCTTCTGTTCCTCAACACGAAGACCTCTAAGTCTTCTGTTCCTTAACACGAAGACCTCTAAGTCTTCTGTTCCTGAACACCACTCACGGAACATTTCCGGAGGATCCTCCCTAGGACGAGAATCTAGAGTACCTCAGAGCTCTAGGAAAACTGAGAGAATTTCTCAATTTCCTCTGCAAATAAAAATTAGGTTAAAAGAAAAATTGATGATGAGACCTGAAAAGAGATGTATGTTAAGACACTGTTTTATCACAGAACGGTTTTGTTTAGTTGAAAAACCAAAACAAAAATTCATAGACAAAAAAATATTTGAAGGTTGCTTCATTCAAAATAAAACATCTGAGGTTCTGTTAAATGCTTTATTAGCCAACACTACAAAGTTACAACATAAAGTGGTGTGAAGAAAGGAGGGGGGGTTTGGAACTCCTGCTGGCTTTTGGTGAATTCATATAAAAAGGTTGTGCCCCTGAGAGAGAGAGAGAGAGAGAGAGAGAGAGAGAGAGAGAGAGAGAGAGAGAGAGAGAGAGAGAGAGAGAGAGAGATTTGTTTCAGTTTTGACTTCGTTTCATCCCAAGTACCACACACACTCACTCACACACACACACATTTACACAGTTAACAGAATAGAAAATATTATAGAATTTAGGACAAAGGCCAAGCGCTGGGACCTACGAGGTCATTCAGCGCTGAAAGGGAAACTGACAGTGAAAAAGGTCTGAAAGGTCTAACAGGGGGGAAACCTCGCATTTGCACAAGAAAATTTTTAATAGGGTGGAAAACCAGACGGAAGAAAAAAAGAATACGAACGGAGGTATAGTAAAAGAAACGAGACACACAGTTATTAATCATCAAAAGAAGAAGTCCTGTAGATCCCACCCCATCAAGCAACTTCATTCATGGAGAAGCAGAAGACGGGAAATTACGGCAAAATTCCACTGCCATTCTTCCTCCCAGGATTGCTGCAATCACGCTGCTCTGACGCCATCGCAATTCTGTTCAGTCGCTAATGCAATTATTACTATTATTATTCAGAGGATGAACTCTATTCAAATATGGAACGAGCCCACCAAAGGGGCCATTGACTTGAAATTCTTCAAGCTTCCAAAGAATATTAAGGTGTTCATTAGGAAGAAGTAAGAGGAAGTAAAGAGAAATACAGAAAGAGGAGATACCATTTATTAAAAAAGAAAAAAAATGAATTAATAAATAAAGATAAAAATGTATGAAATTTTATGAAACTGTTACTGAAGTTCCCTGAACAGTTTTTGCTGATATTCGTAGTTCAGTTACCAGTATTTTTTTTTCAATATTGTGCTTTTTGATTTCTCCTCAGCTGTTAATGCACGAGTTTTTTCCTTTTGTTACAATGAAATCTTATCAAATTTGACTGCAACTACTTCCAGTTTTTACTACAATTCTCCCTTCAAATGTTAAATGTTAATCTGCTCGTGTAGTTACACTGCAAAAGCTATTGTAAAAGTTCTGTATCGAATTATAAGGTGCTTTATTCTTCAGCTAATTTAGCAAGTACAGGACTGTTATTACAATCTTTTGTCCAGTTCGAAAACCTGACATGGAATTAATTCCACCATTAAAAAAAAAAACTACCAACAACTTTTGTAGTATCTGGTAGACCATAACAAACCGACCATTCGAACGCAATCAAATAAAAAGCTTAAGCCTAGATCCAAAGGTTTGTCATCATAAATTGGAATAAAAAATGAATTGATTATAAAAATGACAAATTTCTAAAAACTTAACAATTAGATAAACGAAAATGCAAAATTAATGTAATTCAAGAGAGAACAAAATAATGGTAATCTACATTAATAAGTATATTCAGTATTCAGTACAACATGTTTACCGTCATCTACTCTCTGTTACCGCACATCTTGAGAGAGAGAGAGAGAGAGAGAGAGAGAGAGAGAGAGAGAGAGAGAGAGAGAGAGAGAGAGAGGTGTCAGTAAGCTACCCCAGGGCCTTTCTTTGGCTCCCAGCCGACACTGAATCCCTTCAAAGCGGGTCGACTACTGAAGGGAGATCGGGTTTGCACCACAGACCTTGCAAACGCAAGCCTAATGCTCCAGTGAACATTCATGCACAATCATACCGATTAATAATTTGTCTCAAAAAGAAGGACAGGGGGAAAAAAACATTGGAAAATTAAAAATTACTTTCCTCACTGAAACACAACCTTTGTTAAAAAAAAATTGGCCAGCAGGAACAAGGGATTCAATAACTCTTATAGTCAAACTTGGATTTCATTATCAAGACTTATCATAGATCTTCACAAAACACTACTACGTCAGTACAACTGGATTAAAATTGTTTTTTTTTTTTACCATTATTTTACAATACAAGAGTATTTCATCACAAGAAACAACCATTTTGAGCTGTAAAAGTTGAAAATGACAATGTCTCTACCTGGAGAAGAAAGAGGTTTATGTTCCTAGCACCACCAAATATCTGTCTTTGTTTTCAAGACAACACATCTTTGTTCACAGGCGATACATTTCTTCAAAAATCATGACACACTGAATGATCAAATAGATACAAATTCTCTTCGATGGTCATAAAAATATAAACAGTATTAAAAAAATCCTATGTTCTATAGCAGTGGTTCTCAATCTTTTTTTTTTTTTTTTTCAGTGATGGCACCCTAACTAATGCAATCATGACCGTGGCACCCATTCTTCTCCACCATCTCACCATGTCGCATGAATTAACTTCTTATTTCATGAATAAAATGATTATCCATACTATATATATATGTTAATATGTTAGAGAATTAGAAAAGACATTGATAACAATTATATGAAGACTGCTGCAAATATTTTTTTCTTTTGACAAATGTTCATTGAGATGATCTAGCCAAGAAAAAATTCATGACAATCTTGCGGCACCCCTAGGCACTGTCTGGCGCCACGGCACCCAGTTTGAGAATCACTGTTCTAAAGACTGGAAATGATGAAATGTTATCCACCTACGCAGTCAAGAAACTATTCTGTACACAATAATAAAAAAACCCACGTAAAAAGTATTCCTAGATGTCTTTCCAAATCTAAATCGATAAAAAATGACTCGTCCAAAATCCCTCGGGCGCATTCCAGCATCCAAAAATAAATCTCAAATGCCTACATCAGCATTCAAAACCATTCTTGAAGTGCCTTCAGTCTACCTACAATTCTCCTAAAATATCTCATTACTCCAAAAATATTTTCCACAACTTCTCAACACTTTAAAAACGATTCGTTATTATTCAGCATTCAAATTACCCATGAAGCACTTTCAGCCCCAAAAATAATACCCTGAATATCCCACTCCGAAAATCAAAGGCATTCATCACCAGTGTTCTCCAGTAATCTAATCGGTATCGTGTTCCAGCGTTCGATTTCAGAATTCTAAGAAGGTAAACATGATACCAAGACGCTCACAAAATACTTAGCTGCTTTATTATGCAAATTTCTTTCTCACAGAACTCGCGTTAAGTTTAACAGTATCTTCCCACTTAAATCCGGAATTCCTAAAATGAGCAAATCTGGTCCCCTGGACGATGCAAGGGGAAGAGAGAGAGAGAGAGGGGGGTCCATTCCCCCCTCAGTTCCCTTTCGTACGCGCATGCGTATTGTTGGGGGGTTAGGGTAGTATACAAAGATTGCCAATACGCATTTTTTACGATAACTCATTCGTTCCCCAGGAAACTATGCATAGAGACGCACGGTGCTATAGCAACGGTACATAGCACTGCAATCGGATTTAAAAGCAATGTCAAGATATTACTTTCGTGTCATCGTCTTTTTTTTTTTTATTTTCCATGTTTTTAGTTCGATTTTTCCTCTACATATAAATATTTCTGTTGATAATTCACCAGTTTTTTTTTTTTTTCCAAACATATTACAAGGCACAGGGACTTTAAATATTTTTCTCTTGCTATTTTTTTTTTTTTTTGGTTTTCTGCAATGCTGAGCAAATCTTGCCGGCAAATTTTGATCTTACTGAAGGCAAAAAGTAACGTGAAATCAGGCCACTTTGGGAATAACATTTTTCAAGCATGACTGCTTATGCTTTCATGCACAGAGGCTGTGGGGGGTAGGAGGGGAAACGAAATACATCTTGCAACATGGAAACACAGAAGGCCTTTTGGGGTTATTGAAGTCTATATCGATGTGAACTGGAAATCAAAATTTGAGAGGCGCAGAGATTATGGTTACAGGTACATTTCACAGCAAATTACAAAAAAAAAAAAAAAAAGAAAATAAGAAAATTCTTTTAGTTATTAACAAATATGACCTTCCATGTATTTTCAACCCCTCATTCTGAAATGAGTTTATAAAACAATAAATTAATTCGTTATGCATTACGACTTTTTCTAATAATAAAAAAAGGAATTGCGACTTTTCTAATAATAAAAAGAAAGGAATCAGAACTTTTTCTAATAATAAAAAAAAGGGAATTACGACTTTCTAATAATAATAATAATAATAATAATAATAATAATAATAATAAAGGAATTACGACTTTCTCTAATGATAAAAAAAGGAATTACGACTTTTCTAAAAATAAAAAAAAAGGAATTGCGACTTTCTAACAATAATAAGGAAAAGGAATTATGACTTCCTAATAATGATAAAAAAGGAATTACGATAATAAAAAAAATGAATCACGACTTTCTAATAATAAAAAAAGGAATTACGACTTTTCTAATAATAGAAAAAAAGGAATAATGATTACTTTTCAAATAATAATAAGAAAAGGAATTACGACCTTCTAATAATAAAAAATTGAATTACGACCTTCTAATAAAAAAAAAGGACTTACGACTTTTTCTAATAATAAAATGGACTTTCAGACTTTTCCTAATAACAATAAAAAAGGAATTACGACTTTTTTTAATAATACAAAAAAGTACTTTCAAATATTCGTACATTTTTTTTTTGG
This sequence comes from Macrobrachium rosenbergii, assembly GCF_040412425.1. NCBI lineage: Eukaryota > Metazoa > Arthropoda > Malacostraca > Decapoda > Palaemonidae > Macrobrachium > Macrobrachium rosenbergii. The sequence goes on along the minus strand of NC_089753.1, from coordinate 30,583,181 downwards.
ATTTCCCCCGACGACTGAAGTCAGCTCATCTTTGAAATCTCACACCATAAGACACGTATTGGGTGACATATATATGCATACATCATATTTTATATACCATACTTGATAGTGTTATTATTTTTTTTTCCTATTTCAATGACACTAACAGTAAGAAAACAACAGCGATAAATGGAGCATCAAAAATCTATACACATTTCATACATGCATAATACATATACTGATATACATAATACATTTATTTATATATATATATATATATATATATATATATATATATATATATATATATATATATATATATATATATATATATAATAGCGCACATATATCTACAGCATATGTATTGTGAGCACGTATGTGTATATATCAATATGCAAAACTTTATACAAAGCATTTGAGCTGTATTCTAACATCTTAACTATGCTAACACTAATATTAGGTCATGAGCGCGTACCTTAAGTCAAGTAATTCTGGTTCTATATGAAACATATATATATATATATATATATATATATATATATATATATATATATATATATATATATATATATATATATGTATATATATATACATATATATATATATATATATATATATATATATATATATATATATATATATATATATATAGATGCCAGTGAATACACTTGGGAAAGATGTATTTGTATATCCATGAAACCCGTAAATTCTTTTACATTTTATATAAATGTGCAGCTTTTTTATATATATATATTTTTTGGTCGCACAGGGAAAAAACGCAGTGGAACTAAATCTGGAATCCGGAAAACACTGATGGCGCAGAGGACTGAATTTTCGAACGGGAATCGTTCCTGTCCCGTATATGTTATCTTTCAAAATTCGTGATTTTGAACAAACCCGTGAAAAATAAAATTTTGACGAAAAAAATAAACGTTAAATAATCTATTTACTTTTTTTTTCCAGAGAGCATCGTAAAAAAAGGAAAAAACTAGTTTCTTTCCAAATAAATTTCGAGAAAAAAAGCAGCTAAGTAATTAGTTTTTTTTTTCAGAAAGCAATGTGTAAAAAAAAAATCTAAGCAGGAAATTAATTTAAATTTTGCACGTGGGAATCTCAAGAGCCAGCGATGAAAGATTTTTTTGTCTTATATAAAAAAATTTTTCAGAAACTCTAAATAATTAGGTTTTTTTCAGAAAGCATGGTGTAAAAAACATCTAATCATAAAATTTTAAATTTTGCAACTGGGAATCTGAAGAACCAGTGATGAAAGTTTTTTTTATAAAAAATACTTCCGAGAAAAAAATTGAGTCTATTTGATTGAATTACATCACCACGGTTCACAAATTCTCCTTCGAAAAAAAAAAAAAAGACATTAAATAATACGTCTGAAATCAGATCCGGAAAGCTCCCACTGATTTTGAAGAACCGATTTGAAAGCAATCCTAACATGACAAATATTTTCCTTTTGAAATGAACGTAATCCCAACATGACAAATATTTGTACGTTTTGAAATGAGAGTAATCCCAACATGAAAAATATTTACCTTTTGAAATGAAAGTAATCCCAACATGACAAATGAAAGGAATCCCAACATTTCAAATACTTTTACCTTTTGAAATGAAAGTAATCTCAACATTACAAATGAAAGGAATCCCAACATTACAAATACTTTTACCTTTTGAAATGAAAGTAATCCCAACATCACAAAGATTTACCTTTTGAAATGAAAGTAATCCCAACATTGCAAATATTTACCTTTTTGAAATGAAAGTAATCCCAACATCACAAAGATTTGCCTTTTGAAATGAAAGTAATCCCAACATTACAAATATTTACCTTTGGAAATGAAAGTAATCCCAACACCACAAATATTTTTACCTTTTGAAATAAAAGTAATCCCAACATTACAAATATTTACCTTTTGAAATGAAAGTAATCCAAACATCACAAATATTCCCAACATTGCAAGTATTTACCTTTTTAAAATGAAAGTATTCCAACATGACAAACATTTCTGCCTTTTGAAATGAAAGTAATCCCAACATGACAAACATTTTTACCTTTTGAAATGAAAGTAATCCCAACATGACAAACATTCCTACCTTTTGAAAATGATTTGTCACTTCACTCATATATAAAATTCAGGTTATTTGGTATGGCTAAGCGGCAAAAGAACACACCAAACAGAATGGTTATATGTATATAAATTCCTAGAACATTAAGCAAAATGATCCGAAGCCTATCAAGAAAATTGATTATATATACACGCATACATCTGCGTGCATAATTGCGTGCGCACGTACATACATCTGTGTACACGCTTTAGAAGCTAAGACTATGTTCATATATTTAAAAAAAAAATGTTAAATTATAATAATATGCAAATGAAGCAGTGCTGTTCAGTACAGCTAATGAAACAGCATCATCACTATCGGATATGAACATTTCACATCAAGACAAACTTTGATATCCATTAGCTCGTAAAATTAGACTAAATAATAATAATAATAATAATAATAATAATAATAATGATAATGGTAAATCCTACAAAAGCATTATTAATTAATAAGCGACGACAGCGGTAACAAAGTTAAAGGTGATATATTCCATACAAGCAAAAATGAAATAACATGGTTCAAGCATGTCAAGGTTGTGCGAAATCTTCTCGGGAAGGTCAAAGTTCGTCACAGGTCATACGGGAGGAGGGGATGGACCGATGGAGGGTGGGGGGGGGAGGGGGGAGACAGGGAGGGTATATGGGAGGGAATGGGGCAATGGCCTTTCTATTGCATGTTGTTATAAAAAGAAGGTAATTTAAAATACTCATTTCATTTCCTGTCAACTGAAACGTGAACAGAATAAATGATTTGCCAAGTAACGAAGCCTTCGTCCAAAGGAACAGCAAGCATTAACAGCTCAATGGATATTATGAACTTATTACTGTATTCTGAAGGAAAAGGGAAGGTCTTGGACGATCTAGAGAGAGAGAGAGAGAGAGAGAGAGAGAGAGAGAGAGAGAGAGAGAGAGAGAGAGAGAGAGGTCGCTTTAAGGTACGAAAATCGAGGACTTGCCCCAGCCCAGAGGCAGGACGCCGCGGTTCAAGCGGGTCACATGACCGAGTTCTCAGGACGCCGCGGCCAGCGCAGATCATATAACTTAAGTTCTTTCCATATGAAATAATCCAGGGAAACGAGAGAGCGCTACAGCCCGTTGTCATGGCAACTCGCATTACCAGTACTGGAAAATCTCTGACATCAAACGGTAACCTGATCATAATAGACATTACGAAACTCATCGACTGGATTAACAGATATAATCCGAGGGCACTTTGCTTTATATTCTGTCAAAAAAAAAGAGAAGATTGCATGCAATTAAGGATACTGTCAGTGCCTAAAAAAAAGCCACAGGTTAGAAACAGTAAAGGGTCGAGTCGAGAGATACAAGGGCTTTTAATGTATCACATTCAGGGAATATAATGTAAGTAATATGTGTGAGAGAGAGAGGGAGAGATCTCATTCAGGGAATATAATGTAAGTAATATGAGAGAGAGAGAGAGAGAGAGAGAGAGAGAGAGAGAGAGAGAGAGAGAGAGAGAGAGAGAGAGAGATGCTTCTTTTTGTATTAGGCATTTATGTTCAAAAGGAAGCGAATGAGATAGATAGCGCCCACGGTTATCGAACCTTCCCTGGAAATCCCTGGAACTCGACGCCTTTGAAATATTCTCTAGGAAAGTCTAACTATCTTATTTGAAAATATCACTGAGACAGCTGCTTAATCTTCTCGCGGGATATTCTACCGTGATAAACGGCATAAAACTCATGTTTCTCGCGACAGTCAAAACAAAAGTGAATTAGGAGCGCGGAAAAAAAAACTCTTAACAAAACTGAATCCCAACAAAACTCTTATAAGTGTGGAGCGGCGATATTGAAAAGGAAGCAGCGTTATGCAATAGCAAAGGTTTTTTTTTTTTTTTGAAGATGATGGGACGTGGCTAACATTACTAGAACGAAGAGGGAATTATTATTTTCAGGGAAATGTGTAAATGAATAGAACAAGATAAGAAACTATTCTTGGCAATGGGCCTCGTAATACAAATCTACCTGCCGATCTCAAACAGGCCAGATATATCACCTTCATAACATCAGAAATGGGATGAAATAAACAGTCAAACACAGAAGACTTGATTTGGCAAAGAGAAGACCACAATTCGATGATTCTTCTGTTTATCCTGAAGGGCAAGGGGGTGTGGGGGTGGGTGGGGGGAAACGGGATGATAAAACAGTAAACATAGAAGACTTCACTTGACAGAGAAGAGACCAATTGATGATTCTGTATATCATGAGGGGAAAGGGGGTGGACATTGGGGGGGAGGGGGAAGGGGGAGGGATTTGTAGGTTGAGGGGAATGCCTATCTGACCCTGCTGGAGTTCCTTCAGAAGAGATTGAGGTTGCGAAGGCGAGACCGGGTGCGGTCGGGGGCTTCTTCGTCTCCTCCGAAGGTGTCTATTTCGATGTCTGGCTTGAAGTCCTGTTGCGGCTCATCTGAAAAGCCCAAAGGTAAAACTCCGGATTATTATATACCATAATCTCAAGTCTGAGGCTGCTGCGCAAATCCATGACAAGCTGTGGGGTGAATATATTTCCCTCTCTCTCTCTCTCTCACTCTCACACAAGCACAAAACTCACCCCACTAACCTCTTGTTTTATTTGACAATCAAGTACACCTATTGCATTAACCATTTTTACATATATTTCTAAAATATATTTTGTTAAGGGCAAAACGAATATCTCTTGACATTTTTTAATGATATACAATTCAAATCTTGATTGACTTTCTTTTTCTATATTTATCAATTTTTTTCATATTTATAGATTTTCTGAATATTCTGATTATAAAAAAAAGACGTTTTCATGAAGGCAAAAAAGTATTTTTCATCATACTTTTCTGCTGTAATAATATATATATATATATATATATATATATATATATATATATATATATATATATATATATATATATATATTTTTTACTTTAGATTCCTGTCTTTTCATCTGTTATATAAAAATTATATATTTATCATATATTTTTTATTTTATATATTTCATTTTAAATTCGTGAGTCTTTGACTATTCTTGTCTTCTTTATCTTTTATAAACATAATATAAACAGTCACAAGTGATGATATGCCTATTATAATGAAGTTGCTATCAAATGTCAATTATCATTCACTGAGATTCAAGGGTGCAGTTAATTACTATGCACTGATAAATACGTGAATTAGAGAGAGAGAGAGAGAGAGAGAGAGAGAGAGAGAGAGAGAGAGAGAGAGAGAGAGAGAGTCGTTAAGGAAAAAGAAAAATCAGAGAGAGAGAGAGAGAGAGAGAGAGAGAATCAGAGAGAGAGAGAGAGAGAGAGAGAAATTAAGGGAAAAAGAAAATCAAAGAGAGAGAGAGAGAGAGAGAGAGAGAGAGAGAGAGAGAGAGAGAGAGAGAAAAAGGGAGTTAAAAAATTAAAATCAGAGAGAGAGAGAGAGAGAGAGAGAGAGAGAGAAAATAAAGAGAGAGAGAGAGAGAGAGAGAGAGAGAGAGAGAGAGTAGCAATCGCGTCACTGTTATACAATTCAATATCTACTTTCACCTACTTTTAAATATATGTGAATGAGAGTAAAACCTTTTCTCGTTAGATTGGAACCTACAAACAATAATTATCTGCCTCTTCCAGCACGCCCAATTTAGATGGCCACCATGAGAAAATCCATATTTTCTTTTTTTTACTGAAATTCTCTTTCAAAATTTTACGATGAATCAATTATTTTTCAGTCTGAAATATTTCCTATTCAATACAGTATAATAATCAATCAGTATATTATTAGCCATAAGGATCATATATATAGCCTGAGGTTCGATAATTGGGGCTCATTATTTTAAATGATCCTCAGAAAAGTCACTTGAAGCATAATTATGGTCATCAGTGCAAAAGGGGCACACATACAGTGTATATATATATATATATATATATATATATATATATATATATATATATATATATATATATATATATATATACATACACACATACATACTGTATACATGAATGTGTGGATGTGAGTGCATGTATCACCTAATATACACTTCTCAAGTACTGGAGGTGAGGTTGCACAACTGTACCCTACTGTGTACAGCCAAGGGTCCAAACCCAGGCAAGCTCTCGCAAGCGAGCCAAGCATCATAACCACTAGAGCGATCTGACGAGCGGACACTTCGAGAGAGGAATCTGATAACGCAATCATCGGTGACTTCATCATCACATGAAAGAAGCCATTCAGCAAATGAATGACAACTAATTAACATTAATTCCATCGACAATTTTCCCCACTAATGAAGGGTTTCCTGGTTGAATGACCCCGGTATTCATTAAGTAACTTTATTTTTCCCCACCATTGTCGACGGTTATTACAGATCAGAATAGCGTCTCTATCAACAATTTAATCTCTTGTCAATTAGTATTCACAAAATTCCCTTCGAATAAATAAATAAGTGAAAACTGTCGCTACTGACTCACTTTATTTTCGTAATTCATTAAACAGCACTGATCACTGAAAAGCAAAACACGAACAGTAAAAATATTTCGCTCAGAGAAATCCATAACGATGTCTGCGCCATTTTGAAAGGGTGGCTACATATGATATATTCTTTCTGGATCTTAGAATACTTTTTTCACTTTCTTAGGCATGGTTCGACCCGCCTTAGTCTACCAACTAACGGGCACATATACTTCACAGTCTAACTTATCACGAGGAGCAATCGATATTTCAATAAATGGGCCAAATTTTTCATCCTTCTCCACTTGGGATTAATTCTGCAGACGAGGAGAGGCTGGCATCTACTGCCCTCAACAACAATATACAATTATTACGTAAGCCTAATTGAATTCTCATTTTAATGAAGAGATTCATAACGATATCACATAACCTTTGATCAAAGACTATTCAACAAGAATTGATTATTCCAAAAAAACCAGATCTGTCGGTTTTCAAGGAACTTGATCTGATAATGGGGGCACGTACTGGCTCTCAAGGAATGTGTACTGAACCCTCGATAAGTACGTCTTTACTTCTCAATTTCATTATTCATTCGAAAAAATATATTGTAAATGCGGAGACATAGTAACTAATACTTATAATTAATGAAAGGTTGTCTTGAAGTTAACTGAGTAGGAAAAGGTAGTTTGAAAGAAGAGCAGAAAAATTGACAAAACACTATTGAGGCTCCTTCGAATCTTGAATAAAATGTAAAGGGTTCAAAATCTGGACGATTTTATATGAATTATTATTCGGTGAGGAATGCGAACTTCTAAGACATGTTTGATTTCTGATCACGCATGATAAAAAATGAAAAAATCTTACAAATTTAATACAATATTTTGACGATTTTCAAAGATATGAATGATTTATGATCACGCATGATAAAAAAATGAAAAAAATCTTACAAATTCAATACAGTATTTTGACGATTTTCAAAGATATGAATGATTTCTGATCACGCATGATAAAATATGAAAAAAATCTTACAAATTCAATACAATATTTTGACGATTTTCAAAGATATGAATGATTTATGTTCACGCATGATAAAAAATGAAAAATCTTACAAATTCAATACAGTATTTTGACGATTTTGACGATTTTCAAAAATGAAAAAACTTACAGATAAGAATTTTCAAAGATTTATTTATGTTCACGCATGATAAAAAATGAAAAATCTTACAAATTCAATACAGTATTTTGCAGATTTTCGAAAATATGTATGATTTCTGATCACGCATAAAAAATAAAAAAGAACATGGATGTTCAATACAGAATTTTGACGATTTTCAAAGATACGAATGATTTCTGATCACGCATGATAAAAACATGAAAAAAAATCCTAAAAATACAATACGGAATTTTGACGATTTTCAAAGATATGCATGATTTCTGATCACGCATGATAAAAAAATGAAAAAATCTTACAAATTCAATAAAGAATTTTAACGATTTTCAAATATACGTATGATTTCTGATCACGCTTGATAAAAATGAAAAAAAAAAAACTTACAAATTAAATACAGAATTTTGACGATTTTGAAAGAGAAAAAAAGCTGATAAAAACAGCAAATTCAATTTGCAACCACTCGGGTACAAAAAGTGAAATTAACGACACCAAACACGAAAAAAAAGGAACAAAAAAATGACAAAATATAAAAAAATAAAATAAAAATGTCTACAATATAGAAAAACGGCAAATTTTGGAAACGGAAATAGAATTCGAGATAAAGAGAAGCGGGAAATAAAACTGACAGATAGTCATCTATAACTTATCCTAAAATTCCATTATTTTTTTCCCCTTTTTTCGATAGAAACTTTTGAAAAAAAAAAAAAAAATGCGAGATCTATGAATGACAATTCTTTTATTTTTTATATATTTTTTTTTATGCGACCAGGGAATATTTCCGACTTTAGACATCGATTGATATACGAGTCTTTTTTTTCTAACAAGCATAAAATAATTTTTTTTTCATTGACAAAGCTATCGTACTAAATATAACCGAAATATTAAACTTGGTCGTAAAATGCTTGTCACCCTCAAATATACCATTTTGTTAGAAGCTTCCTGTAACTACGTTTTCTATCATAAAAAACATCGCAGTTCTATTATCAACTACTAATTGCTACCCTGATGCCTTTCTCCCTGCATTTTAATACATTTTTATCTATTTATTGAATTAATCTATTTTTTGCTTTTAATAAGTGAGATCTTTCTGTATTTCCCAATATCTTCTCTTACTTCCAGAAGGACACCATGATATTCTTTGGAATCTTGAATTTCAAGTCAATGGCCCCTTTGGGGGCTTGTTCCATATGAATAGGGTTCATCTTCTGAATAATAATAATAATAATAATAATAATAATAATAATAATAATAATAATAATAATAATAATAATAATACTCTTTGGAACCTTGAATTTCAAGTGAATGGCCCCTTCGGTGGGCATGTTCCATATGAATAGGGTTCATCTTCTGAATAATAATAATAATAATAATAATAATAATAATAATAATAATAATAATAATAATAATAATAATAATAATAATAATAATAATAATACTCTTTGGAAGCTTGAATTTCAAGTGAATGGCCCCTTTGGGGGGCTTGTTCTATATGAATAGGGTTCATCTTCTGAATAATAATAATAATAATAATAATAATAATAATAATAATAATAATAATAATAATAATAATAATGATAACAATAACAAAACAAGTAGGATTTATTAAAAGAGATAACTTTTCAAAGATTCAAGTAGATTAGTATCGTCACGACAGACAGAGAATTTAGACAAAGAAAAACTTAAAAGAATTTTCTCAATTCATTTGTATTTTGCATTCAGCTTCGTATGGCTAGCCATGATCATCACTCTGTGACTGGTTATATGTATGTTTAATAACCTTTCCGGAAGTCATGTTCTCTTTAATATGGTTATTCAAGTTTAAACATACTGACAGTAGAATACATACCTAATATACATACATACGTGTGTATATAAGTATAAATATACACTTGACATTCTGACACACATTCATGTGAATACATAATATCTATGTAATATGGATATAATGAACTATATAATCATAATTGACTTTACTCAAAACTAACTGATGAATCTTAAATATATATATATATATATATATATATATATATATATATATATATATATATATATATATATGTATATATATATACACAAACATATATGTATATATGCAGCACCTCCTGAAATAAAACCTATACATAAAAACATTATTTTGAAGTAAGGAGCTTAAACTATAAAAGCTGGACCTATATATAATATATGATATGATATAAGATACCTAGATTAGATAACCTCTGAAATAAAACCTATACATAAAAATATTATTTTGATAGTATATATATACTATATATATGGACCTATATATATTGATATGATACAAGATACCTATATTAGATAACCTATATATATATATATATATATATATATATATATATATATATATATATATATATATAATCTCATATCTTAGATAGATGAATCATGCGACTATAATCACTGAAAAGATGGAAGTTCTACTGTGCATTAAATTAATATCTTTTAGATTTTTATGGCGACTGAAGAAATAAACAAAAAATCAGCAAAAGAAAAAAAATGGCTTTTAGCTTATCCCAGAAGTCGATCACTTGTTTTAAAATAGGGTTTTTTTTTTAAGGAAATAAAAAAATAGGGGCATCCAAGAGAAAATTCATGAAAAAAAAATGAAGAGCTTTATTTTGGGAAGGAAGAGGCAGTGGGTGGAAATCATATTAAAGAGAGACTGCTTTTAACTTTTTTAAAGAGAGAGCAGCGGCAATTTCTACACAGAAAGCACTGAAATAAAGAGACGTGATTAAATAAATAAAATAAAAGCACATGAGTGAGGCTAAAAAAGTGATTAGACAATATAAATAGATATACAGTATATATACACACTGTGGTAAAAAAAGTTAAAATCTACTGTCAAGTACTATAAGATAAAGCTACTTTAATATAAGTGCAGACTGAAAATGACTGAAGTGAAGTCTACTGCCAAGATATTTCAAATCATAAACCAATGAAAGTACTCAATTTTATCAATAACTTTCCTGAACACAAAACGTAAAATTAATTTTTTTTGCTTGTTCAAATGAATTCAACAAAGTCAAAAGAATATACTAAATTTTTGTTTTTAAATTTTCTATAAATAGGTGAATCAATGAAAATCACTACAAAATTATCTTTTAAATTAGCTCTGATTTCGGTGGGTGTAGTTTATTTTCGGGAATATTTTGTATACAGGTTTTTATACATATTGTATGTCTTGTATCCTAAATTTGTCTGTACATTTGAAAGGGACGATCACTTGTATCCTAAACTTGTCTGTACATTTGAAAGGGACGATTAATTGTATCCTAAATTTGTCTGTGCAACTGAAAGGGGCGATCAATTGTATCCTGAATTTGTCTGTACATTTGAAAAGGACGACCAATTGTATCCTAAATGCATTTCTCTCAATTTACTTTCAAAACGAAATGCGTTTCTCGAAAGGTAATGTAATCTCTTCGATTCATTGTACGTAAACCTAAAGGTAATTTAATCTCTTCAATTCATTGTATGTCAACCCAAAGGTAATTTAATGTCTTCGATTCATTGTACATAAACCTAAAGATAATCTAATCTCTTCGATTCATTGTACGTAAACCTAAAGGTATCTTAATATCTTCGATTCATTGTATGTAAACCTAAAGGTAATTTAATGTCTTCGATTTATTGTACGTAAACCTGAAGGTAATTTAAAGCCTTCAATTCACTGTATGTAAACCTAAAGGTAATGTTATCTCTTCGATTCATTGTACGTAACCCTGAAGGTAATTTCATCTCTTCAATTCATTGTACGTAAACCTAAAAGTAATTTCATCTCTTCAATTCATTGTACGTAAACCTAAAGGTAATTTCATCTCTTCAATTCATTGTACGTAAACCTAAAGGTAACTTAATCTCTTCGATTCATTGTACGCAATTTAATCTCTTCGATTCATTGTACGTAAACCTAAAGGTAATTTAAACAATTCGATTCACTGTACGTAAACCTAAAGGTAATTTAAACTCTTCGATTCACTGTACGTAAACCTCAAGGTAATTTAATCTCTTCGATTCATTGTACGTAAAACTAAAGGTAATTCAATCTCTTCGATTCACTTTAAGCAAACCTAAAGGTAATTTAAACTAAAGGTAATTCGATTCATTATACGTAAACCTCACGGTAATTTAAACTCTTCGACTCATTGTACGTAAAACTAAAGGTAATTCAATCTCTTCGATTCATTATACGTAAACCCAAAGGCAATTTAATTTCTTCGATTCATTGTACGTAAAAAATAAAGGTAACTTAATCTTCAAGAGCCTTTGGTCCCTAGTGATCCCCATAAAGTACAGGACATTCTCTTCCATCTTACTTTCCTCAACCCTCTCCTAAAACTTAGTTTTGGATGTCATTTTTTTACTACTCTTGGACTCAATTTCCGTGCACTGAATGACCCCATTCTTCCCAGTGTTGGCTTTGGTCCCTAGCTGCAATTCCCATTTCGTTCCTTTTACAGAAGAACTCCTTAAAATTCTCTTCCTTCCATCTTAAAGTCCTCAAAACCTCTGCTAACAATTGATTCAAAATTCAAAAACTGCTAGACATTTTCAGACTCCCAGCTTACACCTTTCAAACTCTTACTAATTTCCCAGTTATCACAGGTGAAACCCCAAGGTCCCGGTGCTACTGGAATAAAATATAGAATAAAATCTATATTCAATTCAGACATTTCAGATGAACTTCAGCAGAAGAAATTGGCCTTAAAACGAACAGGAGTAAAACGAAATTGCACTGGATGGAGTGGAAAGTCAGATGGAAGAAAGAGAATATGAACGGAGGTACAAAACAAATGAAATCAGCTGCTGCAAAGACTTAATTCTTGCATCAAAATTCACTGAAAATCAAAAAGTAGTTTACATTTGAGATGAGCCACATTTCGCCTGAATAATCAGCAACTCTGTATCAACATCGACCTAATTTTGAGGACTTTGGTAACAAATAATTCAAAGGATCTCAGTTATCACAGTTCAAAATTGGAAGAATTTCTTTGAATGCTAACTATAGATAAAATAAAATATCGAGGATTTTTATTTCTAGGAACTGAAATAGGGCCAGAGGCACTGGGACCTATGAGGTCATTCGGCACTGAAACAGAAATTGACAGTAAAAGGTTTGAAATGTGTAACAGGAGTAAAAACCTGGAGAGGGTTGAGGAAAGTAAGATGGAAGAAAGAGAATATGAAAGAAGGTACAGTAAAAGAAACGAAAGGGGTTGTAGCTAGGGGCCGAAGGCACGCTGCAAACAACCTCAAATAATGCCTACAGCGCACCGCATGAGGCGCACTGACGGCAATAACCCCCCCTACGGGAATTTATTTCTAATGGACGAATTCATATAACATATGCAGAGATATGAGTCATACGGTCATAAAAATATGATGATTTCAGATTCTAAATTATCCTAAGTTGTACTAAGGTCAGTGTAATGTGATTTGTACTTTGTATGTTGAAAATATATTAATAAATGAACATACATGAGTAACTCCATGCAACTTAGTATTGGTTACAAAGCACGAATGTTTTCAGAACCTTATGTTACCTATCCACAATCACAAAAAATTAACAACAATAATAACAAAAAAGGCAAAATTCTCAGCATGAGAAAAAAATTGTTAGGCTGGACGACACAAAGTATATTGGATAATAAAAAAAAAACGAGTGAGCGTAACATACAAAGGTTATTCACAGAAAAAATATTGCAAATTCATGCACACATTAATTAGGCAATAGTAATAAAAAAAACAATAATAATATTAATAATAATAACAAAGCTGGATCACACAAACAAATAGATTCCTCTGCCTTCGTTGTGGGGCTTTTGTAACTGCCGTTACTTGAAAACTGTATGAAGGCGTAAAAACAAATATAACAACAGAGCTACTCGATTACAAAACCGAATGGAAGATTCACATAGGTAAAAGATAAAAAAGAAAGAGAGAGAGAGAGAGAGAAAGGCTTAAGAAAGCTAGATGAAACACCACCTGATTCATATCCATAATACAATACGGTAACAGCACAACAAAGGACTGTACAAATGAACAAAGCTTTTGATTATGACAAAAACAAAGAAAAAGACCCTAAATGGGTATGTTAGCTCAAACAGGTAGGATAATTCTACAGTTATTTCGTCGATTCACCGACTAAAGATCGGACTCAAAGTTGATATTTTAAAATTGATGGGAATTTTATGCAGAAACTATAGTCGACGCATTGTAAGAATCTCACTCTGCCACGCCCCCTTCCCCTGGCATCGCAGATAATGCATGACATTATCGTACCGCACTCTGGGACGACATCAGTTGCTGCTTGGCTATGACACTGATCACATCGAAAGGTCGTTCATTCAATAACTTTTTAAAAGAGGCTCTAGAACCTGTAAATTGGGACTTATTTTTGTACAACTGCATTATCAACATACTTTTGAAAGTTTCCTCTTCACAACACAAATAGTAATTCTCTCTCTCTCTCTCTCTCTCTCTCTCTCTCTCTCTATGCAACTCGCTCATCCCAGGGAGGAGCAGTAGACCCCAGAGGGAAGAAACCCCCACCCTCCACCCATCCGGAGATGGGTAGAGGAGTCCAGCTCACGAAGGACAGCTCTGCCAGCCGTATGAGTAATATGTGAAAGTGGGGAAGGGGTTAGACTCGGGTGGCGGGGTGGGGTGGGGTAGGGAGGATGTGGGCGTGGCCGAGTGATATTCTTAAAATGCGTCGACTATAACTATCAAGGAATTTACTTTTGATATTTATTGGTTTGTACAGAAAATCCATTAAGGGTTGGATAATGAAAACTTCAGCTGGAATGCCACTGATTTGAAATCCAGCCCCCTTGGTAAAACCCAGCTAGCAGGCAAAACAGCTAATGGAAATAACTAAGTTAAGTTTCAGCTAACAGTTCACGAATAAAAATGTTATACTGTATATACAATTAACTTCATAAAATTGCCTCTCGGAATGTCCAATATTTTACCAGGAATCTTAAATGGTATTTATAAAGGCACGCATTCATTCCTTTTGACTAATTATGTGTGCTGATATTTAGTGCCAAGTCTTACAGACAAAGTTCAGGTTTGTATGTCTTGGCTAAAGGAAATCTGATAATTAACCAAACAACTGATTAAAAAAGTTCCAATAACTTATTGCTTTATATATGACACATTTGACATTGAAGCTATACGTTGTGTAAAATGGGGAGAGAGAGAGAGAGAGAGAGAGAGAGAGAGAGAGAGAGAGAGAGAGAGAGAGAGAGAGAGAGAGAGAGAGAGAGAGAGAGAGAGAGAGAGCGCTAGCTTTATAAATGACACAATTTGACATTCAAGCTGCACGCTGAGTAAAATGGGAAAAATGAGAGAGAGAGAGAGAGAGAGAGAGAGAGAGAGAGAGAGAGAGAGAGAGAGAGAGAGAGAGAGAGAGAGAGAGAGAGAGAGTTGACGCTTAGACATGATTAAAAAAAAAGAATTTGTAAAAATCAACCTAAATTTCTGCAGTAAAATATGACCAGACTTTTGGGATAGGAAAATATTAATAGAAAAGAGTTAAGAAGAATAATGACAATGACATTAATATTATTTTTTTAAAAGTAACATAATCCATGCACATTAAAACACATAACAGCATGCAATGAAGCACCGATTAAAATGACAAGGGAAGACGGATAAAAGCACAGTTTGCAACGCCACAAAAAAAATGCAATCACATACTAGTGCGAGGTGTTAGGAAGCAATAAACTAAATAAAAACAAGAAAAATCCTATAGATACTAATCTGTGCAAGAGAGAGAGAGAGAGAGAGAGAGAGAGAGAGAGAGAGAGAGAGAGAGAGAGAGAGAGAGAGAGAGAGAGAGAGAGAGAGATAAATTAAAAAGAAAAAATCCTACAGATACTAATCTGTGCAAGAGAGAGAGAGAGAGAGAGAGAGAGAGAGAGAGAGAGAGAGAGAGAGAGAGAGAGAGAGAGAGAAAAAACAAGAAAAATTCCATAGATACTAATCTGCAAAAGAGAGAGAGAGAGAGAGAGAGAGAGAGAGAGAGAGAGAGAGAGAGAGAGAGAGAGAGAGAGAGAGAGATAAACTAAAAACAAGCAAAATTCCATAGATACTAATCTGTGCAAGAGAGAGAGAGAGAGAGAGAGAGAGAGAGAGAGAGAGAGAGAGAGAGAGAGAGAGAGAGAGAGAGAGAGAGAGAAATAAACAAAAAAAAATTAAAAAATCCTACAGAAACTAATCTGTGCAATAGAGAGAAAGAGAGAGAGAGAGAGAGAGAGAGAGAGAGAGAGAGAGAGAGAGAGAGAGAGAGAGAGAGAGAGACCAACGCTACAAGTGAGAACCGAGGGAAAGCGAGAAGGAGAAAGAAAGAGAAAGAGAGAGAAAGAAACAGAAAGACGGAATCCAGAAAAAAAAAAAAAACACTTACCACAAGACCCAGTATGGCTGACTCTTATGTCGACGTTGGAGGCGCAGGCGTAGCGTCTGAGCTCGCACATGCTGACGTAGGTCTTGCCGTCGGTGCCACAGACGACCCAGGTCGTGGCAGAGGGCGCCTTGCAGGTGGTGGGGCATATGCAGTAGGGTTGACCTGCCTCGTCTACCTGGCAATCGGCTCCCCACGCGCAGAACTGCGTCTCACACGGTTCTGTAACAGTCAGCCTGCTGCACTGACTCGCGCAGCAACCTGCACAGCCTGTACTCAATGTACACGACACACACACACACACACACACACTCGTGCACACACAGACTGACAATGATCTCAAATCTACTCATGTACTTGGCATCTTCATTTATTTATATCAGAGGTTTTATCTCTTCTCCTCCCATCTCGAACTGAAATCCAAAATCCTTCGAATGTATCGAGAAAAGACACGAATTTCAAACCTGTCCGTCTAGAACGGGACATAAAATCGCCTCCACCATCGCTTGGTTGGAAATCCGGTTCTTATGTGTGTTAACTTAAATGTACCTGAAAGAATATCAGTCAGAGATTTACAGATTTCAAATGGATACTTGGTCAAGTTGTGAAGGTACATTATATATATATATATATATATATATATATATATATATATATATATATATATATATATATATATATATATACATATACATATATAATATATAAACCTCAGCATAAAATCATCATGAAATATAAAAAAAAAAATATAGCAGACCTCTTGCTCATAGCCTAAAAAAACAATCGTCTATGACTTGCAAAAATATCTGATCGCTAAGTTCAGAGTGATGAGACTTACCAGGGTTAATGAGTTTGTACCCACATTCTCCAAACAATTACTATTAGTTATTATGAGGTTTCACACGCGGCCAAACAAACCTCTCTAGGAATTTCTCCATCGAGGTGAGAGTGTATGAATAAGGATGATTGGCACTGTATGAAAAGAGCGGTATGTATGAGTGTGTGTGTTTAATTCATACTTGTATATACATAACTGTGTGACATGCTAACGTTAAGATTTCTGTATTTCGTCCAATAATAATAATAATAATAATAATAATAATAATAATAATAATAATAATAATAATAATAATAATAATAATAATCACTTCAGAGAAACAACATCGCCAGGGTATACCAGTTCCACCAGCTGGCATAGCGACTGACAAAGTAATATTGCTGTCTAATAATAATAATAATAATAATAATAATAATAATAATAATAATAATAATAATAATAATAATAATAATAATAATAATAATAATCACTTCAGAGAAACGAGATCGCCAGGGTATATCAGTTTCGTCAGCTGGCATATCGGCTGACAGAGTATTATTGCTGTTTATTTATGTTACAGCAGCCAAAACGGTCCCAGGAACCGTTCGCTGAAATTTCATCTGATGTATCGATCGATAAGGTTGAATGAACGTTAACAATCACACGTCAAAATGCGAACGGTATGTAAATTTGCAACTGCAAACTAATTGACTAGACTTGCTTATTGACTTTACAGAGAGAGAGAGAGAGAGAGAGAGAGAGAGAGAGAGAGAGAGAGAGAGAGAGAGAGAGAGAGAGTACACAGTTGTTGAAATTATAAGAAGCAGCTACAATGTTGCTGACAATGCAAGAAGCTTAAGGAGAGAGAGAGAGAGAGAGAGAGAGAGAGAGAGAGAGAGAGAGAGAGAGAGAGAGAGAGAGAGAGAAGCTTAGGAGAGAGAGTTGTTGAGAATACAAGAAGCCTTAGGAGAGAGAGAGAGAGAGAGAGAGAGAGAGAGAGAGAGTACAATACTGACGAAAATACACGAAGATTTAGGAGAGAGAGAGAGAGAGAAACTACAATGTTGTCGAAAATACAAGAAGTTTAAGGAGAGAGAGAGAGAGAGAGAGAGAGAGAGAGAGAGAGAGAGAGAGAGAGAGAGAGAGAATCCTGAAAGGAAGAAGAGGGAGTATCAAGGGGGCGGGGGCGCTAGTGGGTGATCCAGCTGACGCAGCAAGGGAGGCGTGTCTAATACCCTTCGGTAGAAGGGGAGTTATGACATTCTATGATCTCTCCTTAAGGAATTCTCAGCCGGGGAGAGGTGTATTGGCGCGGGGAGGCGGGGTGGGGAGGGGGTGGTAAGAAAATGGAAGAGGGAGAAATAGGACGCGGAAGTAGGAAAGGAAGAATAAAAGAGATAACTACCCATAAAGGGGCGAAAAGAGGCGAAAGATCGTAATTGGGCAAAACGCGGCCATAAAACCGCAGGAATAGGACGGATTGCGGAAGGCAAACTTCGTGGCGGAAAATGATGGGAAACGAAAGGGGACTTAAAGGAGGAAGAAGTAAAGGGGGAAATAAGGGGAGGGGAAAAAGATGGAAAGGAGAAAGGGAGAGTGGTTGCAGAAGGCACAGTGACAAAGGGAAACAGGTTGATGATGTAGATGAAAAACATTTTGAATTGAATTGAATACAGAATTTAGGCCAAAGGCCAAGCACTGGGACCTATGAGGTCATTCAGCGCTGAAACGGAAATTGACAGTAAAAGGTTTGAAATGTGTAACAGGAGGAAAAACCTCAAAGCAGTTGCACTATGAACCAATTGTTAGGAAAGGGTTGAGGAAAGTAAGATGGAAGGAGGAGAAGATGAAAGGAGGTACAGTAAAAGAAACGAAAGGAGTTGCAAGCCGCAGGCACGCTGCAAAGAACCGTAAGTAATGCCTGCAGTGCACCACACGAGGTGCACTGACAGCACTGGCACCTTACGGGGGGAAAATGTTTTCATATGTACTTAAAAGAAATGAAATCAATGCAGCCTTCAGCAGATTCATCATCAAAACGTTTGGCCTCAACATTTTCTTAAGAACATTAAATACGAGGACAATTTTTTCTTCTCCAGGCACAAGAAAAAAAGAAAAAAAAAAAAGCTGTTACCAATCCAGGAAAGGAGGATGTTTAAGACGCAGATACCTCTGAGAGAGAGAGAGAGAGAGAGAGAGAGAGAGAGAGAGAGAGAGAGAGAGAGAGAGAGAGAGAGCAGCCACTGCCTCATTCAACCCGATAAAAACTTTTGACCTTTCCAATTCCATTTAGAAAAAACTTGAAAAAACTCAAAGGCAAAAAAAAAGGAAAAAATGAGACCTAACCATGAACGCAGCGATAGACATTCTTCGGCCTTTTAAATAAAGTTGAAAAGAGTCAAGAAGAACAGGAGCAGGAAGGGAATTCTGAAGCTTGTAATTGGTAATTAAGCAAGAGGAATAAACTGCAGTTCTCGAGCAGACTTCACCTAGCACCTCACAGCGATGCAACCACACCTAGCACCTTCCCCATCGCCTTTCAACCTCGGAAGACGGAAGAAAGAGACTATGAACGGAGGTACAGTAAAAAGAACAAAACTGTAGCTCTTCCTTGCTGGACAATTTTCTATTCCTTACTTTCACTTAGGCTCCACAGCTGAAACGTTCATTTACACCAAATGCATCCCATCTCTACAACCTATTTCGCTAAGATCTTCAACATGTATCTCAAATGACCACAAATACCCACAACTTTCTTTTTTTCTCAGATTCAGAAACACTTCCCAGACTTTTAACCTCCTCCTCCTAACTATTCTTTATCAAAACTGTAATCTGCAGAGAGCAGAGTTTGAGCTCTGTTAGGAAACTGCACTTCAAGCTTTTTTTTTTTGAGAAGACATAAACCTTTCCAAAGGGTGATTACCCTGCAATGTCCTTTCTTTCAATTATATAAGTCAGAGTCATCTCTGAATGTAGGCAAACTCCACCTTGTATTTTTGGGGAAAAGAGAGAGAGAGAGAGAGAGAGAGAGAGAGAGAGAGAGAGAGAGAGAGAGAGAGAGAGAGAGAGAGAACTACTGATGATGATGGTGACGACTACAATAAAGCAACTTCCAAAGAATCATTTAAAAGTGAGAATTCAGACGACAAATTTCAATTCAATGTGAAACGGCTTCTGGAGATACTGATCTACAATTGAAAATGAATATTTCCGCTCTAATGCATTATCTTCATGTGACGCCTAATTATTTCTCGCTTTCTCTTTCCCTGTCACAGCATACAGGATTTATCCATTCACTTCGAGAGTATATAACAGGGCCATCCAACCCCATGCCCGTGGGCCAAAAGTGGCCCGTTTGATTCTGAAAAGTGGCCCTCTAGAGAAAAATAAGAAAAAGTATATATCTCTTTTTATATACATACATACACACAAGTGGCCCGCACGACTTTTTGTTTTTTCAAGAGTGGCCCTCAGACTAAACAACTCAAGACGTCCCTGGTATATAAAATTGACAACAAAACACGGAAAATAAGAGAATTTAGACGAGGATATATAACACCGCCACAAGGACCTTCATTTGCTGAGGGCTACAGAATATAAATCGATAAATCTTTTCAAACTAACGAACTCAGCAACATTAGGCGCCGGTTGGGAGAACATTCTAAACCCCGGCTACCTAACAAGCCTCTCAATTATAAACTCGGGGATTGTACCACCGTCCTCATTTCCAAATTTCCAACTTAGTTGCTGACAATTTGAGACCTTTGCGAGACTTATATAGTAATATATATTCATTATACAGGCAAATGGATAGACTCCTTCCAATTCCCTTCTGTACTTTGTACGGAGAGAATCTTTCTAATTCCCTTGTGTACTCTGTACTCTTCTAATACTATTCGTCTTGCATTTTAACACATTTTTATCTATTTATTAATTTATTTTTTCTTTTTTTAATTAAGTGGTATCTCTTCCTTTCGTATTTTTCTTTACTTCCTCTTACTTCTTCCTAATGAACACCACAATCTTTGGAGTAATAATACAATGATTTTCAGCTGAACGTCAAATCTTTCTTGTCGGGGATTGTCTCACTTAATTCCGATGCGCTTTCCGTAGCTTCAACTTGTCGATTTTCCCGCGCTATCCCCTCATGCACAACCTGACTCAGAAACCCCCATTGTAACCATGATTCCCGATTTTAAACGAAGTTGTCTGGACTGTGTGGGCGGCAAGGTGCTGTCAATGTCGCTGACTGCCGACAATGTCAATTGCCAAGCCACCAGAACTAAATAATGCATCAGAAGTAATACCTGCATGCAAAGCCTATTTCTAGTACTATGTTATCAACCTCATTTTTATCTTTCCTAGATAGTGACCCCCAAAGGTTTTCAGGGTCGTTATCTAGGACTTATATTTCTTGGGGGTCATTATCTTTATGATATTTGCAGACTTTTATGTTTTGACGGTCATACACAACGGGCTTGTACTTAAACACGCAGCCAAGGTGGATACATACCAGGTTAAAACCCTTTTGGGGGTCACAATCTAGGAAAGATCCCTTTTTTTTTTCAAAAATACAAACAGACCAGAGTGCCTTGACGGTAATACTACTGAAGTCGAAGCTGCGTGTACACACACACACACACACACACACACACACACACACACACACACACACACACACACACACACACACACACACACACACACTTTTTAAGCAGACGCCTTGAAATGTCAGAGGGTAAGTGGAAAGCATCACAGAAAATTTTCAGTTACCATCATGAAAGTAAAGTGCAAGGGTTTCCAAAATTGCATCTGAAATTAACAAGATGTTCAACAAGAAGTTTTCTTAGAAAAAAAAAAATAACAAGACCTACGCTATTCCCATTTGTAAGGATATATACTATAAAACAAGTAAATGATGCCCCGAAATTTCTTCGGCGCATTCGAGTTTTCTGTACAGCCGCTGCAGCGTATCATCAAGGCCACCGAAAATAGATCTATCTTTCGGTGGTCTCGGTATAACGCTGTATGAGCCGCGGCCTATCGAATTTTTACCAAGCCCCGGCGGTGGTGGCCTATCCTATATCGTTGCCAGAAGCATGATTATGGCTAACTTTAACCTTAAATAAAATAAAAACTACTCAGGTTAGAGGGCTGCAATTTGGTATGTTTGATGATTGGAGGGTGGATGATCAACATATCAATTTGCAGCCCTCTAGCCTTAGTAGTTTTTAAGATCTGAGGGCGGACAGAAAAAGTCCGGATTGACAGACAAAGCCAGCACAATATAGTTTTCCTTTACAGAAAACTAATAACAATGGGATCGAAGGAAAAGGATTAACGACTGACGAGGCGAACTCCATCAAACTTAAAAAAAAAAAAAAGGATAAAACACCATAAAAACACAACCAGAAAAAAAATAAAGTCTCTCACTGAAGATCAATTATACAAGAAGACTCCTGCGGTCGTAAACCATTTAAGTGGGCCAGTCCCTTAGAAGAACCCCGAGGGCTTAAAGGCACTACTACTACTACTACTCGGGTTATACAGCAAGGAGCTCTTACGAAGTTCGGAGGGCCCCAAGGGAGTATTAGCAAGCGGTCCTAGAGACCCAGAGTCAGAGGTAGCCAAGTTGTACCCGGCATATACCTTCCTTCCTGCCGCGGGGACGAAAACTCGAGAGAACGGGAAGAAAAGCCAAGAGGGTGAAACGGCCGAGAAGGGATACTGTAATATTGTAAACATCGAGTTGGGGATTAAATTTCGACGAATGCTGTACACCCGAGGAGAGCGGTTCGGCTTCGCCTTAATTGAAGCCAGCACAAAAGGACTCTCCTAGGAACAGGAGATGGAGGTGGGGGCGGGGGCGGGGAATTGGAGAACGATATATATTCACTTAAGGTTCCCAGTTTGACTCAATACCCTTTTGTTGACAAAGACTAAACTTCCCATAGTCATAAGCAAGGCCAAGAGAAAGAGAACGTCTGCTCACTTCCCCCCCAAAATCCCCCACGTAGGCGGAGCTTTGTCTTACCTCATCATTGCGTCAGCAAGTGAGTTGCCGTAATGAGCAGGTATACCTCTGAGATACGTCATCGCCTACGTAGTTACCCCAGGTGGGAGACGACTCCGCCCAACTGGGAAGACTTGTCTCTCTTGGCCTTGGTCATAACAAACCAAGGAAGGACAGAACAATGAATTCTACTCTGGTCGTCCAGCAAATTATTACCAAACATGATTTACGTCAAACTTCAGGCTAGGCCTACGTAGACACAGGTCGTTTCTGAAATTAATGGATTTCCAGTTGTGGTGCCAGAGGCACGATTTCTTTGGCATCTTGGTTACCCTTTGATTAATATATCTAAAGTTGCTGAGATAAATTATATATATATATATATATATATATATATATATATATATATATATATATATATATATATATATATATATATATATATATATATATATATATATATTATCAGTTACAATATCCTTCGATTTTATTTCCGAGGCAGAGCGAATTGGATATCAAACGACATTTGAAGCTAATGGTTGTGTATATAAACTGTCATAAATGTGATGAAAATTCATATGTGTATATATATATATAATATATATATATATATAAAATATATATATATATATATATATATATATATATATATATATAAAATATATATATATATATATATATATATATATATATATATATATATATTTAAGTGGAATAAAAAAATATATATTTTTTTGTCATCTATGAATCAAAGGCATTCTCAAACATCAGGTATGAATAGAGCAACGCATAGGCAACCAACTAAAAATGAAATAGAGGAAATAAAAAAAATATATCAATAAACAAAGGAACTATAAAAACGCACCATAAAACCCCGATAATAAAATATGGCCGTTGATGAAGCAACACACAAAAGGTACTGATTCACAGTACTTGTCGATCAATACGTGCTGTGCCCAAACCCTATCAAGTGATTTACAGTACAACGTTAAGCGTGCAATTCCGAAAAAGCCTACCAAAAAATTCTATACACACATTATACATATATACACATATATATGTATATATTTACATATATAATGTCTACCATAAAATTCTAATATATATATATATATATATATATATATATATATATATATATATATATATATATATATATATATATATATATATATATATATATATATATATATAGAGAGAGAGAGAGAGAGAGAGAGAGAGAGAGAGAGAGATCAGTAACTTGAAAATCAAATGAGCATAATCCCTGTGCAAAGTCAATTACTGCAAATAGGTACCACGGAATAGCTAACCTGTTTTGAAATGAACTTTCACTTATTATGAATGAACACTGCAGGAAAGTAGATTCAGTGATGGAACTCTCTCTCTTCTTCTTCTTCTGAGCCGCAATGAACGCAGCCCCCAAACTGATAATGGAAGCCAGATATTATCGTTGGATTTATCCACAGGACGTCGCGCAATTGTCACTTCAAAAGTTCAATTTGCGAAGGTATTCTCCTTGCATTTCAATACGGGGTTATACAGTTATCAACTGTTGGTGATCAACACGAGATTCAGCATTTGCCATTGCAAAGCAACATCAGATGTATAAAGCAATATTCTCAATGTCAGGTTCCTTACCTATGTACATTACATCTCGTTTTCGCGACTAGGTCAGCCTATAACCGTGTTACTTGAATTACAATTTTCCCTACCTAACTTTCCCCGGTGCTTTCTCTGCGACTCTCTCTCTCTCTGTCTCTCTCTCTCATACTAGTCAAGTTATCATTAATACTGACATATTAGTTTTATGTAACGGAGATTCTCTTTCTCTCTCTCTCTCTCAACACTAGTCAAGTCGTTTAATACTAACTTATTTGTCTTTTGCTACAGGGATCTCTCTCTCTCTCTCTCTCTCTCTCTCTCTCTCTCTCTCTCTCTCTCTCTCTCTCTCTCTCTCTCTCTCTCTCAAGTGTAAAAGGAATCCAACCCGTTCGCTGGGACAAGAATCCAATTGGCTGTTTCTTATTGACAAACTTCCATCCTCTCTCTCTCTCTCTCTCTCTCTCTCCAACCACCCCCACCCAACACCCAGAATTCTTCCCATTACACCCTTTTGAGTCTTAAGCTTTTAACGCCCTTTCTAAGCCATTAAGACTTACATCCAGGCTTTTCAGTGGCCCCAGCATTAGAGAGAGAGAGAGAGAGAGAGAGAGAGAGAGAGAGAGAGAGAGAGAGAGAGAGAGAGAGAGAGAGAGAGAGAGAGAGCAGTCAGCAGTCAAAGGAAGGGCTGAAGCCTTGTTTTTAGTAAATATTTGTAGACACTTTTTTGGGTTATGTAGTCACTCTTCCTAACTTTACAATATATATATATATATATATATATATATATATATATATATATATATATATATATATATATATTTATATATATTTTATATATATATATATATAAACGATTTCTATACAAAACTACTAATTATTTCAAATTATATCTTATGGCATATATACTGTACACACAATGTGGGTATATATATATATATATATATATATACATACATGCATAAAGATATAGAGAGATATAGAGATTACATACACACAATGTGGGTATACATATATATACATACATGCAGAGAGAGAGAGAGAGAGAGAGAGAGAGAGAGAGAGAATTTACAAGTCACTTTTACCAGTTATTTTTAATACCCAAAACGACGTCTTCAATCCTTTACTTCATCACACCTTTTTTAGGATGAGCTTTCCTCTGCAATCCTACAATATAGGATGGAATATAGAGTTTAGGCCAAAGGCCAAGCACTGGGACCTATGAGGTCATTCAGCGCTGGAAAGGAAACAAGAGTAAGCAGTTGCACTATGAATCAATTGTTAGGAGAGGGTTGAGGACAGCAAGATGGAAGGGAGAGAATATAAACGGAGGTACAGTAAAATGAACGGGAACTATCGTACGTCGATGGGAATATTTACATCAGAGTTGATATCAAAATAAGTCTCTCTTGATAGCCGAGTGGTCAAAGTTAACTGCTGATTGCTGTTTCTAAACCAAAGGCCCAGGTTCGAGTCCTGGGCGGGTTATCAAGTATGATGCCAATTGGGGATAAAGTATTCCCAGGGTAAAGAGAATTAGGAATGCAAAGATATATATTCCTGTATATATGTATACATTAATTATATATATATATGTGAATATAATAAATCCCTTAAACAGATCAATAAAAAAAATTCATAAGCATGTAGAGGCCAATTATTTCCTCTAATCAAAGTAAAAAAGCCAAAGACAAATCTATTAAGACAGTATTTATTCATGTATATCCTTTTAAACATATCAGTTAATAAAAAATTCATAAGCAAGAGGCCATTATCCTCTATCAAGTAAAAAAAAGACAAATGTATTAAGACAGTATTTATTCATGTATATCCTCTTAAACAGACCAATTAAAAAAAATTCATAAGCAAGAGGCCATTATCCTCTATCAAGTAAAAAAAAATTGGCATGGCAATACCGGACGAGAGCATATACGCCATTGAGAAATCTCGACAAAAGATAAAACTCGTTGAAAAGATTGCTTCACAATGCAGCCGAGTTCGTCCGCCTCGAAGTAGCTTCAACAAAAGACTGCGGGAAAATACAGAAAACTTAAAGAAAAAAGGGAAAATAGGAGGAGGAGAAGGAAAAGGAAGGAAAGGAGAACAATCCCTTTCCATTGAGGAACTTCATTCTTGGGCGTTTCTTTTCGGAGCGAAGGCTAAACATTTTTTTTCTGTTTGCTGATGGTTCCATAGTGAGGCGAGATAGGTGGCCGCCATATTTCCAGCCGTTTTCTGCCGTGATCCAGATTTATTTCCTTGCTTAGCGCAGTCACTTCATTTTCTATACTTCCAGTCTTCCTTTTTAAGTTGCGCTGAATAGAAACCAAGTAAAAACTGCGCCGAAGTTTCTAAGGTGCAATCGAGTTTTCTGTACAGCCGCTACAGTGTAAATCAAGGCCATCGAAAATACATCTATCTTTCGGTGGTCTCGGTATAATGTTGTATGGGTCGCGCCCATGAATCTAATCACGGCCCGGTGATGGCCTTTCCTATATCGTTGCCAGACGCACGATTTGACTAACTTCAACTTTAAATCAAATCAAAACTACCGAGGAGGCTAGAGGGCTGCAATTTGGCACGTTTGATGACTGGAGGCAGGATGATCAACATGCCAATTTGCAGCCCTCTAGCCTCAGTAGTTTTTAAGATCTGAGGGCGGACAGAAAAAGTGAGGACAGAAAAAAGTGCGGACGGACAGACAAAGCCCGCACAATAGTATATAATTATCAAAAGAGGCATGATTTAAAATGCATAACTTTTGATCATCTAGGAAATTCATATTTTCTTTGACATAACTATACCATTTTCCTAAGCATAGTCTAATCAGTCATGTTAGTAAATATATGAAAGCTCCGTCATACCTGCTAGCAATACATGCAAACACACGCACACATCCACTGTACATACATACATACATACATACATACATATATATATATATATATATATATATATATATATATATATATATACACACATATACATATATATATATATATATATATATATTATATATCTATATATATATATATATATATATATAACCTCTTTTCTCCACATACGTCAACCTCTTGCATATTATCATACTTCTAAAATTAATGAATCTCTCCCCCGTCTAATGCAACTACCCTCATATTTTCACTGTAAATCAACCTTCCATTTTTGTTCCCCCCAGCCCCCAAATTCGTCCTAAGACTAAAATCTTCCCAGGATTCCAATACATCAGCGTTTGGAAATAAAAAAAAAATAAAAATAACAAAAAGCACCTAAACCAAAGCTTCTAAAATTGAAAACACTTAAAACCCATAAATACAACTCACAGCTGAGTAATGGAGTTGTAATTACCGGGAGACAAGTTACCTAATTAAGGCTAAGCGACGCCTCCACGCCGAGAGAGAGAGAGAGAGAGAGAGAGAGAGAGAGAGAGAGAGAGAGAGAGAGAGAGAGAGAGAGAGAGAGAGAGAGGTTAAATTGATGAACTTAACACAAGACCTTTAAAATCGATCGATCGAGAGAGAGAGAGAGAGATCGATCGAGAGAGAGAGAGAGAGAGAGAGAGAGAGAGAGAGAGAGATGAACAGAAGAATAGAGAGAAAGAGAGAGAGAAGAGAGAGAGGTTTAATTGATGAACTTAACCCAAGACCTTTGAGAACGAGAGAGAGAGAGAGAGAGAGAGAGAGAGAGAGAGAGAGAGAGAGAGAGAGGCAGAGATAAGAGTTAAGAGGAGAGATGTACTAGAGAGAGAGAGAGAGAGAGAGAGAGAGAGAGAGAGAGAGAGAGAATCAACTAAGCTCTATACACGATTCACCGCACTAAACGTCAATCCAGATAAACATCCGACAATTATCCGCTGCAGCGGAACATGCTTTAATGTAAATGAGGAGAGAGAGAGAGAGAGAGAGAGAGAGAGAGAGAGAGAGAGAGAGAGAGAGAGAGAGAGAGAGTAGTAGATCGTCGTCTCTTCTGTCTCATCAACTTTCATTATTGCCGAGGAAGCGGCGAGGTGGGGGTGGGGTGTAGGGGGGTGGGGAGGTGTGGTTGGGAGGGGGAGGGGATGGAGGTAGGATGTAATGGGGGAATGCTTGGAGTGGTGGTGGTGGAGGGAATGTTGGAGGTTGGAGGGAGGAGTGGTGGTGGTGGAGGGAATGTTGGAGGGATGAAGGGGAGGTGGGGAGGGGTGGGGGGGTTGGATGGAAGGAGGAATGCTTGGAGTGATGGTGGTGGAGGAATGTTGGGGGATGTAGGAAGTGGTGGTGGTGGTGGAGGGAGGATGTTGGAGGTGGAGGAAGGTTGGAGGAGGAGGAGTGGTGGTGGTGGTGGTGGAGGGAATGTTGGAGGGAGGAGTGGTGGTGGTGGAGGGAATGTTGGAGGGAGGAGTGGTGGTGGTGGTGGAGGGAATGTTGGAGGGATGAGTGGTGGTGGTGGAGGGAGTGTTGGAGGGATGTAGGGGAGAGTGGTGGTGGTGGAGGAAATGTTGGAGGGATGTAGGGGAGAGTGGTGGTGGTGGAGGAAATGTTGGAGGGATGTAGGGGAGAGTGGTGGTGGTGGAGGAAATGTTGGAGGGATGTAGGGGAGAATGGTGGTGGTGGAAGGAATGTTGGAGGGATGGAGGGAGAAGTGGTGGTGATGGAAGGGAATGTTGGAGGGATGGAGGGAGGAGTGGCGGAGGGAATGGTGGAGGGAGAAGTGGTGGTGGTGGAGGGAATGTTGGAGGGATGGAGGGAGGAGTGGTAGTGGTGGAGGGAATGTTTGAGGGAATGTGGGAGGGAGTGAGGGAGAAGAAGGAGGGAGCACTCTTGGCATGATTGGTTCCATTCCATGACATAACTAGCGCCACTGGCAGTCAATGGTTCGATTTCAAAAGCGATTGGAACAGATGGGTCGTATGATTAGGTTACTTTCCTCCAATCGACCGGGACCTTTCCGCCTTCCCCCCTCCCTTTCTATGGGGTGGGGGGTGGGGCCACCTCGCGAAAATGAGTGTTTAATGGTTTGACTGAAAGATCTGGTACGTTACAATAGGAAAACAATGATTAAAATCTGAAATTTTACGTAGGTACGTAACGTCTTGTATTTCTCTGATTATTAGTAATATACTTTCTTTTGAATGCCTTCTGAAAAAAAAAAAAATATTACTTCTAAAGGAGATTAATATAAATCGATAGATAAGAGTTGTTTAGAGATGGGTCATATAAAACGAATCAACTCGATGTCTTGGCTTAAAGCAATATAGTTAAAATCCACGACAAGTCAAGAACCGAATAGTGAACAAAAAAATACGCTGAATGCATAAATAAACAAATAAAAAATGCGCCGAAGTTCCTTCGCACAATCGAGTTTTCTGTACAGCCACTACAGCGTATAACCAAGGGCACCGAAAACAGATCTATCTTTCGGTGGTCTCGGTATAATGCTGTATGTGTCGCGGCCCATGAAGCTTTAACCACGGCCCGGTGGTGGCCTATCCTATATCGTTGCCAGAAGAACGATTATGGCTAACTTTAACCTTAAATAAAATAAAAACTACTGAGGCTAGGGGGCTGCAATTTGGTGTGTTTGATGATTGGAGGACGGATGATCAACATACCAATTTGCAGCCCTCTAGCCTCTGTAGTTTTTAAGATCTGAGGGCGGACAGAAAAAGTGCGGACTGACAGACAAAGCCGGCACAATAGATTTCTTTTACAGAAAACTAAAACCACAAAAGTACCACTTAAATGGGCTCTATAAAACAAAAATGATTTATATCAAAGTCGGCATCGAAGCTTTAACGGAATATCCTTCCGAGTTAAATATTTCATTATTTTGTTTCCCTCCTCCTCCTCCTCCCCCTCCCTGTTATCTGCAAAAGAAGTGGGTGCCAGACACACTCGAGCGAACCCTACGTCCTTGAGAGGGCCTCAGAGCGACCAAGGGCCCAACTGACATCTAGCCACACGCAACCATTTCCTTGGGACGTAAGGTCCACAAACCTGCCTACAGTCACGATTAGAAAATCTGAGAACCCACTCCAGACATGTCCTCAGATCACGTAGGGTTTGACAACCTCAGGTCGCTTGGTTGTGATGAAACTTATTGTTGTTGGGGCCAAGGGCAGGAGAAAGAGGAGGTCTGCTTACTTCCCCCCAAATGCTCCATGTAGGCGGAGCTTTGTCTACCTCCTTACTGCGTCAGCAGGTGAATTGCCGTAATAAGCACGTACCTCTAAGATACGTCATCGCCTACGTAGTTACCCCACGTGGGAGGCGACTCCACCCAATTGGGTAGATCTCTCTCTTGGCCTTGTTGGGGCTGCAGGAAGTGACAGCAGAAATAATGGCAGGGATTTTTGTTTTTAAAATTCTCATTTAAAAAAAAATATCCCTTTGTCAACTGATAAACATTCTTCCACTTGGACGAAACACTTTCAAATGAAAAGTGAAAATGTTACTTGAAAAAGCGATTTTTTGGATGTTCACCCCTTCCTGCAATGGTGAAAAAAGTACTTATGTCAGATCTAAGTAAATATAATATATTCCTTTTGTTGAATTCTGTAA
The DNA here is from genome assembly GCF_040412425.1 of Macrobrachium rosenbergii. Taxonomy (NCBI): domain Eukaryota; kingdom Metazoa; phylum Arthropoda; class Malacostraca; order Decapoda; family Palaemonidae; genus Macrobrachium; species Macrobrachium rosenbergii. Next base: position 30,552,088 of record NC_089753.1, on the reverse strand, counting down.
AGTTCAGCGGTTGATATGGAACAGAACTTGAAAACCCCTGGTTACATCGGTAACCATTTCAAACGTGCTAAAATGAAATAGATACTATATATTCAGTAGTTAAATTTAGTAATGTTAAAACATAAATAGAATGCAACAAAAACAAGGGACTGGAAAATTTTTTTTACCAAGGTACATATTCATAAAATTTCCTTAATTCTGATTAGAGATGACAGGTACTCTTAATTTAATTATCAACGCATGTCACGAGCTATCATAGCTAATTAATAAGTAAATAATCAAACATCAAGATAAAAAGAAAAGTAAACTAAAAAATAATAATGATTCAAATGAATAATTCCACTAAAACAGTCGACCGTTCCAAAAGTAAACTAGTCTACACAGTACGCTGACAGACAGAAACGCACGAATCTGAACATAATTCAAAATGAACCTTTTATGTTTTACCTCGCAACAAAATGTAACTCAATAAACGTTAATATTTTTTAACACCCGAGTCCGGAGTCCTTCCTCTCATTTCTATCTAATATGATTGGCATAATCTCATTACTTCTTTTGTGATGTCTTTTTCGGCGCGTTTTGGGAGGGTGGGAATCTGCAGATTACTTGGATTATTTTCTGGGTACACACGCACAATCATATATATACATATACAGTATACATATACACACATGTATATATATATATATATAGATATATATATATATATATATATATATATATATATATATATATATATATATATATACATAGATACACATACAAAAATATGTTTGATTTGAAATCACGAAAAAGGTAAAAACTGATGATGATTATATATATATATATATATATATATATATATATATATATATATATATATATATATATATATATATATATATATATATATATATATATATGTATATGTATATATGTGTGTGTGTGTATGTATATTTACAGGCCCCTATCCCATCGAAACATCCTTAAAAACGTATTCCCAGAAAGGAGAGTTCCCTCCACGGACTAAAACTGTCTCCCGAATGGAGTGGGGGGACCAATAAAAGAATTCTTTGGAGTCCATAACTCACAAGTAATGTCCATAAGATCCCTTTCGTAGAACGGGCGACGGAGATTTAAAGAAACATTTCTCAGACGCCGCGGATACACCGCATTAAATATTATATTAAGGGATTTTGAATTTTCATTTCAATACGCGAGATTGTGGCGGCTATAGTCCGCGATTGATGACGCAGCCTTTTCATGAGAGAGAGAGAGAGAGAGAGAGAGAGAGAGAGAGAGAGAGAGAGAGAGAGAGAGAGAGAGAGAGAGAGAGAAGGGGTGTGGTGAGATAGGAGGGGGGGAGGGGGGTTTGTTGGTAGGAAGAATAGGGATGAAAAGGAAGAAATATTTTAAAATATGAATTTTTCGGTTTTCGGTTTATGATTTTCAATAAGTTTCTCATGCATATTATTCCATTTTAGCTGTGAAGTTATAATGGCGGGTAAAATCATTTTTTTAGATGTTTGTAATAAAACATCCATTTTTTAGGCGTTTGGAATAAAACACCCATTTTTTTAGATGTTTGGAATAAAACACCCAATTTTTAGACGTTTGGAATAATACACCCATTTTTTTAGATATTCGGAATAAAACATCCATTTTTTAGATGTTTGGAATAAAACATCCATTTTTTAGATGTTTGGAATAAAACATCCATTTTTTAGATGTTTAGAATAAAAAATCAATTTTTGAGATATTTGGAATAAAACATCCATTTTTTCTAGAGTTTTGGAATAAAACATCCATTTTTTAGATGTTTGGTACAAAACATCCTTTTTCACTTTGAAAAACCTTTAACAACATGTCATATAGCCTTCCTCTTAATTATAATACAGAATTTACATTATTTATTCTCGGTTGAAAATTTCACAAGTCAGAAATTACAAATTACTCATAACAGAGAGAGAGAGAAAATTTCAGAAGAGAGAGAAATTACAAAGAGATAAGAGAGAGAGAGAGAGAGAGAGAGGGAGAGAGAGAGAGAGAAAGTAACTCCAAAAAAAAAAAAAAAAACTTTGGCGTCGACAAGGTTTAAAAAAATACTGAAAACTAGTTTTTCTAGAAATAAGAATACTGAAAACCACACTCTTAAAAGTTTTCTTAAATGCCCTGTGAACCACAAGGAGAGAGAGAGAGAGAGAGAGAGAGAGAGAGAGAGAGAGAGAGAGAGAGAGAGAGAGAGAGAGAGAGAGAGAGAGAGAGAGAAACTCCAAAAAAAAAAAACTTTAAAGCGTCGACAAGGTTTAAAAAAATACTGAAAACTAGTTTTTCTAGAAATAAGAATACTGAAAACCACACTCTAAAAAGTTTTCTTAAATGCCCCGTGAACCACCTTACCTTACCTTACAGACCTTACAATTCGTTCGGGTTGCCCCAGGTCCCTCAGTGTGAGGCACCTTTGATGTCTACCAGAGAGTTGCTAACGCATCTTCCGGTATATTTTGCATCTTCCAGTCTTGGATGGTCTGGGATGCATCTTAGATATTTGTCGAGCTTATTCTTAAACACATCTACGCTCACTCCTGTTATGTTCCTCAGATGAGCTGGTAGCGCATTGAATAGACGCTGCATTATCGATGCTGGTGCGTGGTGGATTAATGTCCTGTGTGCTTTCCTTAATTTTCCTGGTATAGTTTTTGGCACTATTAATCTACCTCTGCTTGCTCTTTTTGATAATTTTAGTTCCATGATGTTTTCGGTAATTCCTTCTATCTGTTTCCATGCTTGAATTACCATGTAGCGTTCTCTTCTCCTTTCAAGACTATATAAATTTAAGAATTGTAGTCTTTCCCAGTAGTCAAGGTCCTTAACTTCTTCTATTCTAGCTGTAAATGACCTTTGTACACTCTCTCTATTTGTGCAATATCCTTTTGGTAGTGTGGGTACCATATTATATTGCAATATTCAAGTGGACTACGTACGTACGTTTTATAAAGCATAATCATGTGTTCAGCTTTTCTAGTTTTGAAGTGCCGGAACAACATTCCCATTTTTGCTTTGCATTTTGCCAATAGAATTGCTATTTGATCATTGCATAACATATTCCTATTCAACATCACACCAAGGTCTTTAACTGCTTCCTTGTTTGTGATTGTCTCATTATTAGGTCCTTTATATGCATATAGCATTCCTAC
>NC_089753.1:30476412-30543912 GCF_040412425.1 Macrobrachium rosenbergii | reverse complement strand
CAAGTTGAAGTAACGACAGGAGCTCGGTCGCTTAAGGATGATAAACCGCTGAGATGTTTTAGCCGGAGACGACAGTTTCCCGAGTTGGGAAAATACAAAAGAAAGTTCTTGTAATGCTTCGCTGTTTCTTCCGGTTGAGGAGACGAACACACGATTCCAGCCAATTCTGAATGTGCAAACGACGATTTCATCTATTGAAAACAGCTATAAAATATTGAAGTAAAAAAAAAACCTTTTGTTTAAACATTTACTGTACGAAGTAAAATCGTTTTCAAACTACTTTTCTATTTAATTGAAACAAGAAGGATTTATGATAAATACCATATTTTTAGTATGAAAAAGCAATCGATTTATACTCTATGAGGAATGAAAAAGCAATCGATTTATAATCTATGAGGAATGAAAAAGCAATCGATTTATAATCTATGAGGAATGAAAAAACAATCGATTTATCCTCTACGAGGAATGAAAAAGCAATCGATTTATACTCTATGAGGAATGAAAAAGCAATCGATTGATACTCTATACGGAATGAAAAAGCAATCGCTTTATCTTCTACGAGGAATGAAGAAGCAATCGAATTATTATCTACGAGGAATGAAAAAGCGATCGATTAATACTCTATGAGGAATGAAAACGCAATCGATTTATAAAGCTAAAAGACAGAATCCAGTGTCCTACAATCTCAGCACATCCAACACGCACCGAGGGAAAGAGGAAATGCAACAAAAATGTAACAACAAACGAGGACTGAAAGTCAACTTGCCTCGTTATCGCCAGCATCAAAGATTCAGCAGCCAGTTACCTTCAGAAGCATTTTTCTCGTAACGAGATCTCGAGCACGCACAAACAAACACACAAACAAATAAAAAAGAACAAAGACTTTATGAACGGAATGATAAATTGAAATTTACATGGAAATGGTCGAACCAAAAAAAAAAAAAGTAGAAATAAATGGAGGACTCAAGAAAGCTAACAAGTGCTTCATCAGTTGGGGCATGTAAATCACACTGCCAGCCATTAAATTCTCATTACGTCTCGAGAGGGGGCATTAGTCATCCACGGCTTGGAATCCCCCCCAACAAGTCGTTTATTACCGTCTAGAACCTTATACGCTGTTATAATCTTCGGAGGGAATATTCATCACAAGTAACCGAAAAGGGGAATCTCGCATTAGAAACTTTCTGGGCGCAGAAAAGTGGACACTCCGCTTATGGGGCGTCTTCTGGATGGGCCGCTTTTGCCCTGGGGTACGGGCTGAACGGGAAAAAAATGTGGGTGGTTTTGTCAAATTTCAAATTCATTCTTCGTAGTACGTCTATAATAAAGTTCCGAAAAATGGATAAACACGAGAGAGAGAGAGAGAGAGAGAGAGAGAGAGAGAGAGAGAGAGAGAGAGAGAGAGAGAGAGAGAGAGAGAGAGAGAGATTAAAAATTAAAATTCTTTCTACATAGTACATCTATAATAAAGTTTCGAAAAATGGATAAACACGAGAGAGAGAGAGAGAGAGAGAGAGAGAGAGAGAGAGAGAGAGATTACAATTTTTTTTCTACATAGTACATATATAATAATTTGTTCCGAATATATAAAACGAGAGAGAGGATAAAAGAGAGAGAGAGAGAGAGAGAGAGAGAGAGAGAGAGAGAGAGAGAGAGAGAGAGAATTACAAATTCTCTCTACACAGTACATATATAATAAAGTTTCGAAAAATGGATAAACACGACAAGACAAACAAGAGTAGAAATGAGAGAGTTTAGAGAGAGAATGAGAAAAACCAAATTTTTTTCTACACAGTACATATATAATAACTGTTCCGAAATACAAACAAGCGTAAATGTACGTTTAACTCCCAATGCCCCCCAACAACCCCAAAAAACGAGCCCAGCCAAAGAAATATCAGATCGAATTCCCTCGAAACCATACACACCCGTCAGGCGCGAGGATGGAACGGGAACGTGCGCACAAGCGCGCGCGCAAACAAAAGAAAAACGGGGCAGCCAAGGCGATATCCAGCGGAAATCTATCAATCAACCTATCCATCTTGAAGCAAACGACGATCATTGCTTCCCGGAGTATCGTTCATTCTCTCTCTCGAGACACAACGACAGGGGGGCGGAACGTCACAAAACCAATCGGGTTCCACGTAAGAGAGAAAGAGGAGGAGGAGGAGGAGGAGGAGGAGGAGGAGGAGGAGGAGGAGGAGGAGGAGGAGGAGGAGGAGGAGGAGGAGGAGGAGGAGGAGTTCCGCCCATCGACGGAGAGCTAAAATAAGGGCCTTGACTGCTTGTCATTACTACTCGCAATTTTCGTACTTCGCGTCACACAAGGGAACCATTCCGGGACAAACCAAATGATTCTGGATACGCCCGGAGTAAGAGTCCGTCTTCGGGGACTGGTTTGTAAGGCTTAAGGCCTAGGAGGTCGTAAAGGCGGTGGACTGTGGCTCTCTCTCATTCCTTCTGTGGAGGTCGAATGTCTCACTTAAACACACGAGAAGAGTGGAATCGCATCGACTTGTGCTAGCTGACGTGTAGTAATAAACACTGAATGAAAATTTCAATGGCACGCTTAACTTTGAAGGGAAACTGATAAATCAAAATATGTAACATTAAGAGACACTAATCCCTTTACAATTTTTAATGACAGACTTCCAATTAAAATTATAGTTTTTTAGTTTTCTGTAAAAGAAAACTATTGTGACGGCTTTGTGTGTCCGTCCTCAGATCTTAAAAACTACTGAGGCTAGAGGGCTGCAAACTGGTATGTTGATCATCCACCCTCCAATCATCAAACATACAAAATTGCAGCCCTCTAGCCTCAGCAGTTTTTATTTTATTAACGGTTAAAGTGAGCCACGATCGTGCGTCTGTCACCGCTTTATGTGCCAACAACGCAGGCCACCACCGGACGGTGGCTGAAAGTTTCATGGGGCGCGTCTAAGAGTTTCATGGGTGGTGGCTGAAAGTTTCATACAGGATTATACGCTGTACAGAAGAAGCTCGGGCGCATTTTTTACTTATTATTATTATTATTATTATTATTATTAATATTATTATTATGAATGAACAAGCTAAACGCCCCGTCTCCACCTGAAGTGGGACTTGGACATCACACCGTTACCTTAAATAGTAAAGAATTTAGCTTCATGAGGGGGAAGCGAGGCAAGTGTTAGCTAAATTAATATGTCGGGGCAGAGAACAATGCACCTGTGTCGTAGTTCTGGGAGACAGCCATGAAAATTAATCATAAGCTCGCTTCACGCACTCTGCTGCAATGAACAGCAACTTCTTCCTTCTCCTCTGTGCAATGCGAATGATTAAAACAAATCCGCTGATTAAGTTCAAGCCGATTGAGTTCAAGAGTTCCAACGAAGGTGGAATGCTCTGTTGCCCTAATACTGTTCTCTTTGCATTTCAATACATTTTTATCTATTCGCTAATTTACTTTTTTTTTAATAAGTGAGTGGGATCTCTTCTTTTATTTCTCTTTACTTCCTAATGAACACCTTAATATTCTTTGGAAGCTTAAAGAATTTCAAGTCAATAATAATAATAATAATAAGAAGAAGAAGAAGAAGAAGAAGAAGAAGAAGAAGAAGAAGAAGAAGAAGAAGAAGAAGAAGAAGAAGAAGAAGAAGAAGAAGAAGAAGAAGAAGAAGAAGAAGAAGAAGAAGAAGCTCAAAAGCTATTTCAAACACCGTAATGGAATTTGCAACCCCAAAAATTCTAATGAAGTAATCAAGACTTATTGCTCTCCAGTATTTCTTTCCACTCTTACCCAATGTCATTTTTAATTATCAACAGTTCTCTAAGGACACCTGGCACAGTTTTAAAATCCTATGCTTACTGGTACTCAAGCTAAGGAATGCTGGTAAATAATGTTTTTGTATTCAAAATCTTCTTTGGCCACAAAATACAAGTATACATGTTTACAGGCACGTGAGTGTATTCATATAAAAACGTCAGATATATTTCCCTTATTTATAAGCATGTGAGTGTATTCGTGTAAATACGTCTGATATATTTCTCATATTTATAGGCATGAGAGTATATTCATATAAAAACGTCAGATATATTTCCCTTATTTACAGGCATGAGAGTGTATTCATATAAATACGTCTGATATATTTCCCATATTTACAGGCATGAGTGTGTATTCATATAAATACGTCTGATATATTTCCCATATTTATAGGCATGAGTGTGTATTCATATAAATACGTCTGATATATTTCCCATATTTACAGGCATGAGTGTGTATTCATATATATATGTCAGATATATTTCCCATATTTATAGGCATGAGAGTATATTCATATAAATACGTCTGATATATTTCCCATATTTACAGGCATGAGTGTGTATTCATATAAATACGTCTGATATATTTCTCATATTTATAGGCATGAGAGTGTCTTCATATAAATACGTCTGATATATTTCCCATATTTATAGGCATGAGAGTGTCTTCACGTAAATACGTCTGATATATTTCCCAAAATGTCTTAACCACAAAAGTTCAGTAATTTCCATAAATATTTCTTGATATATCGGAATGAACGAAATGTACACCATTTATTATTTTTAACACAGCACAATAAAACAGAATGCAAAATAAACCAACCAGGAATATTCTCTTCCCGAAAAAGAAAGAAGAAAAAAAAGCTCATCACAGGCCATTAATATTCATGAGGGGAAATAATTGCAACAATGAAATTTACAAAGGTTCGCAATGAACTGCGAGCGCGCGCGCGCGGCGGGCGTATAGGCGTATTTAAACGTCGTTACCGAAGCATTATAACAATGAAATGTAATATTCCCCAACGGCCAACGAAATCGTACAAATTACTTATTAGCTGGTATAGTGGTTAGTGTCGTGGTATGCCACTCAGACGTCGCGGGTTCGCGTCTCCCCCAGGGCCATGAAAAATCACTGGTGGCTCTGTATCATGATCAGTTACTGCTGCAGTGTTGGGGGGTCTGCTGCGGTGGGAGGTTGAAACCAACATTCTCTGGAAGCTTAAAGAATTTCAAGTCAGTGGCCCCTTTGGTGGGCTTGTTCCATGTGAATAGGTTTCATCTACTGAAATAATAATAATAATAATAATAATAATAATAATAATAATAATAATAATAATAATAATAATAATAATAATAATATTTAGAAGCTTGAATTTCAAGTCAATGACCCCTCTGGAGTGCTCGTTCCATGTGAATAGCTTTCATCTACTGAAATAATAATAATAATAATAATAATAATAATAATAATAATAATAATAATAATAATAATAATAATAATAATATTCTTTGGAAGCTTGAATTTCAAGTCAGTGACCCCTTTGGTGTACTCGTTCCATGTGAATAGCTTTCATCTACTGAAATAATAATAATAATAATAATAATAATAATAATAATAATAATAATAATAATAATAATAACAGAACTTTGTCTTCGCTTATTTTCCAGGGCAGTTCACCACGAAACGCCCAAATTGAAAGAATGAATATTGCCCCACACGGCGCTTTTTTTTTTCAGACGGGCGTCATCGCCGCCTCTGAATGATCTTGCATTCATTTGGCTTCATTGGCGCTCGCGGGATGAATTCAAATGAACAGAATTACTGACGAACCCGAATTCCAAATACAAAACGGCCCCAACTTTAAAATGATAGCGCCAAGGAGTAATGGGTAGAGACGGAATGGGATTTTTTTTTTTTGGGCCTGTGTTTTGCATTGCCGGAATCGAGTCTTATTTGAATACATAAATTTCTTTGTCTTTTCCGAAGGGCGAAATGAAATTACTACTAATTGCCATCCACTAATCACTAAGAATTAATTGTGTAGTGGCCCCCACTCTCTCTCTCTCTCTCTCTTTTCTTCCCTCACTCTCTTTCTCCTATCTCTCTATCTTTCTCTGTCCCTTTCTCCTATCTCTCTCTCTCTCTCTCTCTCTCTCTCTCTCTCTCTCTCTCTCTCTCTCTCTCTCTCTCTCTCTCTCTCTCCCCGAACGAATCCCATTCAGAGGGAGCAAAACGCCTCTGGAATTCGCTCTTCCACCAGACGGGATATTCAGATTTCCAGGAACCGAATGATTTCTCTTGCCATTTACACCGCCGTCAATTAAACCTGCCCCCGGCCCCCCGCCCCCCGAATTCTCTTGTCACCTGGTCCTCTCTTAATCTGTTACATTCTCTAAATGCACTTGTCTTGTGCATATACACTGATGTGCATACATACATGTATACATACATATATATATACATATATGTATATATATATATATATATATATATATATATATATATATATATATATATATATATATATATATATATATATATATATATATATATATATAATAGCTGAGAACTTCATATTTGCATGTTAATGAAATTCCACCTCATCTCATGTGAAACTCGTTTGCCGTGGAGGATTCTACTTTCGTCTGAACGCTTCAAAGGAATTAACGTCTCGCCTCAAATAAAATGGCCTTAATGAGATGTTATTCTCTATTACGTTTTTCATTAGAGACAGTATGTTAAGATCTATTCAAGTTTAAAAAAAAAAAGAAAAATTCATGGCCTTCACATTAGAAGCTAGTTTAGATACAGTTCACGAGCTGACACAGTTGCCCATATATATATGTATGTGTGTGTGTGTGTGTGTGTGTGTGTGTGTGTGTGTGTGTGTGTGTGTGTGTGTGTGTGTGTGTGTGTGTGTGTGTGTGTGTGTAGCAGGAGGAAAATCTCGCGGTTGCACAATGAATCAATTGTTAGGAGAGGGTGGAAAGTATAAGATGGAAAAAAAGAGAATATGAAAGGAGGTACAGTAAAGGAAACGAAAGGGGTTGCAGCTAGGGGCCTTAAGTCACGCTGCAAAGAACCTTAAGTAATGCCTACAGTGCACCGCATGAGGTGCACTGACTGCACTACCACCATACGGGAAATGTCTACTCTTGAAGGCTCTCAAAATGCTTATGATAATACTGTTAACTATATAATTACTACGATTTATAGGGAGGAATTTCTTATCATACAGACTGCATTAAAATGCAATATGAATGATTTGTCTGTGAAACTGAACAGACAAGAGAGGAACGAATGGCAGAATCATACTACGATGCTGAAGTAAATGACAAATTAAAATTACATTATGTAAGCTCCAGCAGATACCGTATAGTGAAATCTGGGTAGTGATGTCCGTAGAGTTATTCATCCACTTAAATTAATGATTTTCCTCATGAACACATTTCAAATTCAAACCTTTTCTTAATTAACTGGTGGCATGATCACAACATTGCTACGGTAATCGCCAGTCGGGGTTTTCCTAAACTGTCCACACTACTCCGTCCTCGCCCGAGACTCACGCCTGTGAATCTCGCGTATGAGACAGGAATATCTACTTCTTTAAGCACTTATGATTTGGAAATCGGACCATCGACTGTTTCTTTCCTTTCGCGATCAAGTTTTGGAATTCTCTCCACGATTCCGTTTTTCTTCTTGACTCTTCCAGCCTTCAAGAGGCGTGTCTATCGTTGCTTTTGTGATTAAACACCCCCGGCCCCCGTCATTCTCAATACCTGCCCATCTTTTTGATTTCTTCAGGGCTGGCCAAGAAAAGAATACTCTAGGTTAAGGTGCTAGTTCCACTGCACACACACACACACACACACACACACACACACACACACATATATATATATATATATATATATATATATATATATATATATATATATATATATATATATATACTATATATATATATATATATGTATATATATATATATATATATATATATATATATATATATATATATATATATATATATATATATATATATATATATTAATATGCGTAAAAATATTTCCTTTTAATGCAAAATTTCTCATCCTTTTCAATCATCTCTTATAATACCGAGATCAAGAATTCCATGTCCTCAAAGCATAGTAAAAAAAAAAAAACAAAAGTTTATAACAAAAGACCAAAGTTACCAAGTAATAATTTCATTAAAAAACATCAATAAAGCGTCCACAACCTATCAGCGTTTCCCAATGACAAATAATACATTTATGAATATTAAGCATATGAAGCCTACAGGCTTTTCAAAAATGCAAACCTGTGGTATAAAAGTACAAAAGCATGGAAACAGTATGTATACAATAATCAACTCTCGCTATTCCGTAACGAGGGATTAACATATATATTACCACGTTCTGCATAAATGTGCGTACGAACGAAAATATATAGGTTCACGTATCACACTTCCATACACATATATATATATATATATATATATATATATATATATATATATATATATATATATATATATATATATATATATATATATATATATATATAGAGAGAGAGAGAGAGAGAGAGAGAGAGAGAGAGAGAGAGAGAGGACTAGAGAGAGAGAAATTCTTTGCAAGGGGACTAGGAGGCTCTGGGAAATCTCTCTCTCTCTCTCTCTGTACACACACACATATATATATACACATATAAACACACAGAGATAGGGATTCTTCCCCAAAACTTACCCTCTTCTTCTTCTTCTTCTTCTTCTTCTTCTTCTCTCACACCGAATCTCTTCTCCTTTCCTTCCACTAGACGCCCTCCCCGCCCCTCTCTCTCTCTCTCTCTCTCTCTCTCTCTCTCTCTCTCTCTCTCTCTCTCTCTCTCTCTCTCTCTCTCTCTCTCTCACTATAGCTCACCCCACAACAAATAACTCCCGGAAAAGCAATTTCCAAATTTCGGTGTCTCACCCCAAAACGGGGTTATTCCCCCCCCCCTCCCCAACAATTTTCTCATCTCGCAAAATGTAAGGGAAGTCAAAACCTGTGCTCGGGTCCGTTCGCTCTGGACCCCAATTTACGAGACCTTGGGGTGATCGGCTAAAATGATTGGCTGCAAAACTCGTCAGTTTTACGACGGGGGGTAAAAATATCGCTGATGACTTTCCTTTCCCCCATTAAAGCCAAGAGATGCTAAGCATTTATATTAAAATGAAAAACACAAATGAATAAATCTTGTTTTTGGTCGTCTACTGAAACATGTACCGTGGCTGAATACGGAATCTTTTGTAGCCAATACGACATATCTTGTATTTCTGGGTGTGCTATAACAGGTACCAAGACTGGATACAGCATCTTCTGTATTGCAAATCTTGTATTTCGGCCGTTCTACTGCTACAGGCACCATAACTGAATACAGCATCTTTTGTAGCCAATACAAGAAATCTCGTATTTCGGGGTCTACTGCTATACTGAATACATCATCTTTTGTAGCCAATACGACCGATAAAAAAATGATGCGACATCAACAGTCAAATTCAATCATCAGTAGCACGACTGAACCGCTTGCGCATTCTGGCGTCGCAACGGATACGGTCGTCAGCGTCGACATCGCTAATGGAAAAGCAGAGTACGCCCGGAGACGTGAATCGCTAATGACACTTCCCACTTTATACGATCGATTTTTTTAATAGTCATCACACTTTCCAGCCCTGCCCATTATATTCCTCCATAACCATTAACACGTGAGGGCCATTAACTTTACAACCCACTTTAAAATGAGCATCCACAACCCCCTCTCAAAACACCCCCTCCCCACCCCCACCAAGAGCCTTCCTGCACAAAGCGCGCCCGTTATTCAAGTCCCCTGTCGACCCGGCAGAGAAGAAAAAAATATATATACAATTAACAAACAAAGACGGGCGCATACCTTTGACTTCCCGGCAACTGAAGGAGAAACGAGATAATGAGCAATTAGAAGAACGAGTTCTTCTGAAGCAATGCTTCTTGCCAGACATAAGAGAGCGAGGCGGCCAGACTTCGTAATGGCTGGAAATGAGACGCTCGGATGGAATTTGCCCCCGCAATAGCAGGCAAGACCCAATCTCGTTTGAATACGGCACAGTGTGGCCGCTTAAATGCCAGTTTAACATACGCCTCCCAACACATACAAATGCAAACTAGGGGTGGTTTGGGGGGGCCACTTTCGCCGCGATATGCCTTGGGAGGGGGGTAATGCAATTCTGATGTTATAATTTTTTTTATGAATCTCTCATTATGATGATGATGTTATTGTAGCTTTTATCAAAATTAAACAATAAATGCGACAAAGTTTCTTCGGCGCAATCGAGTTTTCTGTACAGCCGCTACAGCGTATAATCAAGGCCACCGAAAAGAGATCTATCTGTCGGTGGTCTCGGTATAATGCTCTAGAGCCGCGGCCCATGAAACTTTAAACACGGCCTGGTGGTGGCTTGTCCTATATCGTTGCCATAAGCACGATCATGGCTAACTTTAACCTTAGATAAAATAAAAACTACCGAGGCTAGAGGGCTGCAATTTGGTATGTTTGATGACTGGAAGGTGGATGATTAACATACCAATTTGCAGCCCTCCAGCCTCAGCAGTTTTCAAGATCTGAGGGTGGACAGACAAAGTGCGGACGGACAGACAAAGCCGGCACAATAGTTTTCTTTTACAGCAACCTAAAAAACCAAAGTTTCATCCTCGCATTTAACAGCAAATCATAATGAACCAAAACTATTTTGAAGCGAACTGTTATTACGAAGGGAAAAATGCCATCACGCTGCTGCAACGCTGCAATCAACGATGACGGCGTAAAACGGCGCATTGAATCAGCATAATGATACAAAACACTGGAAAGTATCGCTTTTATTTCTTCTTTTTTCCGGCTCGGCGAGAATGGGTTACTACAGTATGTCAAAAGATACGTTCCTTCGGGAGGAGAAAAAACAAAATCACTCCCGTTTCTCCTTTCTCTGCCCTGATGGATCGTCACACACCGCATTACCACCGATTCCTCTTTCTGCTGCCATTCCCATTCCCATTATCCTTTCGTGTTTCGAAATACGGAATCCCAAATATGAAAAGACTTTCCTTCAGGCTTGTAAAGCCATCTTGAGGGAAAGGATCGACAGTAAAAAATGAAAGATAAAGATGATTGATTTTTAACATTTTAGTTTTCTGTAAAAGAAAACTATTGTGACGGCTTTGTCTGTCCGCCCTCAGATCTTAAAAACCGCTGAGGCTAGAGGGCTGCAAATTGGTATGTTGATGTTCCACCCTCCAATCACCAAACATACCAAATTGCAGCCCTCTAGCCTCAGTAGTTTTTATTTTATTAAAGGGTAAAGTTAGTCATAATCGTGCATCTGGCAACGATATAGGACGGGCCACCACCGGGCCGTGGTTAAAGATTCATGGGCCGGGGCTCAGAGAGCATTATGCCAAGACCACCGAAAAATAGATCTATTTTAGGTGGCCTTGATTATACGCTGTACGGAAAACTCGACTGCGCCGAAGAAACCACGGCACATTTTTTTCCTTGCTATTTGGTATGTTTGATGATTGGAGGGTGGATGATCAACATACCAATTTGCAGCCCTCTAGCCTCAGTAGTTTTTAAGATCTGAGGGCGGACAGAAAAAGTGCGGACAGAAGTAAGTGCGGACGGACAGACAAAGCCGGCACAAGAGTTTTCTTTCACAGAAAACTAAAAAAAAAAATGAATAAACAAGAATCGAAAAACCTGGTTTTTCCACACGGCCTGAATATTAATGACCGCATAGAGCGAGAAATATCAAGAGGCGGAAAAATGATCAACAACTTAGCAATATTAATGAAAGCAATTCTGACAATGCCAGCAGCAACATCGCAAGCACACACAAGCACCCGAGACCATCAATTTCCCTCCCTGCTTCCACACGCCGTTTCTTCATTTGTCTACATCGCCTTTGCTTGATGCAAGCGTAAAACCCTTACAAAAATTCTGTATTAATGGTGGCCGGTAGAGGGGGAAGGCAATAATTTACAATGAGTTTCCCTCAAATAATAATAATAATAATAATAATAATAATAATAATAATAATAATAATAAATTCTGTATTAATGGTGGCCGGTAGAGGGGAAGGCAGGGCATATAATTTACAATGAGTTTCCCTCAAATAATAATAATAATAATAATAATAATAATAATAATAATAATAATAATAATAATAAATTCTGTATTAATGGTGGCCAGTTTAATTTACCCTCAAATAATAATAATAATAATAATAATAATAATAATAATAATAATAATAATAATAATAATAATAATAAAAATTCATTAATAATAATAATAATAATAATAATAATAATAATAATAAATTCTGGGTGGCCGGTAGAGGGAAGGCAGGGCATATAATTTACAATGAGTTTCCCTCAAAATAATAATAATAATAATAATAATAATAATAATAATAATAATAATAATAATAAATTCTGTATTAATGGTGGCCGGTAGAGGGGGAAGGCGGGGCATATAATTTACAATGAGTTTCCCTCAAATCATAACAATAATAATAATAATAATAATAATAATAATAATAATAATAATAAATTCTGTATTAATGGTGGCTGGTAGAGGGAGAATGCTATAATTTACAATGAGTTTCCCTCAAATAATAATAATAATAATAATAATAATAATAATAATAATAATAATAATAATAATAAATTCTGTATTAATGGTGGCTGGTAGAGGGAGAATGCGGGGCATATAATTTACAATGAGTTTCCCTCAAATAATAATAATAATAATAATAATAATAATAATAATAATAATAATAATAATAATAATAAATTCTGTATTAATGGTGGCTGGTAGAGGGAGAATGCAGGGCATATAATTTACAATGAGTTTCCCTCAAATAATAATAATAATAATAATAATAATAATAATAATAATAATAATAATAATAAATTCTGTATTAATGGTGGCCGGTAGAGGGGAAGGCATAATTTACAATGAATTTCCCTCAAATAATAATAATAATAATAATAATAATAATAATAAATAATAATAATAATAATAATAATAATAATAATAATAATAAATTCTGTATTAATATGGCCGCTAGAGGGGGAATGCGGAGTATATCATTTACAATGAGTGTGGAGCCACTTATTTCAACAACAATAATAATAATAATAACCAACAACAATAATAATAATAATAATAATAATAATAATAATAATAATTACAGAACTTTCCAATTTCATCCAGAAATAAGTGGTAATTTTAATTGTATTTAGTCTGAGGACAGCAAAATTTACTGGAATCATGAATGATTGTACAGCACTCACAACTTTCTCTCTCTCTCTCTCTCTCTCTCTGTATGTGTGTATATACATACATACATACATACATATATATACACACATATATATAATCTAAATATATATACAAATGTGTGTATGTACACCACACATAGACCGTATATGTATATATAAACAATATATATATGTATATATATTTATACATATTTA
Organism: Macrobrachium rosenbergii; assembly: GCF_040412425.1. NCBI lineage: Eukaryota > Metazoa > Arthropoda > Malacostraca > Decapoda > Palaemonidae > Macrobrachium > Macrobrachium rosenbergii. The sequence goes on along the minus strand of NC_089753.1, from coordinate 30,530,567 downwards.
CATAAAAATATCAACTGCACACATGCAAAACTTCCAACAAACATAAGTTATGCTCCAACCTTACCTCTGAACTGAGATAACCAGCCGAACTAAAACAATAATAATAATAATAATAATAATAAATAATAATAATAATAATAATAACAACTACTTAGCGCAATAAGATAAGTCCTCAGGAATCTCTTAGGAACCTCTCGAAAGTATAAAGAAGCCCCAGCGCCCAAGATCGACAAGCACAAGACCACACAAATCATAAATCACCATTAAACACAATATCCGTCTTAACCTCACCATCCGCAGCCATTCTTAAGGGTCTATAATATGTCCGGGCGGAGTGCGGAGGCGGAGGGGGAGAAAATATATGAGTTAAAAGGGTTAAGAATGAATGGGATGAAAAAAAAAAAAACCTGGATTATCTCTCCCCCCGCCATTATCCATCTCCTGCGCGTGTACTCTTTGAAAGGAAGATTGATATGGATACTTAATCAGGATACGAAAGGATTGAATTTGAATTGAAGATAGGAATTTAGAATTTGGATTGAATGTAGGATTTAGGACAAAGGCCAAGCGCTGGGACCTACGAGGTCATTCGGCGCTAGAAAGGAAATTGACAAGAGAAGGTTTGAAAGGTGTAACAGGAGGAAAACCTCTCAGTTGCACTTTGACATAATTGTTAGGAGAGGGTGGATAGCAAGATGTAAGATAACATGAATGGAGGTACAGTAAAAGGAACGAAAGGGGTCGCAGGTAGGGGCCTAAGGTACGCTGCAAAGAACCTTTAGTAGTGCCTACAGTGAACCCTGTGAGGGGCACTGACGGCGCTGCCCCCACTACAGGGATTAAGAATGAATGATGAAACAAAAATAAAGTTGGGATTATCTATCTATCTCTTCCACGTGCACTCAGTGAAAGGAAGATTGAGATGGACACTAAATCAGAATAAGAAAGGAGGGGAGGGGAGAAGGAATAAAAGTGGAAAAATCCGAGAGGTAAAGGAAGGGAGAATGGAAGAATCGAAAGGTACAAAAAAAAAAAAACAAGTTGTGGGAGATATACTGCTTATGAGCAACAGAAGAGAGGCGAATGAAACAGCCATGAGGCAATCTTACCTCTCTCTCTCTCTCTCTCTCTCTGTGTGTGTGTGAGCAATTCAAAGGCAATCTTGCCTCTCTCTCTCTCTCTCTCTCTCTCTCTCTCTGTGTGTGCGTGTGTGTGTGTAAGCAATTTCCCCAATATTTTCGGGAAAGGACTTATGAGAGGAGTTCCCTCCGTAACAGGGTATATAAACATGCGAGACTGACGACCGTGAATCTCTTTGCCACAGCCACCCTCGGGAGAGGAAGAGGTCAGGGATGCTTGCAGCATTTTAAGCAGATGGCTTTGGCACTCGCCAAAGAGCGATGGGCAGGCAAAATGGGGGGAAGTAATAAATGCCCCTTCCCGGACGGGGAGGGAGAGAGAGAGAGAGAGAGAGAGAGAGAGAGAGAGAGAGAGAGAGAGAGAGAGAGAGAGAGAGAGGAAAACCTTATGCCTGAAGAATATGTATGTTCCTGTATAAGGAGAGAGAGAGAGAGAGAGAGAGAGAGAGAGAGAGAGAGAGAGAGAGAGAGAGAGAGAGAGAGAGAGAGGAAAACCTTATGAGAAGAATATATATGTTCCTGTATGCCTTATGCCTGAAGAATATGTATGTTCATGTATAAGAGAGAGAGAGAGAGAGAGAGAGAGAGAGAGAGAGAGAGAGAGAGAGAGAGAGAGAGAGAGAGAATTATGCCTGTAAAATATATTATGTTCCTGTATGAATTATGATATGAAGTGAACCTGTTTGAGAAATTGGGGAAAAAGGAGGCTTCTGTCCGCACTTTTTCTGTCCGCCCTCATATCTTAAAAACTACTAAGGTTAGAGGGCTGCAATTTAGTATGTTTGATGATTGGAGGGCGGAAGATCAACATACCAATTTGCAGCCCTCTAGCCTGGTAGTTTTGAAGATCTGAGGGCGGACAGAATAAAGTGCGGACAGAAAAAAGTGCGGACGGACAGACAAAGCCGGCACGATAGCTTCCTTTTCAGAAAACTATAAACCAATGGCTATTACAATCATATAAACATCGAGACAGGAACTCCCAAATATGGGGCGAAAAGGATGGAAATAGTTAATCTTTTCGTCATCACAACTGAAAATGAAACACAAAAAGCGCACCATTGCTACTGTTCGGAAATTTAACATCCATTACTGTACAGGAAATGGAAAACAATTGCTTGAATCTATTAAGTTTAAGTTACTCCTTCTCTGATGCAACAGCGCAAATTAAAATGAGATATAATACAATTCACTACAAGAAGGAAGAGGAATTATTGCGTGTGTGTAATATAATATATATATATATATATATATATATATATATATATATATATATATTATATTTATATATATATATATATTCATTTGGAACACAAGCACGTCATTTCAACCCAAAACAAACACTCGAAAGTCATACCTGTAAAAAAAAACAATTCACTGAACTCCTATAAATTCTAAGTTAAAGGAAGGACTTTTGGAGGGAAGGGAGGGGGAAGGGGAAGAGGGATGGGAGACGGGGAGCTGGGGAGGGGGGGGGGAGAAATCTTGATATCTTTCCTTCTGCCCAGACGAGAAAAGGTTTGATGTAATTGGCGGGGGGAGAGGTGGGGGGACGGTTGAAAACTCTTCAGAAAACAAATATCGCAAGCTGCCGCTCCCTGTGCGTCTGGTCCTTACCAGGGCAATTTTAACAATGGCTCTTCACTTCAAATCACAACAATGAGCCGTTTATTTTTCTGAGAGAGAGAGAGAGAGAGAGAGAGAGAGAGAGAGAGAGAGAGAGAGAGAGAGAGAGAGAGATCTTATCGTTCAATGCATTCCATGATGGAAGGAAAAAGGAAAAGTATCATTTCCTACCGAACTGATCTCACGACAGAAAGTTTGATGCACACAAACACAAAGTGTGTGAGAGAGAGAGAGAGAGAGAGAGAGAGAGAGAGAGAGAGAGAGAGAGAGAGATTTCATATCGTTCAATGCATTCCATGATGGAAGAAATCAGAAAAAAGTAGCGTCTCCTACTGAACACAGAAAGTTTCACATACACAAATACAACGTGTGTGTGTGTGTGTGTGTGAGAGAGAGAGAGAGAGAGAGAGAGAGAGAGAGAGAGAGAGAGAGAGAGAGAGAGTGAATTAAAATCCTATGCACAACATTATAAAATGATAGCGACTAAAGCGCCTTACTCAGAGACAAACGAGTACTCTACATGTACACCATAGCTAATAAGACCGTCCTCACGAGTGACTTCCAGAAGTATCAAGGGCGCTAACGGTCCACATTTCCAAGGACCAGACGCGTGAAAGGAGACAAGAGAGACCGCCTCTTGCATCTCCAGGCAAACACATACACATACACACACACACACACACACACACACACATTCACCCGCAAGGCACACGCCGTTCTAATGCTTCTGGCCTCCAACCCAGCCACCTAATTGGCAATCTCTCCGAGCCATTTTGTATGTTAATATGAATTAAAACCTAATCGACGCCATTCAAAGCCCACCACCCTCCCTCCTCCTCCTCCTCCTCCTCCTCCTCTTATCTAGTAGGGTCTCACACAAGAGCTTACGGTCAAAACAAGCATTAACTCCGAAAGCCATTTTGAGCAAGGGGTCGAGGCGGAAGGAGGGGGGGAAAATTGGATCTGGGCCGCTTCCTCAATCGAATGAATTCGGAACGGGCCACAAATCCTTGGCCAAAATGCGCCGTGCATGTAGAAAGTGTCTCTAGATGCAGCATTTCTTCAACATTTCGCTTTGGTGTTGATCTGTTATTATATCTATTCGGTCGATTTATTGACTGATCAAAATCAAAGTCCCGGAAGAGAACCACTTTTAGTTTTCTGTAAAAGAAAACAATTGTGCCGGCTTTGTCTGTCCGTCCGCGCTTTTTCTGTCCGCCCTCAGATCTTAAAGAATACTGAAGCTAGAGGGCTGCAAATTGATATGTTGGTCATCCACCCTCAAATCACCAAACATACCATATTGCAGCCCTCTAGCCTCAGTAATTTTTATTTCATTTAAGGTTAAAGTTAGCCATAATCGTGCTTCTGGTAACGATTTAAGATAAGCCACCACCGGCCCGTGGTTAAAGTTTCATGGGCCGCGGCTCATTGAGCATTATACCGAGACCACCGAAAGACAGACCTATTTTCGGTGGCCTTGATTATACGCTGAAGCGGCTGTACAGAAAACTCAATTGCGCCGAAGAAACTTCAGCGCATTTTTTTACTTTTTTTTTTCTTTTCTCTCTCTCTCTCTCTCTCTCTCTCCTGTGCCTATCTGCCTCGGTACGTAATGGACGTAAAAGCTTAAAAATTCTGATTTTTTCATCTTAATGGTCCAAGAAAACTTTGTTATAGGCAACCTTTGAGATAATCGAGGGCGAAAGATGAACGAAGACACTAACGCGCATGCGCACTCGGATGGGCAAAATAAGCTGTTCAGAAGCCGAAGATGTTCTATCCACTTTATGTTATTAACCAATGCGCAGTAAAGGTCAAACTCTCAACCTTTTTGTCGGGAACCACAATTACGAACGGACAAATGCAACGCTGCTTGCTAGAGGCTCTCTCTCTCTCTCTCTCTCTCTCTCTCTCTCTCTCTCTCTCTCTCTCTCTCTCTCTCTCTCTCTCCTTGGACATTTGGATATTAAATTGTTTTACCATGGCCAAATATATCTATAGATATATGCATAAGTATTCACACAAATAAATATATAATATATATATATATATTATATATATACATATATATATGAGGCCTTTTATCCTTTACAAGGGGTGGAGTGGGGGGTGACTCAAAGTGGCGTTAAACTTTCTTAACAAGAACGAGAAATGACCAGTTACCTGATTCTATGGCAAGGTTTACACACTGGATTTATAGACGAAGTTCTTTCCACGGTCGAGATCGAACTCTTGAAGTCTCGCTGGCAAGGCTTAGCCGGCTCCAATTGACCACACACACACACACACACACACACATATGCAATGCTAAATATCTATAATAATAAAATCCGAGTGAATCTCTCTTGTTTGTCCGCCCCGGGTGGGGGCGGGGAAGGTAAAGGATCGGGAGGGTAGGGGAGACATGAAAAATCCACCCCCCTTCTGCAAACCTGTTTGTCCGCCCAGGGTGGGGGCGGATCAGGTAGGGGATTGGGAGGTTAGGAGAAACATGACACATCCACCCTCCTCCTGCAAACCTGTTTGTCCGCCCCGTATGGGGACGAGGTAGGTAGTGGATCGGGAGGGTAGGGGGGAAAAATGACACATCCACCCTCCTCATGCAAACCTGTTTGTCCGCCCCAGGTGGGAGCGGGGTAGGTAGGGTATCGGGAGGGTAAGGGAGACACGACGGGCAGCGCCAGGTTCCAGCGCAACGTAGCGCGCGCAATCGAGCTCGTACAACCAATAATCTTCCCAACATCAATGCAATGACTGAAATCAAAGCAAAATCAATAAGACGACTGCAAAGAGAATATTCACCTTTAATGACATGGCGTCGCCAGCATGCAAATTTGTTTAGGCTTTGAAATCCTCGACGAATACGCTTTCTCTCTCTCTCTCTCTCTCTCTCTCTCTCTCTCTCTCTCTCTCAAATGAAATACACAGTCTGTCGATAGCATTTCAAAATAATTGAAGATTTCTTTTGTAATATTTGACTGATTTTATAACTACCCACAATGAAAAATTCTCATTATTTGAAATTGCAAGCTGATAGATTACGGCCCAGCACTGGGGCCTGTGAGGTCATTCAGCGCTGAAACGGAAACTGAGAATAAAGGCTTTGAAAGGTGTAACAGGAGGAAAACCTCAAAGCAGTTGCACTATGAATCAATAATAGGAGAGGGTTGAGGAAAGTAAGATGGAAGAAAGAGAATATGAAAGGAGGTACAGTAAAAGGAACGAAAGGGGGTTGCAGCTAGGGGTCCGCAAGCACGTGCTGCAAAGAACCTTAAGTATTGCCTACAGTGCACCTCACGCCCGCCTACGAAGCAGTAATAAGAGTGGCGAGTCAAGATACGGGCACGCTCTACGCAGCGAATGGCAAGGACGGTCGATAAAAGTCTGATTTAAAAAAAAAAAAAAGAATTAACATGGACAAGCATTCATATAAATTACATAACGCATTACATAACGCCGGATATGCCCAAAAGTTAAAATAATTCTACGTTGAAAATATCATTGCCACATTTTCTAAAAAACTAATTACATCTACTTAATTAACGAATTAGCTAGCTGCATATGGTGGGGGGGTGGGCCGGGGCCCTGCGATCAAAGAAACCCCCTCCAAAATAATCGCATTACCAAACACAGCGGTACTGTAATTACTGATCGCGCTGCACCCAGCGTGATCCCTTTTAATCCTATGGAATGCGTCATGGGCAAACATGCTAATAATAAAATGACGGCGTCAGCGCCATATGCAACTGACATTCCAATGTGACGATTGCGTATGAATGGCTGGGCGGGATGTTCGTTGAGATATGAAAACGAAAAATATTTACTGTCAGATGAATCGTGAAATGAAACAGTACGCGTCCATGTTACAGAGAAAAGCTACTGAATATTCTAAGTGATTTATATATACATATATATATATATATATATATATATATATATATATATATATATATATATATATATATATATATATATATATATATATATATATATATATATATATATATATATATATATATATATATATAATTTAGGCCAAAGTCCAAGCGCTCGGACCTATGAGGTCATTCAGCGCTGAAAGGTTCTGAAAGGCGTAACAGGAAGAGAAAACTCAAAGCAGTTGCACTATGAATCAACTGTTAGGAGAGGGCTGAGGAAAGTACGGTGTAAGAAAGAGAATATGAAAGGAGGTGCAGTAAAAGGAACGAAAGGGGTTGCTTGCAGCTAGGGATCAAAGGCAAGCTGCAAAGAACCTTCAAGTAATGCCTACAGTGCGCCGCAATCAAGAAGAAAATATTAAAAAAAATATGTATGTTGTTTCAATTACCCCCCAAAAAATATCTGAATAAAAAAAAGAACATTCCTTCGGATTTTTTTCCCCTGGGTATCTCGCGTGAGATGCCACACCGGAAATAACGGGCACCAAAAACGGCTCATTTCCTCACGCTGGTCGAACCGCCTGACTCTGTAAACACGCTGTCGGTCTAGCCGCTGTTCAAACCGATAACTATTATTTGACAGCAAAGTCATTACCGGAATAAATCGTTCCTAAAATACGTTTCACAATATAACTCCCACGAGATACAGGCACTCGTTAATCGCGCTTTTCCACTGGACCGATTTTAAATCTGCTGTAACCGCTTTATAGCTGTCGTCATCAACAGCTGCTTTGGGTGGAACTCTGGCACCGAGATACAAAATTATTGGCAGAAAATGTCCCCGCGTGACAGTGCTTCAGGCCTTGTTGGAACGGAATTGAATATAGGATTTAGGCCAAAGGCCAAGCACTACGACCCATGAGGTCATTCAGCGCTGAAACGGAAATTGACAGTAAGACGTTTGGAAGTTATAACAGGAGGAAAACCTCAAAGCAGTTGCACCACGAATCAATTGTTAGGAGAGGGTTGAGGAAAGTAAGATGGGAGAAAGAGAATATGAAAACGGAGGTACAGTAAAAGGAATGAAAGGGGTTACAGCAGCTAGGGGCAGAAGGGACGCTGTAGAGAACCCTAAGTAATGCCTACATCGCACCGAGTAGGGTGCAATGAGGGCACAGTCCCCCTGCAGGAGACAATGCTTTTGACCTTGTTCAACGGCTCCAAAGGACGGGACTGTCTCAAATGAACTGTGATTGGACACATATCTCCTGTTTCATCCACTTCCGCCGCTTTCAACTATCTTTCTACTACCATTGTTATTTTCGGAGTCTGATCATATCGCCTTCCTGTAGCTAGTCACAGCTTTCAAATACCTCTTTAAAGTAAACCTCTGCAAGAACAGTCCATCCCTTCCCTCTATACAATACAGATACAGGATGCATCTTATACAGACATGTCATTTACATCTGATGCTTATATATCTATACCACCATTACAAAACCTTCTAAGCGATCGTTCCTTTCCCTTTTGCAAGTGGGTAATAGTAAGTTAGAAGGACATCACTGTTTGTGTTACAATCTAGAGCAAACAAGTAAAAAACGCCCCGAAGTTCCTTCGGCGCAATCGACTTTTCTGTATACAGCCGCTATAGCGTATAATCAAGGCCACCGAAAATAGATCTGTCTTTCGGTGGTCTGGTTATAATGCTGTATGAGCCGCGGCACATGAAGCTTTGACAACGGCTCGGTGGTGGCCTATCCCATATCGTTGCCAGAAGCACGATCATGGCTAACTTTAACCTCAAATAAAATAAAAACTACTGAGGCTCTGTTATATATATATATATATATATATATATATATATATATATATATATATATATATATATATATATATATATATATATATAATGCACTTAAGGACATTTGATCCCCAGGGCCTTGTACCAAACACGGCGAAATACATTTGACCCCCGGAGGCTAGTACTAAATACGGCAAAATACATTTGACCCCCACAGGGCCCAGTACTAAACACGGAGAAACACATTTGACCTCCCAGGGGGCTAGTGCTAAACACGGCGAAACAGCGTAGGTGAGTCACTGTTTCGCCGTGTTTAGTAATAGCCCCTGGTGGGGGATCAAATGTCCCCTAAGTGCAATTCGCTATCTGCCTGTGAAACACACAAACGCACACAAGCATAACTACTTAAAGCAACCCAACAAGCACCCATAAGGTCACCCTAGCTAGGACGACCCTTGCAACAGCAGTAACACCACCATAAACAGTAGACAGGAATCCCCTCCGGAGACCAGAGGTGCAATAAAGCGCAACAGTAACAATAACCCACAATTAATTCGTCTCCCCGCTCCAGTAAACCAAATTCACAGCTTCCAGACGTCTTCTAAATTCCGAAGCCGGGGGACAATATAAACCCGACGGGGAGAAACGGAGAGCTTGGTTCGCTGTCAACATGGATGGACTCCCCACCCCCCACCCCCCAGCACTCCCCCGTCCCCGGGCCCAGGCGTTTGGTAACACTGGGACTCATTAGCATAATACTCTCTCACATAACTGTTGCTTTTCTACCTGCGTTTATGGCCTCCTTTGGGGAGCGTCTCTGTCGAATAATTATCTGCCGCTGTTATGTAATGCTGTGCTACGCTGTTCTATAGTGACTAATTTCATGGCTGACAATCCCACAGCTTCAGGTGAAGAATATCTGACAGGAGATGGTACATGCACTTTCAAGTTAGCTAATTGTTCATTTCGTTTTCCTTTTCATTCCTTAGAAGGCGTTTCACTTCACACCTTTTTTTGGATTCACTATAGCTTATAGGGTAAATTAACTTACAGTCCAAATAACTTCGAACAGAACTGCATTCAGCTAAGTGGTTCCTTTAAAGAAAATCACTGACATTTTGTTCTTACCCTCCATTGAAAAAAAATTACTCCTGTAGGACCTACTGTTTTCTGTAAAGAATTTCGTAAACGACTGATACATTTGGACATTTTCTTATGACATAACAAATTTTCTTATAACTGTTCCTTAAACTTAAATTACAACTCAATAGTTCAACCTTAAGGAATCTAAATAACCAAGTCCATTCATTTTCTAAGGGCCGATAAACTGACAGAACTTTTTACTATGGCAAATTTACACAAAACTGTATGGCCCTTTTTACTATGGAAAATTTACATGAAACTATAATGGCCTGATAACAAAAACAATCATAATACTTTAAAGTTTCCGTATGCTTTTAGGTTTCCGTAAATGTAATAAAATATATATAAATTTTATTAAATTTTGACGTAGGTACAACTCTTTCCCTTTCCCAATCTGTCTAGGGCGCATTTTCCCGAGATGTAACCGAGTACCGAAACCTTTCCCTGATAAAACGGGACGCCATATCTTAAAAAGTAACGGTAGAATTTTCTTGAAAATAATCTCATTATGTTTCCCTCACCCAAATTACTCTAGAAGATCTGACTTGATTTAGGGTCAAGGCAAAAACGCCAAGACTGGTGCAATACCAGCATACATCTCAGGAATTTGCGTCCGGGGCAGTCTTGGCAAGTTCTTCCTGTAAAACGGACTGAGTATAATTCTAACCTCAAGACATCTACATTTTTGCAGAAGCGTTCCCATGTGATCAATACTACCTTTAATGGTAGGTTCCTAAACATTCAACGTACTTAAGACGACACAAGTAAAAATTGCTGCATGAAACTCTGAGCCGGACGTGGTGCCTGTGTTGTTGCGGTTCCAGACGCACGATTATGGCTAAATTTAACCTTAAATAAAATAAAAACTACTGAGGCTAGAGGGTTGCAATTTGGTATGTTTGATGACTGGAGGGTGGATGATCAACATACCAGTTTGTAGCCCTCTTGCCTCAGTAGTTTTCAAGATCTGAGGGCGGACAGAAAAGTGCGGACAGAAAGAGTGCGGACGCACAGACAAATGGCCATCTCGATAGTTTTCTTTTAACAGAAAACTAAAAAAGGATTTTACAATTAAACTTATTATTCTCTGAAACTTGAAATATAATTAACCAAAAGGGAAACACGCATACACCAAATTAGCTATTAAAAGTACTGACACTCCTAAATATTACGTTCATTTTTGACCATACATTAAAATGGCTGCCACAATAACGCACCGATTTTGCTCTCTTTTGAGCTTCAGACCGAACAAGCATCGGTCCAAGAGGAAGGTGAGAGAGAGAGAGAGAGAGAGAGAGAGAGAGAGAGAGAGAGAGAGAGAGAGAGAGAGAGAGAGAGAGAGAACGTCTTAATCGCTCCCTGATAATAAAAAAAGGCTAACGTACCTAACTTAAGTTCTGATAAAACGAAAAACCATCAAACATAACATATAGTATCTTCCTACTTCAACCTTTAACACGGCAAAAACCAAAATAAATAAATAACTAATAAATAAATAAATAAATAAATAAGTAAACAAATGCCGCTGTGAAACAAAAATAAAAATGACCGAAAACCTCCCGGAAAAAAAAAAAGTATCTTAAACTTTGGCCCCACCACAATTCCGCCGCTGGGAAACTTACCTAACTTTCCCCCCCCCGCGCATTCATGATAAGAAGATGAGATACACGACCAGAGCAAGAAGCGGCCTTTGTTCACCAGCTAAGAGAACACGAAGAGGAAAGGATACAACAATAAACAGCCAACAAACAATAAAGGCCCCAGAAAAAGTCTCGCGGGAGGCCGGCAGCGGCATAGGCTTCAAGAAACGCGGGTTTCGTGACGAGCTGCTCATCAAGCGTGATGATGCTTCTCCATTCCACACCGGGATCATTTAATTAAAGGAAATGGGAAACCCATGTAGCTTTGCCGAGCAAGAGAGAGAGAGAGAGAGAGAGAGAGAGAGAGAGAGAGAGAGAGAGAGAGAGAGGGCGGAAGGCCTCGTATTCAAATGAGCTAGGGAGATAGACCCAGGCAGACACGCAGATATCTACACAGACTCATACATATAGAGTAGAATAGTATATAGAATTTATAGACCCAAGAAGACACAGATATCTACACAGACTCATACATAGAGATTAAATAGGATAGCATATAGAATTATAGACCCAAACAGACACAGATATATACACAGACTCATACATAGAGTATAGAATAGGATAGCATATAGAATTTATAGACCCAGGCAGACAGATAAATACACAGACTCATACATAGAGAATAGAACAGAATATAGAATTTAGGCCCAAGGCCAAGCACTGGGACCTATGAGGTCATTCAGCGCTGAAAGGGAAATTGACAGTAAGGACGTTTGAAAGGTGTAACAGGAGGAAAACCTCGCAGCCTGCACTCAGAAACAATTGTTAGAGGAGTTGGAAAGTCAGATGGAAGAAAGAATATGAACGGAGGTACGGTAAAAGGAATGAAAGAGGTTACAGCTAGGGGCCGAAGGGACGCTGCAAAGACCCTTAAATAATGCCTACAGTGCACCGCGTGAGGCGTACTGATGGCACTAGTCTCTTACGGGTGACTCATAAACAGGGACTGAGTACTTCAACACAACACAACCATGGGTTCAAATTATTCAGGTGTATGGACTCTTTCTCTCTCTCTCTCTCTCTCTCTCTCTCTCTCTCTCTCTCTCTCTCTCTCTCTCTCTCTCTTACATACAACTATTTTTTTTATAGCAAAAAGTATTCGGCACAAGAATACGAATGTTAAGTCCTGCCAAGGCTAATTTCCAACCTAAATGCCTCGAAGCTTAAGCAGTAAGTAATCTCTGCAAAATACCTAAGCCATTTCTTAGGGAAAACTGTTAACCCAAAGTGAAAAGAACTTGAAAAAAAAAACGAAATACTTAACTAAATCGACAAATGATTCGGTGCAAATATATCTAAATGTCAAAGGTCACAGAATCACGTAAAGGTGATGACCAAACTCACTCACAGGACTTCCAGTCCAAAATGATTAATCGTGAGACAAATGTCCCGTTCCGATACTGATATATCCATTCGAATACTCGCCAGCGATTACCAGCGCATAATCTGTTTTGGTTTCGTGAAACCTCGGCTACTGGATTCATCTCGCACCTAATCGCAGTCGACAGATGGCGATTCTCATCGTTACAACCACCTAAGCCATTCTACAATCCAGTTTCACTTCCCCTTCACGCGGCTGATCTGCTGACAAAGCGGGATTATAAGGGAGTGTTACAGAAGGATTACCTGTTTTATAAATCTCTCTCTCTCTCTCTAAATTAGGCTACGCAGATAAAGGAAGTAGAATCTATATGCGATTTATGCTGTGCTGAAAGAAATATACAAAAAAGAGACTTGCTCCATAATTATCAGTCGCGATTCAAAAAAATATATAGAGAATATATGAACATAAAACAAGTATAAAATGCGCCGACGTTTCTTCGGAGCAGTCGAGTTTTCTGTACAGCGTAGAATCAAGGGCAACGAAAACAGATCTATCTTTCGGTGGTCTCGGTGTAATGCTGCATGAGTCGCGGCATAGGAATCTTTAACCACAGCCCGGTGGTGGTCTGTCCTATATCGTTGCCAGAAGCACGATTATGGCTAACTTTAACCTTAAATAAAATAAAAACTACTGAGGCTAGAAGGCTGCAATTTGGTATGCTTGATGATTGGAGGGTGGATGATCAACATACCAGTCTGAATACCTCTAGCCTCAGTAGTTTTTAAGATCTGAGGGCGGACAGAAAAAGTGCGGACGGACAGACAAAGCCGGCACGATAATTTTCCTTCACGGAAAACTTAAAAAAGGAACAGGAAAAAAGGAAATAGGACATCTGAGAATGAGATAATTTAAGGGCATATTAAAGAGCGATCATCGGCGTAATGAGAAAATAATGAAGGATCGATACTGGGAAGCGATTTGATTTGGGATTTCCACGTAATTCCTCCTAAATGAGAATTCCAAGATTCCACCTCATTCCCGCCGCATAAAACGGGATTTTTTCCTTTTTTTAAGGGACTTTGAGGGTTCTACGTTCTTTTCCCCTTTTATGCACCCCGATGCATATATCAGGGTAAAGTCTGTGTTTGCAAGAAATATCCTTTTCATTTTCGGGTTTTGAGTATAGGCCACTTTATTTGCATGGACTCCTTGGCTGTTTATCTACTGATGACTCCCAGGCTCCAAATTCTTCGTAAAATGGATATTATGAGACTACAAAAAACAGCTGCCAAAGAGAGAGAGAGAGAGAGAGAGAGAGAGAGAGAGAGAGAGAGAGAGAGAGAGAGAGAGAGAGAGAGAGAGAGAGTTTTAGTACCAGATGAACAATTTATTCTTAACTGTGTTCTCTTTGTGAATCCTAAGCACACTTCATTCACGCTAAGAAAAAGAGCAGAAGAGAATTCTAAGTACACTTCATTCACGCTGGGAGAAAAAAAGCAGAAGAGAATCCTAAGCACACTTCATTCACGCTGAGGGGAAAAAAGCAGTAAAGAATCCTAAGCACACTCCATTCACGTTGAGGGAAAAAAAGCAGTAAAGAATCCCAAGCACACTTCACTCACGCTAAGAAAAAAAAAAGCAGAAGAGAATTCTAAGCACACTTCATTCACGCTGTGGGGAAAAAGCAGAAGAGAATCCTAAGCACACTTCATTCACATTAGAAAAAAAAGCAGTAGAGAATCCTAAGCACACTTCATTCACACTGGAAAAAAAAGCAGTAGAGAATCCTAAGCACACTTCATTCACACTAGAAAAAAAGCAGTAGAGAATCCTAAGCACACTTCATTCACACTAGAAAAAAAAGCAGTAGAGAATCCTAAAGTTCCTTCATTCACACTGAAAAAAGCAGTAGAAATCTAAGCACACTTCATTCACATTAGAAAAAAAAGCAGTAGAGAATCCTAAGCACACTTCCTTCATTCACACTGAAAAAAAGCAGTAGAGAATCCTAAGCACACTTCATTCACATTAGAAAAAAAGCAGTAGAGAATCCTAAGCACACTCCTTCATTCACACTGAAAAAAAGCAGTGGAGAATCCTAAGCACACTTCCTTCACACTAGAAAAAAAGCAGGAGAGAATCCTATGCACACTTCATTCACGCTTGGAAAAAAAAAATAGCAGAAAACCTGCAGGAAATAGCTGGCTAATAGCATACACCGTCGGAAAACTTCTTTTCCTTTGAAAATTGTCTCTCGGGCAACTTTCGCAACAACTAGTTTTTTTTTCCCTTCGTTATTTTTCCAGAAAAACCGAGAGGTTGGCAAAACTTCTGAAAGTGAAAAAGAAAAAAAGTTTAATACTCTTCCCCCCCAAACCCCCTCCCTAAACCCCCCCTTGAAGTCTTAAGTACACGTATTTGATGCGTTTAGCTTTCGAGAAAATGAAGACTGAGCTATATAAAGTTCGGGGGAAATATTTTTATTTTTTAAATTAGTATTTAAATTTTTTTAAAGGTTTCTCACGTTCTCTTTTAAGTGGCGGCGCGGTAATATATTTTTTTTAATATTTAAGCTAATTATGCATAAACTTTCCGATATTATCAATATCCGTTATTTTAAAGACCCTGTTTTCTTCTTCATCTTATTACTAACATTTAAAAAAAGACCATTTTTTCCTCATCTTATTTCTATTATTTGAAAAATTATTATTTAAAAAATAACATGATTTCTTCTTCATCTTATTGCTATTTTAAAAAAATACCCTGTTTTCTTTTTTAAGTTATTACTATTATTTAAAAAAATACCATATTTTCTTCTTCATCCTATTACTATTATTTAAAAAAAGACTGTTTTCTCCTTTATGTTATTACTATTATTTAAAAAATACCATATTTTCTTCTTCATCCTATTACTATTATTTTAAAGAACTTTTTTTCTTCTTCATCCTATTACTATTATTTATAAAATACCCAGCTTTCTTCTCCATCTTTCTACTATTATTTTAAAAAAAGACAAAACTAAGCTAAACTAAAGGATATCTGTCACAGAAGCCCTCAACGGAAACACACAGTAAAACAGATATATAAATAAAACGTGTTTGTCTTCTTCAGGGGAAATTACAGGATTTTAAACAAATTGCCGACTTCATCTAAACTGTTATTTTAAACAAATCAGTTTAACAGCCTATCTTTAATCACCCAGAAATTACGTGTCCTATCCATCTCCACTAAGTACCTTCATTTTAAAGAAGACCAAGAGGTCTTCTTCTCTCCCAACTGGGTACTAGCCTTTTAAAGGAACTAAGTGTCGATGACGTATCTTAGAGGTATACTGTTATTTTAAAGCAATTCCCCGTATGGGAGGTTAGTGCCGTCAGTGCATGTTATTTTAAACTGAAGGCATTGCTGAAGGTTCTTCGCACTGCGTTCCTTCCTTAGGTCTAGCTTCAACCCCTTTCGTTCCTTTTTTAAAAGTACCTCCGCTCATCTTCATCTTTCTCTTGGCCTTGATTTAACGACCACGAAACCTACTTCAAACTGCAATGATGATAATTTATAAATATTACCTCATTTATAAGAAATTCATCTAAATACTGTTATTTTAAAAGTATATCCTGGTTTTGCTTTTAATGAGATCAAATTGTTTTGCCTATTTTAAAACTACAACTGTTTTAAGTTAAAAAATAATATAAAATTACCCTTCATATTTTTGAGAAGACCTTCAATCTGGTATTATAAAGGTCATTTCGCATTGGTATTTAAATAAAAAATTACTGTAAACAATTTCAAATCTGCCTCCTATACAGTTGCTTGCCTCAATATCTTTAATAATTTTACATCTCATGCACTAATATTATTAGTTAAAGATACCCTATATATATTCTTATATCTATATATATATATATTTATAAGATACCCTATATATCTTCTTCATCTCCTATATGTATATTTATAATATATAAACATAACCCGTCTACTCCTGTTATTTTAAAACCTACTAATCCATTACATCAGTTTAAAAGAAGACCCTGTTTTCACTGACCTTTGTTACATAACATGACAAAAAGAAGCCCCTGTTACTCCTTCATCGCCCCATAGGATATGTATTTTAAAAGAAGACCCTGTTGTCTTCTTCCTACAGATTTTAAAACATTCGACTCAACACGCCATTGTTATGAATTAAAAAAAAAATCCTCCCTATTATTTTCATTTCCCTTTTCACTCCTCTTTCAAAATATGAGCCTTAACCTCTTCCCCCCAACACCCACCAAACCCTCTTACCCTTCACTCATATACTGTTATTTTAAAAACCTCTCTTCTTCTCTCTCTCTCTCTCTCTCTCTTTTAAATCTGAAACCTATCATTTCCTTCAGCAGCATCCAGTACCAGATTTTAAAAGAAGACCCTGTTTTTTCTTCCAACTGCAAAGGCTAATGAGCAAACAAGGCCATTTTGTCTGAAGTGCAGCCTTCTGTATTTTATAAAGGCCGACCCCCCCTGTCTTCTCTCTCTCTCTTCTTCTTCTTCTTCTTCTTCTTCTTCTCCTTCTTCATCATCATCATCATCATCATCATCATCATCTTCTTCTTCTTCTTCTTCTTCGTCTTCTGTCTCTCTATCTCCCTTACTCTCTCCTTCTTCTTCTTATCTCTCTCTCTCTCTCTCTCTCTCCCTCCTTCTTCAAAGATCATCATCTTCTCCTCCTCCTCCTCCTCCTCCTCCTCCTTTAAAGAAGACTCCTCCTCCTCCTCCTCCTCCTCTCTTCTTCTTCTCCTTCTCCTTCTCCTTCTTATTCTTCTTCTTCTTCTTCTTCTCTCTCTCTCACCTGTTTACACTTTTTGGCTGGAGAGCCTAAAGCGGAAGGGGGTGTTATGACTTGGGGGAAAAAGTGGCCCTGGGTTAATGGTGATTTTAAAAGGCCCCCTGTCCTCCCCCCCCCCCACCCCCACACTCCCCTGGCTGCCCTTCTATGATCGTTAACTGCTATTTTAAAACAAGGAAAAATGCCGTTTATGTCTCGTGACAGGCTGCATTTAAAACATACCCCGTTCAAGCTTCATCTTATGGAGAAATTTAAAAAAAAGACGTTTCTTTTTTCCATCTTATTTCTAACATTTCAAAAATATTTAATCAAAAATAATTGTTTACTTGTCTTTTACTATTATCTAAACAAATACACTATATGTTCTTTATATATTACATATTATTTTAAAAATACCATATTTTCTATCTTCACCTATTATATTATTTATAAATATAAATAAATTTTATTATATATCTTCTTATTATATTATTTAAAAAAGATATATTTATTCTTCATCTTATTATTACTATTATTTTAAATAACTTTTTTTCTTCTATATCCTACACTATTATTTATAAATATACATGCATTC
Source organism: Macrobrachium rosenbergii (assembly GCF_040412425.1). Lineage (NCBI taxonomy): Eukaryota > Metazoa > Arthropoda > Malacostraca > Decapoda > Palaemonidae > Macrobrachium > Macrobrachium rosenbergii. The sequence continues at coordinate 30,512,617 of NC_089753.1, read as the reverse complement.
TTCTTCATCTTACATACTATTATTTATAAATAATCCAAATTACTATAAAAAAGGATATCTTCACTAGATGAATTAGCCCTCAATCTTGAAACACACACAAAAACTCAAGATATAAATAAAACGTGTTTACAGACCTTACAGACCTTACAATTCGTTCAGGTTGCCACCGGTCCCAAATCAGTGTAACAGCCTATCTTTAATGTCTACCCAGAAATTACGTTCCTATCCATCTTCACGGTATCATTTGCATCTTCCAGTCTTGGATGGTCTGGGATGCATCTTAACTATATTTGTCGATGACGTATTCTCAAAGGTATACGCTCATTCCTGTTATGTTCCCAGATGAGCTGGGAGCGCATTGAATGCCGTCATTGCATTATCGATGCTGGTGCACTGGTGGATTAATGTCCTGTGTGCTTTCCTTCCTTTCCTGGTATAGTTTTTCGTTCTATTAATCTACCTCTGCTTGCTCTCTTTTGATAATTTTATTTCCATGATTTTTCAGTAAGAAAACCTTCTATCTGTTTGATGATGATAATAAATCTTACCATTTATAAGAAATTCTCTTCTCCCCAAGAATTAAATTTATCCTTGTAGTTTTGCCAGTAATGAGATGCAATATTTAGCCCATTATTAAAACTACAACTCTCTAATTACAATATGCCTTTTAAATAGTTGCTACCATCAATATTTTAAAATATTTTTATACGCAGGAATGCTACTAATACAGTATTTTATAAATGTATAATATGTGTTCAGCTTTTCTATGTTTATGATATATACATATAACATTCCCATTTATATATATATATTTATATAATATATATATATATATTGATAAATAATAACCCTTCTGCTCTAGTTACAAGCATAATCCATACATCAGTACAGAAAGGTTTTAACTGACCTTGTTTAACATGATTGCCCCTCCTTACTCCCAGGTCCTTTATAGGATATGTATGGGGGCAACCTTCCTCCTTATCAGATAAAACATTGACTCAACACGCCATTGTTATCAGAATTAAAAAAAAAATCCTCCTATTATCTCTTTCCATTTATATATTCTTTCAAAAATATGAGCCTTAACCTCTTCCCCCCCAACACCCCACCAAAACCTATCTTCATCTCTCAATTTCTCTCTCTCTCTTATTCTTGTGTCATCTCTCTCTCTCTCTACTGAGTATCATTACCTTAACATCCAGTACCAGACTAGCTCTTCCAACTGCAATCATAATCAGCAAACAAGCAATGCAGTCTAAAGTGCAGCCTTCTGTAGCAGATAATGGCCGGCCTCTCTCTCTCTCTCTCTTCTCATCGTTTGCAATCACTATCTGTTTTCTGTTTTTTCTTCTTTTATCCATCTTCTTCTTTGTCAACAATGTTATCATTTCTAATCATTTTCATCATAATCATCATTATTCTTCTTCTTCTTCGTCAAAAAAGTCTTGTCTGTCTGTCTCTCTCTAAACCACACTCTGTATCTTTTTCATTTATCATCTTTTTCTCTCTCTCTTTCTCTCTCTGGACTTCACAGTTCATCTTCTCCTCCTTTTTCCTCCTCCAAAACCATCCTCCTCCTCCTCCTCCTCCTCCTCCTCCTTTTCCTTAAATCTTTTCTTCTTATTTTTTTTCTCTCTCCACCTGTTTACACTTTCTGGAGAGCCTAAATGGAAGGGGTTTTTATGACTCACAGGGCCTATAATTAATGGTGATTAGTCTTGAACCACTTTTCCCCTAGGAGTAATATACACCCCCATGCTGGCCCATAAATCTTGCCTGTGATCGTTAACAGAAAGCTTTGACAAAACAAGGAAAAATGCTAGTTTATGTCTCGTGATTGCATTAGCTACCACTTTCAAGCTTTAACAATATGGAGAAACCCATCTGGTCCTGCTGTCCGCTGATCCATTTTAATTTCATTTAATCACTGTGTGTATATCAGCTTTTAAGTATGTGCATCTTATACATATACACTATATGTGTATGTATATATATATGTATATATATATTTTATAAATATAAATAAATATATATATATATAATATATACACTATATATTACACACAATATATATAAATTACATATACACCTTTTTTCATTCGTATAATCGCCCTTCATATTACTTAGAGGGCCTATTTCTACTAGATGATTTTATTCAATCTTTTTGCATATGAACACTAAAAGAGAGAGAGAGAGAGAGAGAGAGAGAGAGAGAGAGAGAGAGAGAGAGAGAGAGAGAGAGAGATGGGGGGAATCATGCTTTTAGACTAGAAACCTTCTTCCCCAAGAACTCAAAGGCCTCGGAGGGAATTTTTCTGCGACCGCGGAAGTTGATAATTAGTTCCGTTAATTACAGCAACACCTAAAACAGAACTTTTACCGCCTCTGTAATTCTCGGGCGCAGCTTCTGTTGATCAACGCCACGTTCATTACCGCGTAATAACAATCTAAATGAGACTATTGCTGCAGGGTTTTTGCTGGGGTCTTTTGGGAAAAGCGGTTGACTGCTGATAAACCGTGTAGCAGTTGTGCGGATCGTCACATACACAAATACACACACACACACATATATATAATACATATACATGTATATATATATAATATACATATATATATATATATCATACATATAAATATACATATATATTTATATACATACATATATATATATACACATATATATACAAACATATATATATATATATATGTATATATATATATATATATATATATATATACATATATATATTACAGAGAGACTATTATGGAAACTATTACCAGTGAAAATGTGTGTGTGTATGTGTGTGTGAGTTTGTGTGTATGTGTGTATGCGCAGTATAAACAAAAAGGAAGACGCCAAACACATAAAACAAACAAATGAATAACGAATACTAGACAGCGAACAGAAAAAAAAAGAATGACGGAACAATGAAAAACCTAAAAAAAAAAAAAAAAAAGAACAAAGACATAGGCATCCAGGAAGAGAAGGGGATTTAATATAAGTCCGGAGCAATACATTCTGTTTATGTATGTATGGCGACACTTGTCAAGGGGAGCAGAGGGTTCTCTCTCCAGAGGCTCAAAAGGAACCGGCTTTCCTTTGATCTCCCCCCCCCTCCCCCCACCCCAACCCCTCCATTCTTCCTGCTGACTAACACCAGTTACTATTCTGGTACCTTTACATTTACACATTTACAAGCAAACATTATACATACACACACACACATATCTATATATATAAATATAAATATATATATATATATATATATATATATATATATCTCCTCAATGTTGTACCTTAAAAGAGATTAACAATAACATATTACATTTGATATACTTCAAAAGGAATCGAGAAATTACCCAGCTAATTAATCTCATTACACCTAACAGTTATTCTCTCATTTTCTTATACATCATCATCTTCCCCTCTCTCTCTCTCTCTCTCTCCACAATTCCTTCCTCCTTATCTCCCCACCCCAGCTCCTTACCCCTCGGCTCCATTCCTCCCCGGGACTGAAGAATCGGGAATCCTTTTCAGAAGGCAGGATGTCACCTCCGAAGGAAGCGGTGAAAGGATCTGTTTACCAATCCCTGATCGTCCTTCAAACACTGGACACCGCCGGGGGCTCGAGTCAACGTCTCTGTTGACTTTCGTTTACGAGAGAGGAGGAGGAGGAGGAGGAGGAGGAGGAGGAGGAGGAGGAGGAGGAGGAGGAGGGAGTGAGCGAGAAAGAGACTGAAAGAAGATGAAGAAGGGAGAGAGAGAGACTGACAGAAGTAGAAGAAGAAGAAGAAGAAGAAGAAGAAGAAGAAGAGAGAGAGAGAGAGAGAGAGAGAGAGAGAGAGAGAGAGAGAGAGAGAAGAAGAAGAAGAAGAAGAAGAAGAAGAAGAAGAAGAAGAAGAAGAAGAAAGAAGAAGAGAGAGAGAGAGAGAGAGAGAGAGAGAGAGAGAGAGAGAGAGAGAGAGAGAGAGAGAGAATTCGAAAATGACAAATTGTGACTTGGAAAATTCAGTACAGTGAGCATGGCAGCTTTTCATAACTATTTGCAATTTTAAAGTAAGAATGTACTCTATGCATAAAAGAAAACTATTGTGCCGGCTTTGTCTGTCCGTCCGCACTTTTCTGTACGCCACCAGATCTTAAAAACTACTGAGGCTAGAGGGCTGCAATTTGGTAGGTTGATTATCCACCCTCCAATCATCAAACATACCAAATTGTAGCTCTCTATCCTCAGTAGTTTTTAAAATTTTATTTATGATTAAAATTAGCCATAATCATGCTTCTGCAACGATACAGGACAGGCCACCACCACCACCTTGATCATACGCTGTAGCGGCTGTACAGAAAACTCGATTTTCTGCGCATTTTTTACTCGTTTCTATTACCGCTTCTACTGCAGGCCAATAATTAATCAAAATAATCGGATATTAGCATCTTGTAATGTACTAAAATTGATGCCATATTTCAGTGCATTTAATTTTTATATATCAATACTTAAAATAAATCAATACCTCTCCAACTCTTCATGGAGATGGAAAAGGCTTTAAACTCACCCAAAATTTTGGAGGAAATCTTTAACAAATTGTATCAAAGACAGAAGCCAATACCTTTACCCATTTTAAACTATTTACATGAAGCACCGTACGCAGCTGTTAATTAAACAAAACTGTAACGCCAAAAAGGAACCAAAATAACACCCAACATCAAAGTAAACAAAAACACGAATTCTATTCAAGCCAAATTCTACGCTATGGCAATTATTTATGGAGGGACAGCAAACGCCAGGACGCCCCGAGTCGAGTTTTGATTTTATCCAGCCAATATCAATCGCTATCGAAACCCTGGAGTCAAAAAAAGCAGTTTTCCTTCCTATTCAAGGTAACATAAAAAAAAAAGACAACCTGGAAAAACCAAACCGCTATCGGGAATCACGTGGGGGGAAAAGAAATATAAAAAGAAAAACTTGGGTTCGATCAAGCAAACAGTGCATTATAAACGAGTTTCCCCCCACTAACCGAACGGAGTCCCGTTTTCTTTGACAGCCAGGTAGCAGCGTATCACGTCTGGGTACACAGCAGTCCCCTGATTGAAAGTCTCCTTGCCAAGCCAATATGGAGCCCTTTCTCATAACGTCAACATTCGGATCAAGAAACTCACGAGAGCTTTTCACGTGTTATTCTCCTTCATTATTCGGCTCCCAAAAAAGAGAGACCTGCAACTTCTGAAGGGGGGAAAGCTACGGTTATGGTCCAAAGCAAATAGACGTTGAACTTACACAAGCGTAGGGGTCTCTCTCTCTCTCTCTCTCTCTCTCTCTCTCTCTCTCTCTCTCTCTCTCTCTCATAAATATTTATTTATGTACATTATATATATATATATATATATATATATATATATATATATATATATATATATCTGAAGAGAGTGGTTCTAGACTCTTTGTGGAAAAAGTTACCATCCCCATACCCTTCTCTACCCTGGGCACTGTCTACTACTGTCGACTTACGACAAGGTACACAATATACTGATTAGGGCAACAGGAATACCATAGGTTTTTCGGGAACCTGGGCCAAGCCAGAAAGAGTAAAACATGGGAAATTCGACATTTTTCAACAAGGGTAAATCAAGTGGCAGTTTCCAGTGGGATCTGAAATCTGGGAAAAACAGTGAATTGTCTAAAATAGGACGGGATAGGAATATAAGACTCAACCCAAAGGCCAAGCACTGGGACCTACGAGGTCATTCAGCGCTGAAAGGAAAATTGAGAGTAAAGGTTTGAAAGGTGTAACAGGAGGAAAACCTCAAAGCAGCTGCACTACGAAAAGATCATTCTGAAACTGCAGTAACTTGTGTATTAGTGACATATCTCAATTTCGAAAATTTTCCAGATACTGCAGTTTCCCATTCTAGGGCACCTCACGATGGCACTAGCCCTCTACGGGGGGGAGGGAGGGGGGGGGTTGGTCTAAAATACCCACCTCCCTATTCTGCTGTAAAATCCCACTTGATGGCTGAGGAGAGTAAACCAAAAACCCTCTCAGACAACTTAACAGGGTCTCTCTCCTCTCTCTCTCTTCGGGAAACTCATATCTCTATTTATTTTGAACCCTTCTTCCCCTTCCCATTCCTTAATATCCCTTTCTCGGCCTTTCCTCCCTTCCTCTCTTCGCAACCCTCTCTCCCTTGTGTCAACCTCTCTCTCTTCCTTTCGCCTAACTCCCGCGTCTTAAAGTTGCACGAACGAGCACCAAGTCAAACTTGCCTTCATTATAACTAACTTTTTTTTTTCCACCTAGGAGCCAAGTTTTGCTTAGGGTCTTTTGCCTGCGGAATTACATTTTAATCTCTGTCGCTCGAGAAACGTGTTAAAAATGCGCCGGCGTTTCTTCGGCGCGATCGAGTTTTCTGTACAGCCGCTACAGCGTATAATCAAGGCCACCGGAAATGGATCTATCTTTCGGTGGTCTCGGTGTAATGCTATATGAGCCGCGGTCCATGAAACTTTAACCACGGTCCGGTGGTGGCCTGTCCTATATCGTTGCCAGAAGCACGATTATGGATAATTTTGACCTTAAATAAAATGAAAACTACTGAGGCTAGAGGGCTGCAATTTGGTATGTTTGAAGACTGGAGGGTGGATGATCAACATACCGATTTGCAGCCCTCTAGCCTCAGTAGTTTTTAAGATCTGAGGGCGGACAGAAAAAGTGCGGATAGAATAAAGCGCGGACGGACAGACGAAGCCGGCACAATAGTTTTCTTCAAGCAGAAAGACGCAAGATTTCAATTCCTTCAACAGCCAATCAAAGGAAAGCGTCAGTGACACCACCAATCACTCGACAAAAGGAAGAAGAAGAAAAAAAGAGGAACGACAGGCGTTATTAGACGAATGCCGAGCTGAGGACACGTCGTACCAAAGAAACCCCATCTTAGCAGTGTATATAACACGGGCTTTATTAAGCCATTAAGGGGGGATTTAATTTGGTATAACGAGATGCTTCCAGGGCGTTGGGAAAATCCCTTTTAATACGCGCGCCATTAGGGAGTGTGGATTCCGTTGCTACTGCTGAATGTGGACTTACTTTAATTACTTCGCCCGTATTCTCGCTTAAGAGGATATTGTCTCCTCATGATATTGTAGTAGCTTCCGATATTAGACGAGAATATGTTTTACCAGATCGATGGTCATGACATTGTAGTAGCTTCCGATATTAGACGAGAATATTTTTTACCAGATCGATGGTTGTGACATTGTAGTAGCTTCTCATATTAGACGAGAATATATTTTACCAGATCGATGGTTGTGACATTGTAGCGTCCGATATTAGACGAGAATATGTTTTACCAGATCGATTTGTGACATTGTAGCTTCCGCTATTAGGCGAGAATATGTTTTACCAGATCGATGGTTGACATTGTAGCTTCCGATATTAGACAGAATATATTTTACCAAATCGATGGTTATGACATTGTAGTAGCTTCTCATATTAGACGAGAATATATTTTACCAAATCGATGGTTATGACATTGTAGCTTCCGATATTAGACGAGAGTACGTTTACCAAATCGATGATTATGACATTGTAGCTTCCGATATTAGACGAGAATATGTTTTACCAGATCGATGGTCATTGACATTTAGACGAGAATATTTTTCACCAAATCGATGGTCATGATATTAGATGATGAAATGTTTTTACCAAATCGATGGTTATGACATTGTAGCTTCCGATATTAGATGAGAATATGTTTACCAAATCGATGGTTATGACATTGTAGCTTCCGATATTAGACGAGAATATGTTTTACCAAATCGATGGTCATGACATTGTAGCTTCCGATATTAGACGAGATGTTTTACCAAATCGATGATTATGACATTGTAGCTTCCGATATTAGACGAGAATACGTTTACCAAATCGATGATTATGACATTGTAGCTTCCGATATTAGACGAGAATACGTTTACCAAATCGATGGTCATGACATTGTAGCTTCCGATATTAGACGAGAATATGTTTTACCAAATCGATGGTAATGACAATGTTAGAATGGAATGGGGATATGGAGTTATGCCAAAGACCAAGCACTGGGACCTATGAGGTCATTCAGAGCTGGAAAGGAAATTGAGAGTAGGTAGGTTTGAAAGGTGTACCAGGACTGGAAAACCTCAAAGCAGTTTCACTATGAAACAATCGTTAGGAGAGGGTGGATAGCAAGATGGAAGAAAGATAATATGAATGGAGGTACAGTAAAAGGAATGAAAGAGGGTTGCAGCTAGGTGCCTAAGGGATGACGCTGCTAAGAACCTTTAGAGTAATGCCCACACGGGGGGGGGGGGGTGCACTGACGGCACTACTACCCTCCTACGGGGGCGGGGGCAATGTTCTAGAAAATCATTCTTACCGAGGGGTCTGTACCGAAAGACACAATTTTAAAAAATGGAATAAAATAAAAAAAAAAATAAAAAATATTTATAAAAAAATAAAAATCATAAGTAGTCCTTCAGGTATATATAATCAGACTTCTGTTAAATAATACCACACTGAAAACGACGAGCCTTCAAAAATCTACTGGTCACTCTTAAACCAGAAATCAAGAAAGAGAATTATGAAGGATAATATTGACGCTTGATGCAATATCAAGTAGCCTCTACCTCATGAATAAGGGTACGCCTGAATATTTCATGCACTGTCGGATATCCTCAACCCGGGTTCGGGCCGCCCCAGGTTTTCATCATTCTTTATGCGCTCTCCAGCCATATTCCGCTCATTCCCGGATTTGGAACGTCTGCCCGGCCACTTTACCTAGAAATTCCCGCTGCTGATTGCGAGGCGATTCCATTCTAGGAATCAACTGCTATAGGAAATGAGACTACATTTGTGATTTAGGTGTTCCGGTTAAATTCTTTAAAGAGTTTCCAGGGTGAACGATTATCAATGTGTGTTTCCAGTGGTAGCATATAATCTTTGCTTAGAAGAATAAGTAAAATTAAACCAATAAAAAGAAAATCAACAATAAAAAAAAACTAACAATAAAAAATAAAACTCTGGGAAAAAATCTTGATGGAAAGAGATGGTGTGCAAGCGAGGTCAGATTGTAAGGGCCACCAAAAATAATCGCGAGAGAGAGAGAGAGAGAGAGAGAGAGAGAGAGAGAGAGAGAGAGAGAGAGAGAGAGAGAGGAAAAATAACGGAATGAGGTGGGAAGGATTAACTCTGGGGCTCGGAAGAACTTTGCGAGAAGCAGCTTTGGATTAGCGGGGTGTTTGTTTTTGCCAACAGCGCATTACCTGTAACAACAAACCACGCCGTCTCTCTCTCTCTCTCTCTCTCTCTCTCTCTCTCTCTCTTTCTCTCTCTCTCTCTCTCTCTCTCTATCGCCATCGGTGTGTAGCCAATTCGCAGTGTTTGCAAGTAAATTGAGCGCAGCGGCGATCTGCTTTTATTTACATTCACTTATCCTCAGTCATCATCCTTTTTCCTTCCCACCTTCGTCTCTTCCTCCTCCTCACACACACACTTCCCTCACTCCACAATGGAGGAGGAGGAACGGCCTTTAGTTGTACGGAAGACTAAATGGTTCCTTGGCCCGCCGTTACGATGGCCTCGATGCGCAGAGCTTGAGAGGATTCAATTCCCACTCCGGATTATTTCGAGAATGTATCGGAATTAAATTAGCTAAAAAGAAACACTTTCAGAACTTTCATATGTTTTTTATTGGTGAGGAAATACCCCCGAAACACCCGCCTCCTTCCTTTTTCCATCATCGTTTGGAAGGTGATACCTTCCTCTGTGTTCTCACCGGATCCGTATTACTTTCTGTGTATGAATTAATGAGTAAATTGCATTACAAGACTGCAGATGAGTCTACTAGAATCTCGTCTGGTATGATTGCTTTGCCTATCACACCAGACGGGATTCTAGCAGACTCGTCTGCAGTCTTGTGATGCAATTTGCGCATTAATTCATACGCAGAAAGTAATTCAGGTCCGGTGGAAACAGGGTGGGGGGGTTTTTCAACTTCCAAATGATGATGGGAAAAAAGGGGAGGGGTATTTCCTAATAAAAAACATATGATATTTCTTGAAAGTCTTTTTTGCCCGATTTAATTCCAGTGAAAATGCGATGGGAGGTTTTTCAACTTCCGAATGATGATGGAAAAAAGAAGGGGGTGTTTCCTCTCTAATAAAAAAAAAAAAAACTTATGAATTGAACTGAATATAGAATTTAGGCCAAAGGCCAAGCACTGGGACCTATGAGGTCATTCAGTGCTGAAACGGAAATTGACAGTAAAAGGTTTGAAAGGTGTATCAGGAGGAAAACCTCAAAGCAGTTGCACTGTGAATCGATTGTTAGGAGAGGGCTGAGGAAAATTAAGATGGAAGAAGGAGAACATGAACGGAGGTACAGTAAAAGGAACGAAAAACGAAACGCCAGCAAAGTTTTCGTTATGGCAGGTAAAAATGAAGCTACAATGACGTTAATGAACTGAGAGAGAGAGAGAGAGAGAGAGAGAGAGAGAGAGAGAGAGAGAGAGAGAGAGAGAGAGAGAGACTTACTATTCTGCTTTGGAAAACATTATAAAAAAAAATGTAGAATTTTCCACTAAACTCACTGCAAAACTGTTGGCTCACAAATCTTCATTAATACTAATGACTAACTATAAAACGGGTCTAATATAGAAAAATGAATTTAAGTGGTTCATTATAGAATGAAAATAAAAAAAAATATATCCATTACAGGTAAAACTAAACCTAGACACGCAAACACCAATACTCCTATAAACTCACATTCACAAGATTACTCACCCTTCAAAATACCCCCGTAGGGGAGTAGTGCCGTCAATGCACATCATGTGGTGCACTGTAGGCATTACTTGAGGTTCTTTGCAGCGTCCCTTCGGGCCCTGGCTGCAACCCCTTTCATTCCTTTAACTGTACCTCCTTTCATATTCTCGTTCTTCCATCTTACTTCCCAGCCTCTCCTGTTCCTTTCAAACCTTTTACTGTCAATTTCCGTTTCAGCGCTGAATGACCCCATAAGGTCCCAGCGGTTGGTCTCTGGCCTGAATTCTATAAGCTGCTGCTGCTACCTTCAAAATACATTTATTTTCAGTGAGCAGAATTTAAGAAGAAAACCACCAAAAAATAAAAAAAGGGAAGAAGATTCTCAAAAAGCTAATCACTACCTTCAACAATCGATGCAATTTTCTCCTTCCTTTTTCCTTCATCCCTTCCCCTCGGGAGGGTAACATCTCCCCACCCCTTTAGTTACTGGCCCTTTACCGCCCCTCCCCCCCCTTGGTACTCTCTTTAGCTTCTCGTAAGTGTTGTGTTGAGGGCTCGTTATGTACCGCGGGATGATTTATGATGGACATGATACGAAGAAATGGATTCGCTCCCAGCGCAGTCCTTCTTCGGATGAGAAAAGTAAATAAGCGAGGAAGGAATTGTGTGGTTCCATCAGGAGGAGGAGGAGGAGGAGGAGGAGGAGGAGGAGGTAGGCTTACGTAGGAATAAAAAGGAGGGGAGCAACATTATATTTAATGGTGGTACTACGCTAAATTATTTTTTAAAGCTGTGCTACATTTGATCATTCTTAAGAGTGGGGCCTACGCATGATAAATCTTTAAAAGACAGAGAGTAATTTTCAAAGATATGAGCGCGCACAGTTTTTAAATGAATCGAGTATGGAGTTTAGGCCTAAGGCCAAGCACTGGAAAGGAAATTGAGAGTAAAAGGTCTGAAAGGTGTAACAGGAGGAAAACCTCAAAGCAGTTGCACTATGAAATATTTGTCAAGAGAGGGGTGGATAGCGAGATGGAAGAAAGATAATATGAATGGAGGTACAGTAAAAGGAATGAAAGGGGTTGCAGCTATGGGCCGAAAGGACACTGCAAAAAACCTTAAGGTACACCCAGGAATTCTCAGGGCTATGGCTACGCACGTCATTTCCATAACGGGCTCCGCGTAAACATATTCAAAGGTATAGCTACTCCTGATAATTCTCTTGAAAGGAACTAGAAAATAATTATTTTCAAGAAAGGGGCTAAGCATTACAATCTTAAGGATTATCAGTTATAGCATTCTTCTATTGAAGGAGTATGTATAATTTCTTCACCCAATTCCCCCAAGTTGGGAATATGGCGGATATGTCATTGATGATATACTGAAAATTACTGAAAATTTCAAAGAGGAGTCAGTGACTTATCTCTCTCCGTGCTGAGCCTGTTCATGACAATTTCCCCTCTTAAAGTTACGTATTAATGCTTTGAAAGACAACACGATGTATCTTAACATTCCTTCTGTGCATTCCGAATAGCTAATTTTGAAAAGCTTAAACAGCCTCATTTCTTTGTAATATTAAAATGACAGGAGGATTATAGTAACAAAACAAAACATCTAAAAAAATAAAAAAATACGCCGGTCTCTTCGGCGCAATCGAGTTTTCTGTACAGCCGTTACAGCGTATAATCAAGGCCACCGAAAATAGATCTACCTTTCGGTGGTCTCGGTATAATGCTGTATGAGCCGCGGCCCATGAAACTTTAACCACGGCCTGGTGGTGGCCTGTCCTATATCGTTGCCAGACGCACGATTATGCCTAAATTTGACCTTCAATTAAATAAAAACTACCGAGGCTATAGGGCTGCAATTTGGTATGTTTGATGACTGGATGGTGGATTATCAACATACCAATTTGCAGCCCTCTAGCCTCAGTAGTTTTTAAGATCTGAGGGCGGACAGAAAAAGCGCGGGCAGAATAAAGCGCGGACGGACGGACAGACAAAGCCGGCAAAATAACTCTCTTTTACAGAAACCTAAAAAACCATTTTAAAAAAAAGGAATAAAACTGGATCTAAAACGGCTCCCTTTAAAAAAAAAAGAACCTGGAAAAGGGGTACTCATTTAACAAAGAGGACTCGGTCTCATCCTTGTAACATGGGTGAAAAGGGGTTTTCAGACAGCTAAATAAAAAGGATATGATATTCTTCAAGATAAGGATGAAAAGTCTCCTCTCTCTCTCTCTCTCTCTCTCTCTCTCTCTCTCTCTCTCTCTCTCTCTCTCTCTCTCTCTCTCTCTCGTTACGACACACGGCTCATTTAGAAACTTTCCGAGATTTTATGCGCCTGAAAGGGCTCTCCTCCATAAGTAGGGAGCTGAAGGGGTTTCCATAGTACTTGCCTAACAGAGGGAGTTAGGGTATTTGTCTGAAATGCGTTGGAGAATAAAGACACCTTCTGTCATTAGGCAAGATGAAAAATGGTTTATAAAGATGGGGGTTCCTTAAAACATGTCTGTCATAATTTTTTTAGAACATATATAAAATGTCAATTTCTTAAACAGCTAACAGGTTTATTTTTGAAAATGTCTGTTGAAATTTTTCAGAATATATGTAAAATGTTAATCTCTTAAACAGCTAACAGGTTTATTTTTGAAAAAGTCTGTTAACATTTTTAGAATATATATAAAGTGTCAATTTCTTAAACAGCTAACAGGTTTATTTTTGAAAATGTCAAAATTTGTAGAATATATATAGTGTCAATTTCTGAAACAGCGAACAGGTTTGTTTTTGAAAAAGTTTGTCAAAATTTTTGGAGAATATATAAAATGTCAATTTCTTAAGCAGAGAACAGGTTTATTTTTGAAAAAGTCTGTCAAAATTTTTAGAATATATATATATATATATATATATATATATATATATATATATATATAAAATGTCAATTTCTTAAACAGACAACAGGTTTATTTTTGAAAAAGTCTGTCGAAATTTGTAAAACACATAAAATGTCAATTTCTTAAACAGAGAACAGGTTTATTTTTGAAAAAATAAACAGAAAAAGTGTTCTACTTTTTAAAGTAAAAACCTTTTAAAATAAAATAAAAATCTAATCGCCTCAATAGAAATAAATACTCTATTTTGCTTAAGACCTGAATTGATCTGGTCACATTCAAAAGATCCCAGACTGAATTTTAGCCACTAACTTTACGACAGAAACTTTTTGTTAATGGACTTAACAATAGTTTTATTTTAGTTTAGCTTTCAGCAGCGGCACAACTTCAAGAACCATTAATGATTCTCTGGATTCGACAAAGCCCAGTAATTGGCATTACGCAAGTGATCATAACGAGAGAATGACACATGAAAAAAGATACTGTATTTTTGTGTTGACTATGATGAGTTTTGTAGTCTGAGATTATATTATATATATATATATATATATATATATATATATATATATATATATATATATATATATATATACATATATAATATAAATACATGTAAACATAAATAAATCTGTTTGGTCGCCCATACACGCATGACTTTTATTCACGTCTATACTTATGTATGATGGTTGCACATCAAGCAGAATAACTTACATCATCAATAGGGCAAAACAGCTTGAAAATAAGTTTGAGGAGTTTCGTCACCTGCGTCGCTCAGTCGCAGAAAATTTTGAAAAAGCCGGTTCATATTCATTAGTTTCTGTATGGATTTTGCGCCTGATTAGCACTCACATATATATATATATATATATATATATATATATATATATATATATATATATATATATATATATATATATATATATATAGAGAGAGAGAGAGAGAGAGAGAGAGAGAGAAACTGTGGTTAAACCTTTAAAACCTCAAGACACCTCAGATAACCAAGAAATTAACTTCAGAAACATATTGAAAAATCTTTACAGGATGGTCAAAATCACTTGGGAGTGATTCAGTCACACCCACAAACACAAACAAACATGAACTCCCCAAAATCACAACGTTCTATTAACCTCACACCTTCCGGACATTCAGACTTTTACAACACGACACACACTAAATCCTGGAAATCCTTCGGCACCAACAAAAAACGGCGTTGCCGAGTATATCATTACGGCAATTCACAGAACATACGATTTTACGAAGCGGGGCATAAAAAATACAAAAGGTGGTATCGATTACAGAAGTGCAAATCTCTAAGGTACAAAAAGGACTATTAAATTTGCAAAACGCAAACCCTTTCTTTTTTCGGTTCTTGACGATGATTTCCCCCCCGTAGGGGAGCAATGCCGTCAGTGCACCATACAATTTTCTTTGCAGGAAACCCCTCAAACCCTTTCCATTCATTTACATCGGTTCTCTCCTAACAATTATTTCAAACGAACTGATTTGAGGTTTTCCTCCTGTTACACCTTTCAGACCGTTTTACAATTTCCGTTTCAGCCGTCAGTGCACCCTAAACTCTATACATTCCATTCCATTGATTTCATATAAAGATTACTATATACAGGCAAAATTGAGAAGACGAAGTTGAGTTATGGTAGGATTGAATTGAGGCGTCAAATTGTTAGGAGAGAAAGAAAGTAAGATGGAAGAAAGAGAATATGAAAGGAGGTACAGTAAAAGGAACGAAAGGGGTTGCAGCAAAGAACCTTAAGTAATGCCTACAGTGCACCGCATGAGGTGCACTGACGGCCCCACCCCACTACGGGGAGTTGAGCCACGATGGTTCCCACCGACGGATTCATCGACACCGTGAAATTCCTCCAGCCAAATATTGCATGGTCAATTGAATAATCAATCTGCATGTACTCAAGGGAATTCAATCGTGTATCCCACAGACCGTCTTAAAATGCAGTAAGCGGATACAATACTATCGACGATGTAGTGGATACAATTCTACTGACTGCGTATTACTTGGTAATGGGGGACAAATTGCTACGCAGAGTGGCGAAGCTTTTAAGTAAAAAGCGTTTTCTGCACAGCCGCTACAGCGTATAATCAAGGCCACCGAAAACAGATCCATCTTTCGGTGGTCTCGGTATAATGCTGTATGAGCCGCGCCCCATGAAACTTTAACTATGGCTCGGTGATGGCCTGGCCTATATCGTTGCCAGAAGCACGATTATGGCTAACTTTATAACCTTCAATAAAATAAAAACTATTGGGGCTAGAGGGCTGCAATTTGGTGTGTTTGATGATTGGAGGGTGGATGATCGACATGCCAATTTGCAGACCTCTAGCCTCAGTAGTTTTTAAGATCTGGGGGCGGACAGAAAAAAGTGCGGACGGACAGACAAAACCGGCACAATAGTTTTCTTTTACAGACAACTAAAAAAATACTCATAAGAATAGATACTTCTCCTTACCATACAAAACCCTCGTTACCCGTATTACTGATGGCTAAACATGAATAATGCTACCAATATACGCCTCGTCCATACAACCACTTCCCTTATACAGCCAATGAAAAAGTTTCATGTGTTTATTGCCAATCGAACTCCGCATCGATTAATGATTAGCGGTGCTTTGCATATCTGATAAAGATACCTAGACATTTTGACGAGAGGGTGGAAAAAGTGACGTTCAATAATGGAGGGAAGCATATTGTATAAGCGAAGACACGCCAATACACTTGAGAATCGGTTATGGCAAGAGATATTTGTAATTCCAAAACGAAGTATTGTATTAAGATCGTTATTAACTCCAAAAAGAAGTACTGTGTTAAAATCGCTATTTAACGGCAAAAAGAATTATTGTGTTAAAATCATTATTAACTCCAAAAAGAAGTACTGATTATCAATATGAACATGATGATTACTGCGGCTGATTACTATAACGATTATTATATTTAGGAATATATTACTATTATTGTTACTATTGCTCTCAATCTTATCATAATTAATATCACAATTATTATTATTATTATTTATTATTAAACAGTATTAAGTTCAGAGCCCAGATCACAATTAATATCACGATTATTATTATTATTATTATTATTATTATTATTATTATTATTATTATTATTTACAGGAACAGTAGTAAGTTCAGAGCCGAGATCATAATTAATATCACGATTATTATAATCATTACTTACGGGAACAGTAGTCAGTTCAGAGCCGAGATCATAATTATTATTATTATTATTATTATTATTATTATTACTTACAGAAACAGTAGTAAGTTCAGAGCCGAGAAGATACGAGAATATGGCAAAATCAAAAAACATTATTTCTCGTTTAAGTTCAAAGCCGAGAAGATATAACTATATGGCAAAACCAAGAAACATTATTTCTCGTGTGTCCAGATATCACCCATCAATCGATCCCTTTTCGAAGACTGGGGACTACTTACTACAGGAGAGGCAGTAAACACGCAGGTGGGAGAACTCTATGGTGCAAGTAATCACTAAACAGGAAAAATACGTCATTTTAGGACCCATCATGGACACACGCGCAGGCAGGAAGAACAATACATTAACAATTCTTATAGGCGCCATTCCACAAACTCAGGAAAAATGGCCTAGCTGTAACCCCCTTTCGTTCCTTTTACTGTACCTCCTTTCACATTCTCTTTCTACCATTCTCACTTTCCTCAACCTTCTCCTAACAATTGATTCATAGTGCAACTACTTTGAGGTTTTCCTACTGTCACACCTTTCCAAACTTTTGCTGCCAATTTCCGCTTCAGAGCTGAATGATCTCATAGGTCCCAGTGCTTGGCCTTTGGGATAAATTCTATATTCAATTCAATTCGATATACAGAATTTAACCACTTATATCCAGGTCGGAGAGCATAATGTAACCTCGCAAACAAATTATGGATTGAATAAGTTATCACCAGATGTTATTCAAAGTATATCTGTGAGATAAATTATCACCAGATGTTGTTCAAAGTATATCTGTGAGATATATAACTAAATAACCCACAGGTAAGATATTAAAAAGGCCTGAATTACTGGAACCTGAAAATTTGCAAAACGTTGTTCATATAAATTTATTTTCTTCTCGAAAGTGTACAGTAGTTGCTGATCTTCTAAGATATCTGTTGAAATATATAAAAAAAAAACTCCAAGAGCTTATATATAATATAAAATGCGTAAAGGAAAAATTATAAGAAAGGAACCCGGTAAATCTGAATATATACATATATACACATATATATATACATATATTTACATATATATTATATATGTGTGCACGTGTGAGTCTGTGCTACACCAGAAATACAGCCCAATACAGACGACATGCAAACGACACACTCAGTCCCGAATCCTCTTGGAAACGTAGAAAAAGAGAAGATCGTTCAAAAACAATAAGATTAACGAAAATAAAACTTCCTTGACCACCAAATTCAATTAAAACTCCATTTCGTGACCCATAAACGGATCAGCAGAGGCCTCTTTTTTTTTTAAGGAGGGGGCGGGGGAGGGGGGCGGACTACTGCTACTCCAAAACACAACAGAGAGCAATCACACACGCTAGATGACAATATTCGAAATTCTGTCTGTCTGTCTGTCTGTCTCTCTCTCTCTCTCTCTCTCTCTCTCTCTCTCTCTCTCTCTCTCTCTCTCTCTTTCTCTCTCTCAATGGGAAAAAAATAAAATTTTTTTCCCTAAATGGCAGCATTCGAAATTCTCTCTCTCTCTCAATGGAAAAAATCACATTTTTCCCCTAAATGACAGTATTCTACCAAATCTCTGCCTCGACGTCAACACTAGACCATTCTCTCTCTCTCTCTCTCTCTCATTTAAACTATCACGACTGTCATCAAATTTCTCAGGTAATGTTTCTTTGAAATCATTCCTTGTGATGGGGCAACCACTGGTCCCCTCCCCCCCCCCGCCTCTCTCTCTCTCTCTCTCTCTCTCTCTCTCTCTCTCTCTCTCTCTCTCTCTCCAAAATAAAAAAAAAAAGAGCCAACAAGACCCAGGTATAATTAGACCTCGTTGAGAATTGTTCCCTTGGGAACGACCCATTCACATGCCTCATTACAGCCCTTGCGATCGATAGATGGGGGCTTTGAATTCCCCAACTTCTCTACAAGATCCTCTCCCTATCACTCATCCCCCACCTACTCCCTCCCCCCAAGCCCCAACCAGGATTCCCCTACATACGACAGGACTCCCCTACATAAGTCATCATCATCATCCACAGACTATCTCACAAACCCTGCATTAGCAACGGAATATCCCTGAAATTGTTTTTTATCATGAAAACTAATGTATTTAAATGGCTTAAACGGGATGTGCTCTCTCCCCCTTCTTTCAAACCCACTGGCACACGCAATGTCTCTCTCTCTCTCTCTCTCTCTCTCTCTCTCTCTCTTTCATATAAAAGAAAGGTTCAGCTCATAGAAAAAGAAAGAGTGTGTATGTCTCTCTCTATCTTTCTCATTCCTTTTCATATAAAAAAAAGATTCTGCAGAGAGAGAGAGAGAGAGAGAGAGAGAGAGAGAGAGAGAGAGAGAGAGAGAGAGAGAGAGAGAGAGAGTACCGGAACTGGTCTCATAGCTTATGATTTACCAAAAGACCTATTACAATATTTTTAAAGCTCAGAGAGAGAGAGAGAGAGAGAGAGAGAGAGAGAGAAAGCGTACCGACACTGGTCTTTACAGCTTATGATTTACCAAAAGACCTGTAACAATATTTTTACATATCACCTTCAGATTATTCGAACGTCGATCACCGCCGAAAGTGGCAGAAAAACTGCCTTAAAATCCCAAAAAAATCGATAAAGGACAAAAAAAAAAAAAATGATTCTACTTCTAGTGTATAAGGATAATGCACAATCATGGTCAATAATTTCATTCCGATTTCCGAAGAATGCTAAACTACACAGCATGTTTTTCTTTCGACAATTGCACGTGTCCATTAAGTTCCATATAATGAACACTGTTCTTACCAGGAACACCAACTATATACAATTTCTACGACTATTCTGTAAAATATAAAAACACACAAATACAGATCAACATCAGAACAAAATTGGCTTGATTAAAAAAGAACCCCCTTTTAGGAAAGTAAATTAAATTATACAAGTTAAGTCAGGCGATGATAACACTAAAACACTTCCATTCTCAACTCGCAGCAAGATCAATCACACTACTCTGAACAAAAACTAATGTTGTCTCTAAAAATCAAAACAAACTCAGCAAAGTGTGGAAGCTTTCGCATCCACCTTACAACTAAACAACATACCTTCTTCATTACTTCACAAAAAACTAATCTTGTGCAAGGCAATTGATTTATGGACATGTGAAATGACAACCTACTCGTATAATCTGGGAGGCAAAACCAAAAAAAAAAAAATAGGAGCAAAGAACGGTATTCTTGGCAATAATGGAATCACATGACCTTCATAAAAAGAACAGGTGACAAAAGAACTTTGATGGAAAAAATAAATCTAGATCTAAGAAACCAACGCTACGGTCTTCAGAGCAACAAAACTGACTTCAGAAAACGCGAATGGTACTCACTTTCCTGTGTTGGAGGCTGGTGTTCGTATGGCACATCTGGAAGGAAGAGATTAAGGAAAATGTTAGTGAAAAAAATTGAAAATACAAAAAGGGGGTTGAAGGGAATATTGTCAGTTCTCTGATGGGTCCAAGGACGCGTCCTATACAGAGTCATTGCGACTGGCATAAGGTACACTAGAACGTTGCAGAGTTGAAGATATGTTTGAATAAAGGCAAGTTACGACTTTGTCTCTGTTAATCTTGTAATAAAACAGTGCTTCTGATGGATCTTTCTTAAATAGTTGACCCCCAAGGGTTTTAACCCGGTATGTATATCCACCTTTGCAGCGTGTTTACTACAAGCCCGTTGGGGATTACCGTAAAAACATAAACAAAAGACTGTGAATATCATAAAGATAATGACCCCCATGAAATATTAGCCCTAGATAACGACCCCGGAACTTTCTTAATGGGTCACTATCTAGGAAAGATCCCTTCTGATAAACTGTAGAAAAAAAAATTATCCGGGTCAAGTCAGCCAACTCGAAAATCTTATATTAATTCGACATACTTCTATATCAGTTGTTCCTTAAAACCAATGACCCTTTAAAAGACTTAAACTATTACAATAACTGCTTTAAATACAATACAACACATATATAAATAAAATACTAAGAATACTACAGAAATCGGGGAAAAATAAAAATATAAAAATTCAAGGTGCTAATGGCAAAGCTTTGTGTGAAAAAATCTAAAAATTAAAAGGGGTAATAGGTCAGTTAAGAACATCTATACACAATAATATATATATATATATATATATATATATATATATATATATATATATATATATATATATATATATATATATATATATATATATATATATATATATATAAATGCCAACTACAGAGAAAAAAAACAGTTTCTTTTTCAGGTATAAAATATACAAAAAAGTACAATGTGTGTACAACGTAGGCGTGTAAAAATCAAGGCTCTACAAAGGCCACATTTTTCCCTTTGTATATGACTGGGTAAACACAAAACACAAAATAAAAGGCTGGAGAATATAAAAACAAAATCAGGGATACATTATTATAGATCCCTTGGTGAGGAAATTGCTCAAGAAAGCCCGGTGCAATGTGCAAAAATAAATAAATGAAAAAAAAATAAAAAATAAATAAAAATTACACCAAGAAAAGCATACGACTCACTAACACATATAAGACAAACAAACCGAAAAATTCTATCAGGAAAAAATAATAAAACACGAAAGACGAAAATAATAAAACGCAAGCAAGCACAACACGAAAACACTGCATTCAACGACTACTACAGCACAGCAAGCCCCGAGCGCCTCCCGCTCGCGACCACCCACATACTTTTGATGAAGAAGTAGAGGGCCACAATGACGCCCCCCAAAATCAGCAAGCAGGCGATGAGGGAAAGGGTGAGGGTACAGCAGCTCTTCCTGCAGCATCCCCCTCTCCCCCCTCCCGAAACCCGCCTGTCGTCGGCCAGCTGGTACCTTGACCCAGCTCTGCTGCCCACCCTGCTGAGGGTGCCCCCGTGGACGCTGCAGCCGCCCGTGACCAGGCCGCCGTTGCGGCGTCTCTCCAGCGTCGTGATGGGCAGGGTCGGGAAGGCTTCGATGGACCCGTGCAACTTCCCGTCCCCTATCCCCAGGGGCTCCAGGGGCTGCATCACCTCCATGGGGATCTGCTTGATGTCCAGGCACTCCCTGGACCGCCGCAGGTCCTGGTAGGAGCTGCCGATGCCCATGGCGCCGTGGTGGTGCACATGGCGGGAGGCGGCTCCGGGGTTCGTGCGGCCGAGGGTGGCCGACCGCCCCTGCACGATGATCCGCCTGTCGAGGGAGCCGTTGAGTCGGGGGGAGGCTGTCACGCCCACCGAGGTGGGCACGGGGCCGTAGGCCGCGTACACGTTGCTCATGGCGACGAGGACGAGGACGAGGGTCGGTGGGGTGGCAGTGGTGGTGGTGGAGGACCGCTGACGTCTGGAGGCGCCTCAACTAACGATGCTGCTGCTTCTGCCGCTGCCACAGCTTCTGCTGCTGCTGCTGCTGCTATCTCATGGCGGCGGCGGCGCCTCCTGCCAAGGGCCTCGCCGGAGGGAGGGTACGAAGAAGAAGAAGCAGCTGGACGCCCAAATTCGAGGGGGAAGTCGGGGGCGGGGTCGCGTGGGAAGCCTATTGGAGTCTGCACCCTCATGCTGGGCCTGGCCCACCCTTACCCGGAGAAGGCACCCACACGCCCGCACCCGCCACTCATCCCCCGTGCCCAAAGGAATGCCCTGGGAAAGAATGCCAAGGGGGAGAATCACTACGGGGAGGTTAGGGTCAGTTTCGAAACTGCCTGTAGACGGGGCAATTCCCTTCCTCCGCTTTCTATAACACGATTATTTCTTTACAGCCACTGGATATTTTTACACTTTTTTTTAATCACTAATGTCTCTTCCTATTAGTTTTTATTGCGAATGAATGAATCACCTCGTCCAAATTTCAATTATCAACAAAACGCTTACGATAACAAAGAGCAAATTCTTTTTTCCAGAAAGGATTAATACGTTTACTCTTGATTTATATTTTACAAAATTTTCCTCCCCTTTTTAATATTGCCTTTGAAATTTCAGTTTACAGACACTCGGCGAATGGTAGAAATTTTCTAGCAGAACTCTCGAACACCCACAACAGTCACGACTACTTTCCCTACACACGAAACTAAACATCAAGAAAGACACAGATCACTGATGCCACAATCTGTCCCCCGACACAGGAGAATCGTTCCGTCACGTCATCGAAGTGTCATTTTGGTCGCACGGCTGTCTCTAAGGTTCGCCATGTCTTTCAGTCGTTCTCCCGACTGATCTCTAATTTCACTCTAAACTGCATCTTGAAATCAAGATCTACATTTTCTACGGCAGCTGTCAGTCCTACGGTTAAGGTGGTGGTCTGTGATAAGCGCTTTTTTTGGACTCATTTCCCCTGAAAAACTTCAAAGCAAGATTTGGTAAGTGGCGGTTTGCAAAATTTCAATTCTATATGAACGGCCAATTCATTACTGTATTTTGAAACGGAGAGATGGTTGAATTTCCGCATTGGGATCGAATTCAAAAAATTGTTTTCAGGAATCATCTTTTTAACATTTAAAAAAATATTTCACAAAAGGAAAACTCGAGAAATTTTTAAAGAAAAAAAAAAATCTTACATGAACTAATTCTCTAAAAAAGATATGCGCAATAAAAGAATATTTCACACAAGGAAAACTCGAGAAATTTTTAAAGAAAACGACAGGAATTCTTACATGAACTAATTCTCTAAAAAAGAAATTCGCCAAAATACAAAACGAATAAAATACAAAATGTTAAAAAAGGCAAATGTCCTGAAATAAACGCAACAAACGAGCAATTAATATATTCATATAAATCAAAATAAAAAAATCACAACGAACTTAAAAGAAAACGAGAGGAAAAATTAGCACGGAAATGACATGAACATAAAATGTCTACTACAAAAATAAATACCAAAACGCATTCTGTAATACACAAATATACACACAACACAATCGCTAAGTGTTCTTTATTACCAAGTTGGTTTTTTTGCTGTTTTTTTTAATCACTCGTTTCTTATAAATCTTGCAGGAAAATCTAAAGATCGAGAAACACGATTTTACACCAACAAACGCCTTCGAGCCATAACGTATTCATCAGCGTAACACTAATTCTGTTTGAGAGACAAAATACTCTCCACTTTCTTCCGCACAGTGCAATGAACGTACACAATCTTGTGAATCTTGTAAGTCCCAATTCTACTGATCTCCCGTTCGTGTTTTCCCTTCTTTATCCACCAAAATCTTCTTTGCTCCTCCTCTTCTTGCTCCTTCGCAGTCCTCTTCAGTCTTGCTCTCCCTCCTCCTCCTCCCCCAGCAAGAAGGGTTTTTGTCAAGCGAGCATGAGATGCATTCTCACAACGTTATCGGCCAACGACCGCTTGGGAAATCTCTGACCAGGAAGATCTGTAATAACAGAAGCTAACGTTAGGACATACTGAGAAGATGCTCCTCCTCCTCCTCCTCCTCCTCCTCCTCCTCCTCCTCCTCCTCCTCCTCCTCCTCCTCCTCCTCCTTCTGCCTTTTCACTCTTTATATTATTGCATTATTGCTACATTGATATTCTAAGGGATAGTCATAACTCAGAGCCCTAGTTTGAATTCAGTGTTTTACAGCAGTCTCGTTGTCACAGAGAAAATCTGCCCTAAAATGGAAAACTGCAGTGTCTGCAAAATTTTCGAAATTGAGATATGGCCATTTATTGGGCTCGTGAAACACTAATACACAAGTTACTGCAGTTTCAGATTGATTCTTCAATGCTTTATTTAGGGGGTCCCATTTGCAGTTATCTGCAAAATCAGTAGTAGGGCAAGGGAAAACTGCAGCATCTACCAATTTTTCTCAATTTTGTATTTTTGTAGATACTCAAGTCTTCCATTTTAGGGCAGAAATGAGAACGATCTACGAAGAGAAATAGCAATACTGATTAAGTCAAGAAAATCTCTCTTCAAGTCATTACCAGTCAATGGGAATAGCGGCATCGTCTTTTGCAGGATGTGGGATCCTTAATTACCTCAAAAATTTCTTTGATTATCCAAACAATTTTACTTAGTGCAATTATCTTTATTATCAAAAAACGCTTGGCAATGAATAAAAAGTTTATTCTTTTTATATTGACGTTACACACATTATAGGAACGACCTTGTAAGTCCTCTAAATCAGTGGTTCTCAACCTGGGGGGCATCAGCAATTTCAACAGGGGGCGAGAGCCCTAGGGAAAAATTAAAAATTCTCTAATTATATTCGTTATTCCCTTAACAAGAGTCGCTAAGAAGCAGCATCAAGTATCTCACTAATTCATTCCCAAAAGAATAAAAACACCAATTCTCTTTCTCTGTGTTTTTTTTTTTTTATTTTCCTTTAAATCTGGGAAGGGAATTTTACTTACTGATGCAAGGGGGGGGGGGTGCGGGTGGCGTGGAGGGAAGGACCAACTCTTAGAGGGGGCGTGGTAATAAAAAGGTTAAGAACCACTGACCTAAATGAAATGAAAACTGTCTGCAGACAAAAGATTTTTTGTGACCATAAACTAAACCATATATAGCGGTAGCTATTTCGACTCAAGCCTCAGAAGTTAATGTTTTCATCATTGCATAATGCACTTCTTAGTTCCATCATACTGACAAATCAAAGCCTCATGAATATGAATTATGGCAGCTTAATGTGGATAACAAAGTCTAGGAACACTTAGAGGCAAAGGATTTCCTTTTTTCTTTTATGGATACATGCCAAAAAAAGTTAAAGTACAACCCAATCAATAAGAAGGAGCATAACTTGCCCAGATGAAGTTTGACTGATTATAAAGTTAGATGAAATTGACTAAACAGCTCCAGGAATTAATGATGAACTGAAAACTTTTAAAATAGCTAAACAGCTTACATCAAATTTTACGTTAAGATGAACAGCCGGAAAAACACTTGGATGCCGTTATTCCCTTTTAGAATTCAAAGGTACCTGATGCAAAAAACATGTCTACTTTTCAACTTGAAAAATGAAGGAGTCTGTGTCAAAATTTGTTAAATCTAAATATAATCTAAAATAGTCTAGAGAGATGTATTACAAAGTGCTATGTTGTCAAAATTTGTTAATTTCAATATAATAAAAAATAGTCTATAGAGATGTATTAGAAAAGACTACATTACTATAAAGTTATAATGATGTGTGGTCAGGGGTGAATGATCCACCATATTGAATTATACTAACACTAAAAGGTAGAAAATTTGTTAAACGTATTACACAGCAAATAAGCTGACAAATATCACTGACAAATATTAGGTGAACATATTAAGATCATTATTGGAAAATGTTAACAGTAAACAGCATAAGCTTTAAATTATTGGTAATGGAGAAACAAATCCACAGTTATGTTTATGTACATAAAGATAAATCTGTACGGATTTATCTTTAAATAGATGTACATAAACAGAGGGTTTGTTTCTTCATTTGAAGACTCATGCAACTGTGAGTATTTTTTTTCAATTATTCCTAATGTTTATAATTCTCTAAATTAAACAGAAGCAATTACTTTATGAAACCATCGGCAAAAGGTAATATTTATAATAAAGCAATTACTTTCTGAAACCAAAAGATATTAAGAAAATAAATAATCAGGTAATATTTACAATAAAATAATTACTTTCAGGAACCATCCGGCAAAAAGGCAATATCAATAAGAAAACTGTTTTTAATTCAGTAAGTCAGTAAATACATTGAATGAAAAGAAAAACTCAAACAAATCGAAAACATACCTTTTCAATCAATCGCGAAAAACTTCGGACACACTTTGAAAAGGACGAATGACAGAAAAACTCAGGAACACCAAAACCAGTCACGGCCTCCAAATGAACACAAAAAGAAAAAGAAAAACAAAAACAAAAACTTCACAAATACAGTAGAACATAAGAGACTTATACAGACACATAATAATAATAATAATAATAATAATAATAATAATAATAATAATAATAATAATATCAAAATAAACACAAAACAAAAACTTCAGAAATATTTTGAACATAAGATACTTATACAGACACATAATAATAATAATAATAATAATAATAATAATAATAATAATAATAATAATAATAATAATAATAATAAACAAACAAAAGAAAAGCACTTCAGAAATACTGTAGAACATAAAATACTTATACAGACACATAATAATAATAATAATAATAATAATAATAATAATAATAATAAATAATAAACAAAATAAAAGCACTAAAATAATAATAATAACTAATAATAATAATAAAATAAACAATAATAATAACAAAACTTAATAATAAATATTGCAAAACAAAAAACACTTATACAGAACATAAATATAATAATAAAAATAATAATAATAATAATAATAATAATAATAATAATAATAATAATAATAATATCAAAAGAAAAAGCCCGTCAAACATAATGTAAATATTCTTAATAATGCAACAAAAAATCTGACAAAGCTTTTAAAAGATATTTTCACAAAATAAATTTTAAATTATATTTAAGCATTTTGACATGCAGAAATATATTACGTATATATATATATATATATATATATATATATATATATATATATATATATATATATATATATATATATATATATATATATATATATAAGGACTGAACTGCTAAACCTGAATTAAGTTAAAATAGTAATCATTAAAAAATCTATAACAAAGACTCAGTTCAAAACTACACAAACTAGAGCTGTGTGTGTATAGTATGTATCCAAGTGTGCTTTAGTGTGTGTAATTTTGAACTGTCCTTTTATAGATTTTCTAATGATTAATATATATAAATATGTGTGTGTGTGTGTGTGTGTGTGTATACAACCAGAAGATTAAGTTCAAGGAAAGGCCCATGGCAACGGGCCCCATCGAACTTTTCATCTGCCAAAGAAAGATAGTTACATCTACTGTTTGAAAAACGTTTACACACCAAATGATGCCACGAGATATCTTTACTATTAGGCTACAGTTTTGGAAAATATAACTTAAAAAAAAAAAAAAAAAGCCACACATCCAACCGGTTGTTTTTCTGGAGTGGTCTATCGGGAGAGCTCGTTTGAAAAGGAAAAGTATTTCTGTTCCGGAGCAACTTTTACGACAAACAAAAGGAGCTCCCTCTGATTTAGAGAGAGAGAGAGAGAGAGAGAGAGAGAGAGAGAGAGAGAGAGAGAGAGAGAGAGAGAGATAAACCTGTAATATTTCATATTTTTTGTGGGGGGAAGGATCTGGGTGCAACAACCTAAAATTCAGGATTTTTATCCTCCGAGTCAGAGAGATGCTTTATATTCCTGTGATAAAAATCTACCGAGGATCTACTGAATGCAAGCCTTTTACGGTTATCTCAGAGAGAGAGAGAGAGAGAGAGAGAGAGAGAGAGAGAGAGAGAGAGAGAGAGAGAGAGAGAGAGATGAGAACGCCTTACAGCTAGCGGCGCTGGAAAGATAAAATGTTCTTGCAGTACACAAGTTAGACTATACGTAAGTTTACAGTCTATACACTAATGCAGGCACACAAACAGCTTCATGCAAGCACACGCACGCACAACCCATACGTATGCTTGCAAACTCTCGATAAAGAACCCCCTCCTCCCCAGCCCCCGCAAAAAAAAATAGGAATCCCAGAGGCGGCCCCAAAAAAACAAAAACAAGGAACCTCCACCTCGCTGCGGGGGGAGGTGAGATCGAGCAAGGCCGGGGGCCACAAACGAAACCTATTTAAGGGGCGGACGAGTTGCCGAAAGCGGACGGGACAGGAACTGTCATGGCGGACACCCGCGCCCAAGGCATTCATATGCTATTAGTTACCTGTCTGGCGGCCGGGTTCCACATTGTAGAGGAGGCGGCGGCGGCGGCGGCGGCCGCCGAAAGCTTTGCTCTCCCAACAAACACCATTCGAGCTGTCAGACTCTCTTTCAATTCGTATCTTTTCATACGAACAAACGTGCATATATATATATATATATATATATATATATATATATATATATATATATATATATATATATATATATATATATATATATATATGACCAAAAGGGCCTTGACGATACCCAGGGAAGCGAAGAAAAAGCGGGCAAGATAAAACTGAATGGTCTGCCATGTTTAAAAGGCGATCCATATCCTATTCAACAGTTTTGCGTTATCTCTAATGCCACTCTAGGGAAGGGAAACGGTGATGTTGATATACACGCATAATATATATATAATATATATATAAATATATATATATATATATATATATTATATATATATATATATATATATATATGTATATATATATATAAATATAAATGTATATATATATATATAAATATAAAACATATAGAATATAGAATTAGGAAGACACATTGTACAATTAAAACATAAAGCTAATTGTTGCAACTTTAAAAGCACTGAAATGTGCAGTTATTCATAGCTTAGAATCTGGATACTCTCTCCCCAAAAAATAAAATCACACTGTACTAATTAACTAAAAAAAAAAATTGTCTGCATAATTTCATTGTTCCACAATTTCTACTTTTTCTTCAACAACAAAAGAAGTCAATCCTGTTAACTGGTGGACATAACTGCATTCTCTCTCCAGTTCTCCAGCGTTACTGCCAATTCACTTATTTTAAGCATATTAAAACAAGTAAAAAATGCACCGAAGTTTCTTCGGCACAATCGAGTTTTCTGTACAACCGCCACGGCTTATAATCAAGGCCATCGAAAATAGATCTATCTTTCGGTGGTCTCGATATAATGCTGTATGAGCCGCGGTCCATGAAACTTTAACTACGGCCCTGTGTTGGCCTGGCCTATATCGTTGCCAGAAGCACGATTACGGCTAACTTTAACCTTACATAAAATAAAAATTACTGAGGCTAGAGGGCTGCAATTTGGTATGTTTGATGACTGGAGGGTGGATGATCAACATACCAATTTGCAGCCCTCTAGCCTCAGTCGATTTTAAGATCTGGGGGCGGACAGAAAAAGTGCGGACGGACAGACAAAGCCGGCACAATAGTTTCCTTTTACAGAAAACTAAAAAAGTTAACTCTCCCATTGCATTTATATATTTACTTTGTCTCCCACCTATGAAAAAGTAAATAAAAATATGACGACCGGAATGATTTAAAAAAATCCCCAAACTTAATTATGGCTGATTTTTACGCATGGTATAACTAGTACACTTTGTCGCCAGTAACGTAATATATAAACGTAGGTACTCTCTCTCTCTCTCATATAATTAAGTTAAAATGATATAAAAATGTGTATTTTTGTTTTGAACGGTTGGTATTTTAAAGGATAGTACTCAAATAGCTAGCGAAAAATCTTTGCTAAAAATTCTATTACGTACGAACATTAATCTTATTTATGCAATTTTAAATTTTGCATGAAGTCTGTGTTTTCAACCTATGATGTTGCGTGGGTAGGTAATCGCGTTATATCTTGATATTAATATGAGACGAATGACCAGAGATAGTCAACAATTCTGCTTCCTTCCCTTCAAAGAAAGATCTCTACATGGAATCATAGCTATGGTAAGATTCACATTTGGGAGAGCAAAAGTTATACCACAGCAAATGACGCAAGAAGTTGTAGCCTGTAAGTTTGCAAACGACAGAAGTCCAATTTAATATAATTGTGTATAAATTATTCAAAGAATATAGTACTGTTTTCTATCAAGTCCCGGTATCTCAGGCAAAACGAATTTAAGTACATAAACTCACATTATGACTCTAGGAGGCCATTATTAGATCTCATGGGTAATAGTTATACCTAAACTGTGGGAGCAGTGACCTTGGCCTCGTCTGTAAGAAGTTCTGATAAAAAAAAAAGCTTTACATAACAGCACTGCCCTAAAATGGAAAACTGCAATATCTGCAACATTTTCGAAAATGAGATATGCCACCTATAAACTCGTGAAACACCAATACACAAGTTACTGCAGTTTCAGAATGATTCTTCAATGCTTTATTTAGGGGGTCCCATTTGCAGTATCTGCAGAATCAGCAGTAAGGCAAGGGGAGTATCTACCATTTTTCTCAGTTCTGTAATTTTGCAGATACTGCGGTCTTCCATTTTAGGGCAGAGAGCTTAACTCAGGACTCGGTACTTTAACCGTGAATGTGATAGCTTGCAAGGTCAAATATGACATATAAATTGACCGCTTCAATAGGTGACCTCGCCTTGAAATCTGGACTTTATGAAAACGCAAAAATGGGAGCGTTCCGACCCGATATACGTGAAGAATTTGTAGCAGAGGAGAGAGAGAGAGAGAGAGAGAGAGAGAGAGGAAAACCTAAGACTGACAAGCACTTTATCGTGCTCAGAGAGAGAGAGAGAGAGAGAGAGAGAGAGAGAGAGAGAGAGAGAGAGAGAGAGAGAGAGAGAGAGAGGAAAACTAAAGACTGACAAGCACTTTATCGTGCTCCATGGAGAGAGAGAGAGAGAGAGAGAGAGAGAGAGAGAGAGAGAGAGAGAGAGAGAGAGAGGAAAACTTAAGACTGACAAGCACTTTATCGTGCTCCAGAAAGAGAGAGAGAGAGAGAGAGAGAGAGAGAGAGAGAGAGAGAGAGAGAGAGAGAGAGAGAGAGAGAGAGAGAGATAATTCCAATTATGAATGGCCCAGACTCCCCCTTCCTTTGTCCGCGATCCTTTATTTTAAAGGGGATAACATTACCCCGCCATTTCTCTGATTGTCAGAGATGAATCCTCGCGCCGAAGGGAAGGGAAATAGCGGAGGAAATAACCCAATTTATGATGGAACATCTGCGATTATCAGCTCATCAAAAACATTCCACGCCAATTTTCTTCTTCTTCTCTCTCTCTCTCTCTCTCTCTCTCTCTGGGGCGCGATAAAGTGCATGTCATTCTTAAGTTTTTCCTCTCTCTCTCTCTCTCCTATCTGTCGGATTATTTTGTCAATTTTCTGGACTATTTTGCCAATTTTCTGGATTATTTAGCCAATTTTATGGATTACTTCGTAAATTTTCTGGATTATTTAGCAAATTTTCTGGATTATTTAATAAATTTTCTGGAGTATTTTATCAACTTTCTGGATTATTTAGCCAATTTTCTGGATTATTTAGTCAATTTTCTGGATTATTTAGCCAATTTTCTGGACTATTCTTCCAGTTTTCTGGATTATTTTGCAATTTTTCTGGATTATTTTGCCAATTTTCTGGATTATTTTGCCATTTTCTGGATTATTTAGCCATGTTCTGGATTATTTTGCCAATTTCCTGATTATTCAGCCACTCTTCTGGATTAATTTCCCAATATTCTAGATTATTTTGCCAATTTTCTGGATTACGTGGCAAAACCATCAACCATATAGCGGTAATAGACCGATCTGATAAAATAATCTCTATCCATTACATGAAATCTGTTACATAAAGGAATGAATGCACATCTGCGCGTTGAACTAGCGGGCCACCTAATGAGGAATGCTAAAGAGGTTGGGCGGGGGGGCGGTTGCTCCAAAGTGTAAAGAATTTAAAACCTGTATTTTTTCATAAGCTTTATTGCTTTATCACGACTGCCCTTATTGCGATAAGACAAATAATCTGATATTGTTTTGAAGTCTCCAATGGTCAGAAAATATTCATGCACACACACACACACATTATATATATATATATATATATATATATATATATATATATATATATATATATATATATATATATATATATATCTCATTCCATACTGCGAAATCCTCACGATAAGTATCTAACTGTACACTGCACAACACATCTGCAGTTCTTATGTTTTTGCAATATGCAAATTTACTTCTGTGACCTTTATGACATGAACCTCATAAAACATGAATGGACAACGGCCGTCGATATCACAGGATTTACAATACAGAACATGAGGCGAGTTTCAAACTACACTTTTGTAACATGATCTGTACATGTTCTCCATATATTGTTGTTGTTTGCATAATGCAAAGGAGAGCCCTGTTTCAATTACCATCACAACTAAAGACAATATTTGACACTTAGTTTTCTGTAAACTAACACTACTGAGATGGCCATTTCTCTGTCCGTCCGCCCTCAGATCTTAAAATCTACTGAGGCTAGAAGGCTGCAAATTGGTATGTGGATCATCCACCCTCCAGTCTTCAAACATACCAAATTGCAGCCCTCTAGCCTCAATAGTTTTTATTTTATTGAAGGTTAAGGTTAGCCGTGGATCGTGCGCCTGGCAGCGCTTTCCGGAGGCGTCGCCGACGCACCTTCACTTGACCGCATCTGGGGAGCAACTGAGCGTTGCCGAGAGTTTCATACAGCATTATACGCTGTACAGAAATCTCGACTGAGCCGAGAAACTTTGGCGCATTTTTTACTGGTTTTTTAAGATCCATCAGGTCAGGTTACATAAACTCTTGCTGTTGAGCAGACCTCAATAAGCAATACACACACACACACACACACACACACACACACACACACCCAGCACTCACATAATTATTTCTGAGTGTTAATAGAGAATACAGCTAATATGAAAATGGTTTTAATAGTTATATAGCGAGGGCTCCCCATTAATGCTACACAACATTTCATAAATTTTGTGGCCCAAAATTCAGGATATTAGAATTGCTTCAGCGATCGTAAACTTCACTCGAACACTGGGTGAAGAAATTCTAAAACTAAATCTGTTTTAAGAGTTTATTTTGAAATTTACATTATTTATTATGACCTGAGAATAGCATTTAAGAGTCTCACAGCTGCAAAACATAATTATTCGTTCAACTGAAAAACGAGTCCTGATGTCCTGGTGATTTTATAAGAAAAAAAAAATATGGACACCAGGAGTTTAAAATTAATTAGGGAGAAAACAAAAAATGCGCCGAGGTTTCTTCGGCGCAATCGAATTTTCTGTACAGCGTATATTCAAGGCCACCGAAAACATCTATCTTTCGGTGGTCTCAGTATAATGCTGTATGATCCGCGGCCCACGAAACTTTAACGCCGGCCCGGTGATGGCCTGTCCTATACCGTTGCCAGATGCACGATTATGGCTAACCTTACCCTTAAATAAAATAAAAAACTACTGAGGCTAGAGGGCTGCAATTTGGTATGTTTGGTGACTGGAGGGTGGATGATCAACATACCAATTTGCAGCCCTCTAGCCTCAGTAGTTTTTAAGATCTGAGGGCTGACAGAAAAAGTGCGGACGG
Source organism: Macrobrachium rosenbergii (assembly GCF_040412425.1). Lineage (NCBI taxonomy): Eukaryota > Metazoa > Arthropoda > Malacostraca > Decapoda > Palaemonidae > Macrobrachium > Macrobrachium rosenbergii. The sequence continues at coordinate 30,478,554 of NC_089753.1, read as the reverse complement.
ACAGACAAAGTCGACACAATAGTTTCCTTTTACCGAAAACTAAAAAGGGGTAAAACGAAAGTGGTTCAGCTCAATTCTTAATTACTGTAATAATGAATGTCTTTTACTGTAATACAACAGCATAATATGAGGATAAAAAGTCCCAAAAACACCATTTGAACGCTGCAACCATATATTTCGAGCACTTCCTTCTGTGGCCCCGTTCGCCGGTAAAATATATCCAGAGCGTTAATAACGTTAATAACGCACCCACCCCGTTATTCATAACAGGGGCCTAACGTACTAAAATTAACGAAGCCTTTCCTCACTTCTCGACGACAAACTAAAATCTGAACATCCGGATCTCTCGGCCCCATTCCATTGTTTACCATTATGTATATGTATATGTATATGTATATGTAGTGTATGTATATGTATACCTCTCCTTCCATTCCAAGTTTTTACGCTTGTATATGTATATGTATAAGTATATGTATACGTATCCGGCGCAAGCGCATATAAATCCTTTCTAAACACGCAAACACCGCCGTCCGATCAATCAATCAATATCTCACATCGAAAACACGGCACCAAAACAAGTCCATAGAAGACACGTAATGAAACTACGCAGGGTTATTCTACCGTCGTTCCATAGCTTTCGTAAAGTATCTTTTAGTAAAGGAGGCCACATCTGCGCCTGGCTCAGCAACGGGCTACATTAATTACATATTAAATCCCGTCTCTCTGAGCCCCCAAGAGTTACATTCTATTTCATCGGCAGGTGGGATGATGGGATGGGATGGGATGGGATGGGATTGGATGATGGGATGGGATTGGATGATGGGATGGGGTGGGATGGGATTGGATGATGGGATGGGATGGGTTGGGCTGGGATGGGATGATGGGATGGGCTGGGAAGGGATAATGGGATGGGATGAGGTGGGATGGGATGGGATGGGATGGGATGGGATGAGGTGGGATGGGAAGGGATGAGATGAGATGGGATGGGATGGGATGGGCTAGGATGGGGTGGGATGGGATCGGCCGGGATGGGATGGGATGGGCTGGGCTGGGATGGGATGATGGGATGGGCTGGGCTGGGGTGGGATGATGGGATGGGCTGGGATGGGATGGGTTGGGCTGGGATGGGATGGTGGGCAGGGCTGGGCTGGGATGGGATGATGGGATGGGCTGGGTTGGGATGGGATGGGATGGGATGTCTGTTGGACAAATTTTACAATCTAGAAGACTTCTTCGTAATCTAGAAGACTACGTTTCCAGTCTGTGGGACAAATTTTACAGTCTAAAAGACCTCTTCATTATGTAGCAGACAACTTTGTAATCTGGAAGACTATATTATAATCTGGCAGACTACTTAATCTCAAGTTCTCGTAGAAGTAAAACGCCAAATGAAGCCTTCCTGCTTATTTTGAAGCAGTTATCAAATGGAGGGGGTGTTCCTGCTAAGGCGATACCATGAAGTCAAATCATGTTCATGGCTAGACAGATAAAGTGATGTAGATGAAAAGGGGACAAGATGTTTGTTATTATAGACATCGAGTAAACAGTATTGGTGGCGGCTCCGAAATAGATTGTTCTGAGAAATAAAGAAATAATGTGTAAAACAAGACCAGGGGAAGGAAAATTAAAGTACGCAACGTTGTAAAGTCAAGTCTGTCTGTCTCAGTTGGGTACCTTGGAAAATTTCTCTCTCTCTCTCTCGTAGTTAGATACCTCTGAAAATTTATCTCTCTCTCTCTCTCTCTCTCTTTCTCTCTCTCTCTCGTAGTTAGATACCTCTGAAAATTTATCTCTCTCTCTCTCTGTTAGATGCCTCGGAAAATCTCTCTTTCTCTCGTAGTTAGATACCTAGGAAAATCTCTCTCTCTCTCTTTCTCTCGTAGTTAGATACCTCTGAAAATTTCTCTCTCTCTCTCTCTCTCTCTCTCTCTCTCTCTCTCTCTCTCTCTCTCTCTCTCTCTCTCTATCGTAGTTAGATACCGCTGAAAATTTCTCTCTCTCTCATAGTTAGATACCTAGGAAAATTCTCTCTCTCTCTCTCTCTCTCTCTTAGTTAGATACCTAAGAAAATTTCTCTCTCTATCTCTCTCTCCCACAAACACACTTCTAGTTAAGTACGCTATGCACACTCGTAAGCAGGCC